>NC_134269.1:65414052-65740157 GCF_031893055.1 Leptodactylus fuscus
CTTTAGACTTGACTATATCCAATTTTCTTGAAAGTTTTTAAAGTGAGAGATCAAATATTGCACAAAAATCGTACATAATTTTTGAACCTCTGCAATTTCCACTAAAGTCAGAAAAAAAAATTACAGTATATATTTATATTAAACAAAACCAGAAACTTAACCCCTTCCTGCCGATGGCACTTTTTGACTTCCTGACCAAGCTCGATTTTTCAAAACTGACGTGTCACTTTATGGGGCAATAACTTTGGAATGCTTTAACTTACCAAAGTGATTTTAAGATTGTTTTTTCGTAACACATTGTACTTCATGTTACTAGTAAATTTTGGTTGATATGTTTTGTGTTTAAGTATGAAAAAATAGGAAATTTGGTGGAAATTTTGAAAAATATGCATTTTATAAAGTTTGAAATGATGTACATTACATACAGATAGTCAGACCGCCAAAATTATATCATAAATCTCATGTCCCAGATCTCTGCTTTATGTCGGCATCAAACTTTAGTCACCCTTTTAATTTTTACGGACATTATACGATTTACAAGTGAAACAACAATATTCAAAATTTTCAAGAAATTTCCAAAACCCATTTTTTAAGGGACTAATCCAGTTATGAAGGAGTTTTGAAAGACCCTTGTATTAAAGCCCCCCATAAATCATCCCATTTTCAAAACTGCACCCCTTAAGTAAGCCAAAACAACATATACCTAGTATTTTAACCCTATAAGTGCTTAACAGGAATTAATACAAAATGGAGGTGAAATTTTCAAATTTGATTTTATTTTACTAATATTTTCGTTTAGCCCTAGAATTTGCACATTCACAAGGGGTTAAAGGAGAAAACGCATCCCACAATTTGTTATGCAAGTTCTCCCGACTACCACAGTACCCCACTTGTGGGTGTAAACTAATATATGGACGCACAGCGAGACGCAGAAGGGAAGGCGCACCAAAGAGCTTTTAGAGGGCAGATCTGGCTGTGATCAGTTTCAGGAACCATGTCGCATTTACAAAGCCCTTGAGGTGTCAAAACAGTGGAAACCTCTAGAAAGTGACCCCGTTTTGAAAACGGCACCCCTCAAAGAATTTATCAAGTGATGTAGTGAGCATTAGTAACCCCGAAGTGAATGTGTAAGCTGTGCGGAGTAAATTGGGTACACCAAATCCCATTCTATTTTCCCACTAGCTACTATGAAACAGACGGGGAAGAGGAGCATTCTGGGGGATCAGCGCTGGTGTATTCTCTCTCATAAGCTCTAAATATGGGGTGTCCCCTGAAAACGCTCGCACAGCTTATACATTTCCTTCTAGTCGCAGCCACTTATGTCCTAATGATTTGGCGACTTTTGGGGTTTTTGTCTTCACATTGTACAAGGTAGATTTTTATTTTTATTTTCTGGCAATGTGGCCATATGAGGGCTTGGTGTTTGCGGTATTAGATGTACTTTTCAATGCCGCCATTTTGGGGCCTGTAACTTATTGACTACATTTTATTAACTCTTTCTGGGTGGGATGTAAAAGGAAACATCAATAATGACATTGCTTTTTAGCATTTTTTTTTCCCGTGCAGCGTACAGCATAAGTAACATGTTACCTTTATTTTGCGGGTCGGTACGGTTACGGCGATACCTCATTTATATTATTTTTTAATGCGTTGCTATTTGTGCAGAATAAAATTCAATTTAGGGAAGAAAATCAATTATTTTTGCATCGCCATCTTCTGAAAGGCATAACGTTTTTATTTTTCGCTAGACAGAGCTGGTTGAGTGCTTATTTTTTGCGGGAAGACCTCTTCTTTTTATTGGTACCATTTTGGTTTTCATATGACCATTTGATTACTTTTTATTGAACATTTTGTAAGGGAAAGGTAGTGAATAATCATTATTTTGTGCAGTTTTCTACGTTTTTTTTTTACGCCGTTCGGGTTAAATAATGTTTTCATTTTATTGTTCAGGTTATTATGGACGCGGCGATACCAAATATGTAATGGTTTTTCTTTTTTTTACATAATAAAACATTTTATATGGGGAAAAAGGGATTTTTGGGTCTTTATTTATTTCTAATTTATTTTAAACTTATTTAAACTTTTTTATTTTTACTTTTTTCCAACTTTTTTTTTTTCTGTCCCCATGGGGGATTGAAGCAGTGATCGGCTGATCACTGCTTCAATAGAGATACGCTGCAATACACATGTTACACGTATATTGCAATGTATAGGAAGCTGTCAGCCTGTGTAGACGCACAGGCTGACAGCCTGTGTAGACGCACAGGCTTTGTGTTGAACTTTTTTGTGTTATTCATTTACGGCAGGATCAGCCAGATGCGAGGAGGGGGTAAGTGATGGGGCAGACCCGGGGTCACTGATCAGACCCCAGGCTGCCCCCTACGAACACCGGCACCCCCGAAACCGGCGCGGGGGGTGCCGATCGGCAACATTTTGTAACGAAACCCCGGAGGTGCCGGTGGTCATGTTGACCACCGGCATCTCAGGGGTTAACACCCGCGATCGGACCCGGTTCCGACCGTGGGTGTTACAGGGCATTGTCAGCCGTGTATTACGGCTGACACCCGCTGTGCATGGTGCGCACACAGTTTCTGTGTGCGCACCATGCATCCGCAGTAATAGTACAGCGGTTTGCGGGAAGCCCTTCCCAGCAGCGCCGTACTATTACGGCGCATGTCGGGAAGGGGTTAAACATATACTTTTTCTACATACGCGCGTATCACATTGAAAGCAATAGGGGGAAAAAAGCAGCCCATTCATTTCAATGGGGAGCGCTCATATGCTGGCTCCCATTGAAATGAATGGGATCTGCTTTGTACGCGCTGATTCTGAACGTGTTTTACGTTCAAAATCAGCTCAGCGTATACTTATTGTGAATGCCCCCTTATAGAGCATTTGATTCTGGACCAAAATATAATGTACTTTATTTTAAAAAGTTGCTGTTTTCTGCAAAAACTGCTCTAAAGATCTCGCCACTAGGTGTCTCTCTTTTAGTTAATTCACTGTTCACTCCCTGTTACTAGGGAAGCTCTGTCCATATCTACAGTACATCAGATTAAGACAACTAGGAAAGAGGAGGGACTATTCTGTCTTCAGAAAGTGAATGAAGAGGGGAGGGGCTGCTTTTCTCCCTATAGCATATCTGCAGCTTTCTCTGTGCACAGTAGGCAGTGAAAGAATTGTACAATTTCTAGAATGTATGTACTTCTATATACTAGTGATTAGCTGTTTGTGTTATTGCAGATAGGTTATCAGTTACTGACAGTAAGAGCTTTCTTTTATTGTGCTCAGATTTCTCTTTTCCTATGTTTTTGGCTGCATCATGTCCTGAATTTGCAGTCCAGTGTCCTTGGATCTCCTATATTATGTTCACTTAGTCTTTTCTCAGCTGTTTGTTTCCTATTGTTCATGCTACTTAACAGTCACTCCTGGCAGAATTACATAGAAATAAGTAGTACTACTACTGCAGTAGTAATGAAATAGAGAGAGAGGCATACTGTTATGTATTGTACATGCCCCGTGCCACAGAGAGAAATGTAAAATGTGCTACAGCCATAACTGGGCTATTAGTAGAAGAAAAACTGATAGTACAACACATTAGTGTAGGATTGGGACAGCTCTCCATAGAGTGTCTGCATTTAGTTATACTTTATTCGTAGAAAGTCACAACACATTTGAAGTTTCAGGTTGACACCCTTCATCGGGCATGACACTCATCATCCTCCTCCTCCCACATATAAGCGGTCTATACCTGACCATCTACATAAGTGAAACGACTCATAATTTGCCATTAATTCCTCTGCCTTTCAAGATCACATGGCTGATGAACCCAATACTTTGCAATAACTTCAACTCAATAAGACTAAAAGTGTCATATGTGTTATGACTTTCTACAAATAGTCTAAGTAAATGCAGACAATCTATAGAGTGCCATCTCTATACTTCTACACCATTTTGATTAAGTTGGGAGTTGGGTCAGTTCCCCCAAGATGATTGCACACCCACCCTTGAAAGACCCTGCACCTATTTCAACTTTTCATGAAAACTCAGAGACGCCTTTAATGCTCTGCAAACATACTATAACGTCGTACTGAGGGTATAGTTAATGCTCTGTGCCGTAACAGTACGGCACTGTAATGCCGTGGGCGCAGGAGCTGTATTACCTCTGTCACTCGGCTATGCAATACACTCAAGGCCTGGAATAAGCCACCAGAGTCAGGAGATACTCCGACTGCTGCAGATTAATAGCAATCATAGCATCCAGAGGGTCGGGGGGCAAAAAATGCTCTCAAAAGTTCCAGAGTTGGTAAAACAGAAGGACCGAATTCCAACCAAGGCTAGGTTGGAGGTAAGGAACTGCCCTTCACCAGATGAACAGTAAATAGTCTTTATTGTATCCAAAAACTTTATCAAGTGTACAAGGAATAGCAGTAGAGTCGGTAAAACGACAGTGGAGCTATAACTTCTAGACAGTGAGGTTTACTATTGCTCAGCGCATCACAATGTTCCCCTTGGTGTTAACTATATGACTGTATGTTAGGGGAGGATTGTACAGTTACATGCTGCCATCTAGTGGACAATCAATGCTTAGTGATAACATCAATTCAAACATACTCCTTAGTAATTCTAGCAGTGGTTTGGTTTGATTATTGTTTCTTCTTAAAAGACATTACATAAAAAATAACTAAAGAGAAAAATATTTTGAGGCTTCTATGTGGGGAAAAAACTATAAACAATTGCTAGTGGTTCAGATCTCTGGACTCACCTGTAACATGTCCATACGCCCTAAGCGGGTATATCAACAATGGCTATGCAGCACTGGAACATGAAACCAGATGTGAGTGGCCACATGTTGGCCACTGTCAGATGACATATGGACTAAGCATTCTTTAATTCAATGTGCCGGCCCATGTTTATACTGCTATAAATCGGAGGTTTATCGGATGTCTCTGCGGTGCTGGATTTGATTATAGTGTATTAGGGAACTCTCTGACACTAGAACTGGGGAGACTCTACACTAATGTGTCTTTCTGTATACTCCTTATTTAGTGAAAAACTGCACTTTGCAAATGTAACATTTAATATAACAAAAATAAATAAAAAATAGCCTCTGAATGCTAAAGGGAGTCTGTTAGAGCAAGAATAGCCGCCATTGACATAGAACATGGTCAACATTTTGAGAAGGTTGTTTAGGTGAGCTGATTGACCAGACACAGTCATAACACTATACGCTATTCCTGGTATACAGTGTTTCAAATGAGCCCTGTGGCCTCTTACAGCTGACTTGTGGGTCTGTCAAGTGTCAGTGCCAACTCTCCACCCATCTATGTGAAGGATCTATTCTAAGAACAGGCCATCCATATAAAAAATCCAGTGGTTCAAGTTCTATTTTTTTTTCTTTGAATGTAGATTGTGAGCCCCCACATAGAGCTCACAATGTGCATTTTTTCCCTATCAGTATGTCTTTGGAATATGGGATGGAAATCCATGCAAACACGGGGAGAACATACAAACTCCTTGCAGATGGTTTTTTGCCCTTGGCGGGATTTGGACACCAGGACTCCAGCGCTGCAAGGCTGCAGTGCTAACCACTGAGCCACCGTGTGGCCCCTAAGTTCTATTTTTTATTTTTTTAACCCAAGTTACGTGTTTACGGAAGACTCCATGAAGGCAACAGAGATGGGCAAACCTCGTGCGATTCATTTTGCACCAAACTGGAAGCTCTATTATAATTCAGGGATCTTCCGACCCAAGAGTGAAATAAACAGTAATACCTTCCTGAGCTTCCAAGAGGCATCCAAGGCTCGTTCTGGCTTCCTGGGTTATGACAACAGCACCAAGGGTTTCACCGAGGCCTACATCAAAGTGGAATGTCACTGACACGCTCCATGTGACCAATAAGGTCCAACCAGTCCACAGAAGTCCTCCAGGGCCACCGACAACACCTAGGAACGGAGAATGTACATCGCAGGAAACCCAGGTGAGGCGAGTATGTATATTAATCTTACCACATCCCTGGGCCTCCCTTATACAGTACTCTGAGGTACGAAGGATTTGCAGGTGGCCTATTGAAGGGCCCCAAGTCTCTCATGACTATACTTTTATTATAAGCTGCCATTGGCAGCCTGTAATAGAAGGGGCTTGATTTCTCCATAAATTGCAGTTATAGCTTTGGAACATTAATTTTCTTAGAATTTGTAAAAAAAAAAAATAAAGCCTTAAAACCAGTGTGAACAGTGGCTTAATCCAATCCATGACCATATGAAAAACTGGCACCGATCTGCACGGTGTTCTGGGAAATGACATCTACAGAAAAACTGGTGCCCACTGGTATCTGATAGAGTATTGTATATTTATTTTACATAACAGAAAGATGAAGTACAAAAAAGTATGGTACCTCTGTACACAAGACTCTGCTTTATTGAAGTCAACTGGCATTCATTTACTTTCATTTCCACTTGATCATTTTTGAAGGGGTTTGGACGAACAACTGAAGAAATAACAAGGGCAAACCCTTCTTCTAGAAATGCGTCTATATAAAAGGTTTGATCCTTCACCCACAATTACATTCCTATGAATCCATGAGGCATCCATTTTGTTTCCACTAGAATATGTACCATACTACACCAGGGGTGTCAAACCCAAACACACAGTGGGCCAAAATTAAAAACTTGGACAAAGTCACAGGCCAACTTTGATATTTATTGAAAAAAATGTTACAATTAAGGACGTTTTTCCTTCACATCAGATATTAAGTTGAACCTTTTCATATAGAAACAAACTTGATCTTTGCTTAAGCACAGAATCTGGAACAAACAAAGCTTAATACAGGTTTGCTACACTCTCTATTAGACATTTGGTATCTTCTCACATGTCAAATAGGATTATACTGCATGACAGAGTTTGACAACCATGTGCTACACTATTCTGGAAACCCTCAGAAAACTAAAGATCAAGGAGACAGAAGTTGAAAACGTTCTATGTATTGTTATTAATACAATTATTACATTTGTGATACAAAACAGGAGCAAATAAAAAGCACCATCTGAATGTGGATCATTGGCACAATGTACAGTATACGACCACTGTCTATACATAGGAAATCTCTGGACTGGCTGTACCGTACATCAGGCAGAATAATACTGAGACATCTTGTTACTACAATTACAGCTTTGAAAGTAACAAATTATACTAAGAAGAAGAAGAATTAGTGAAAAGAAAATGAATCAGACCAGACAAGATTCAGGAAACACTGCAACACTGTGGGTCACCTGGACTAGGCTGTAACTCGCAGTGCAGGGGAGCGTTCAGCTGTGTCACCGCAGATTAGACATTTGTCCTGATGTTACCGATAGAGACCTCTACACATTAAATAACTACAATGTGTTTAGGTTTAACCAGGCTCTGCTGAGAAACCTCTTGTCTAAAGCCACAGAAAAAAAGAAACATTAACCATATGCCATTTTCCCACTGCTGTGTACATGGAGCCTTAGTCTGTGGGAAACATTTCACTGGTACTTTATTTTAAAAAAAAACAAAAACATTGTTTTCTCAGCACTTTTTCCATTGTGTGGATGAGATGAAATAAAATCTCATTCTCTTTGCTAGGCCTGCAAAATGCTTTCTTTCTGCAACGTGTGGCCTCATTCTTGAAGGGGTTTTCCTTTTCACAAAATTGATGGCTGATCTTTAGGATATAGTGTCCCCCTGGTCCATCACTAGATCATTGGGGGATCGGCTCTCAGCACCTTTCACTATAAGCAGTTTCTTCACTGTTCTCATCAGTACATAGTAATAGCCGTGTAGGGAATTACAGCACTGTTCTACTCATCTGAATGCCCTGCACGGTCACACACAAGTATACAGCATCCTGGTGTATCAAATGCCATGGCCTCTTCGCACACCTCACCATCAGGGATGCTAAAGGTAAGTTCCTCATGTCTTTAAACTTGCATCCTATCAAGTCTGATAATCTAGCACAGAATAATAATATAAGAAATGTCACAAGAGTAAGAAAGCAGAGAAACAATTAGAAAATGCTTCATCTGATCAGTAGCAGATTGGATATTAACACAAGCTAATCACTTGTCACTTACTGGTCGCCATTAAATATAACTGGAGCCGGTATCTGACTGGTTGCCACATGCAACTGCTTCATACATGTGTCCTTCACATATAAATCATAGGGGAGCTATGGCGATACATATTGAGTAGCGTCACTGCACACACAACTATCTGGCCATACACAAGGAGGTTTTTTATGCTTATGACAACCAACAGTGTTGGGAATTTTTTTACTTATACAAAAATATGTATCAGCTCCCAAGAGGACAGGAAAATGTCTGTGACAGCTAACAACTGCAGGACATTTTCTAATGTATGACCAAATTGATCCTGGGTTCTGAGCAATTGTACAGAGATCTATTCAAATATTGCTCTAGATATGTAAGAAAAGAATGGTTATCCTTAAGAGTCCTTAACCTCAGGGTATCGTCATAAGTCTTCCTTGGCAGCGGATGCTCTGTTTGTTTCAGTGGAGGACTTTGACTTCTTGCTGTCACTTGTTTTCTTTTTTTCTGGTTTGCTCAGGTTTTTGGCTTTTGCGCTGCCATCTCCTCCCTTGCCCGGGTACACCTGTCCTTCTAGAGTCACATCTGCACACCTTTCCTGGCTCACAAGGAAGTCCTTCACCTCCCAGGCATAGCCACCATCACGCAGCATAAAGATAGCTCGGTTTGGTCCCACAATAAACCTGCAATGAACCAAAGAAATAGTTACAAACCATATAGTGATCAAAAACTAAAACTGGAAGCTCCTGATCTAGTCTTACTAGTGTAGGTAAGGGCTATCCACATGAAACAGTTATCATAAAAGCCCTTATAAAGAATGATAAACCTGACATCAGCTTAACGGGTCAGTACTGAATTTCCTTAGGATATGTCATCAATTAAAGATGATGGGGTCCCACACTAACCAGCTGTCTGAAGAAGCACGGCATTGTCTATCACCTTGTACTTGGTACCACTGCTCAGCCCATTCATCTGACTGAGCTGCAAATAGGTTGTGTAAATGACCCATATGATACCAGGATTGGTTCACATCTGTGTTTGTATTCCATCCGGTGGAGTCTGCACGGGGACCCCCCACCCGAATGGAATACCAAATGCAATTGCTGTGCAGTGAAAGCACACGGACCCCATAGACTACTTTCCTGTCCGCATGTTCTGTTCGGAGATCTGGCGGCAAGCACACGGACCCCATTATAGTCTATGGGGGGTCCATGTGCTGTCACTGCACAGCGCTTGCAAATGCATTTGCATTCCATTCGGGAGGTCCCCATGCAGACTCCCCTAGACGGAATACCGATGCAGATGTGAACCAACTCTCATATAGCCTCTGAAGTACCCTCAACTGAATCCCTAAAAATGCTTTTACAAATGTGCAAATAAGGGAGCTCATACATCTGGCTCCAGGCTTTAAAGGGATCCTATCACTCAGACACAATTTTTTCTAGGTACCACATAGGAACATCCTTAAGAAAGGCTATTCGTCTCCTACCTTTCGTCGTCTTCTCCGTGCCGCCGTTCACCTACAATCCCGTTTTTTCTCGGTATGCAAATTAGCTCTCTCACAGCACGGGGGCCACAAGAAAATGGCCGCTTGCACAGTATTGTAAGCGGCCATTTTCTTGTGGCCTGTGGGCATGCGCAGTCTGCTCTGCCCAAGGCCCGACGCCTAGAAGTTAAAGGCCACCGCCAGAAGAAGGGGCTGAAAAGGACGCTGATGACAAAGATGGAGAGAGTTCTCTCGCAGCATTGGGGACGTCCCCAGTGCTGTCTGAGTGTTGGGGCCTGCCCCCAGTGCTGCGAGAGACCTAATTTGCATACCGAGAAAAAACGGGATTGTAGGCGAACGGCGGTGCGAAAGAGACAACGAAAGGTAGGAGACGAATAGCCTTTGTTAAGACTATTCCAACGTGGTACCTAGAAAAAAACATTGTGTCTGAGTGATAGGATCCCATTAAAAAAAAAACAAAAAAAAACTGCCTCATGAACCTAAAAATAAGACAAACTCTCTAAGAGGCTGCACTACCTCTGAATGTCATAGTTGGCATTGAACAGGCCGCCCTGCCACAAGCTGGTAATCTCTTCCGTTTCCTTCTCTGTTGGGTTTCCAGACACAGTAGCAAAGATCATTATAGTCTTGCCCTTTTTGGTCATTTGCAGGATGCTCTCTGGGTTCTTGGGGTCAATCTTTGTGAAGTCTACAGGGGCAGGTTTTCTTTTGTGCTCAGGCAAGTCACCTTCCTCAATGTCATCATCTTTCTGGAGGGGGGGGGGAGAAAAAACAAAAAACATACATAATAAATACACAATCTTAACTGCAGACATTCCCATTTAATCTCATATTCCCCTGCCTTCCTCATCCCTCAAGGCAGTGACAAACCAGTTGCCATGTCAATGCAGAGAGAGGTGGAAAACATAAAGGGAGTCTTCTCTTCATAACTATATACCTGATCATAAACTCGTGTTCTTTTGTCACTTCAATTATCCAAACCGCACAAATTTTATTTAATTTTATTTTTAATAATACGAGTATGTGCATGCAGATTAGGCCAATCCTTTTTTGACATACTTTAGACCATTTTTAAACTGAAAATTTTGTTCAATTTGGTACATCATAAAGGGGTTTACAGGACTAAAAATATTGATGATCTATCCTTAGGATAGTTCCTCGATATCAGATCGGTGGGGGTTCTGGCTGTCGGACTGCACCCAATTAGCTGTTCTGAGCATTTGATACACAGAGAATGGAGCAGGGGAGCGAGAAGAAGACAGTTTTGTTCTGTGTAGTGACCAAACCAGGATAGTGAGACTTGTCTCCTACTCATC
Source organism: Leptodactylus fuscus (assembly GCF_031893055.1). Classification (NCBI taxonomy): domain Eukaryota; kingdom Metazoa; phylum Chordata; class Amphibia; order Anura; family Leptodactylidae; genus Leptodactylus; species Leptodactylus fuscus. The sequence goes on from NC_134269.1 coordinate 65,424,945, forward strand.
TGAATGGGAGTTAAAAAGGTTGTCCAGGATAATAAAAAGTCGGTCCTGACACGTCCCAACATGGTCCGATCCTGCTGCCCTGAAGTCTCCACCACACTGTGACGTCCAATGTCCTTCACTGAGGCCTCAGCAGCAGGACCGGACTGCACTGGAAGACAATGGAGAACTAGGGACAGGTGAGTATTTTTTTCTCACCTTCCCCAGTCTAATATATATATTTTTGTTAAATCCTGGAAAAGCCCTTTAAACTGTAGTAACCTGGCTTGGCCACTACACATAGAACAAGGCTATCTGCTTCCTGCTCAATTGCCTGTGCATCAGCTACTGAAAATAGCTACCTAGTTGGGGTGTCTGCTCTCAGACATGCCCAATCTGATATTTATGACCTACCCTTAGGATAGATCATGAATATATTTAGCCTGAGAAACATTCTAACAACACACATCCATTCCTCCAAGTCTCAAAAAATATGTACAACCCTAAAGGCTAGTTCACACGGGGTTCCGCGTGTGCACATTCCATCGCGGCTTTCCGCTCCGGATTAGGCACAAATGAATAGGCCTAGTCGGGAGGGAGGTGTCGCAAAGCGGACGTCCGCGGCTGAATCAGCCACGGAATCCGACTGTAGAAAGGGCAGCTCGCTTCTTTTTTCCGTGAGCAGGAACAAACCACTCGTGAAAAAAGGAAATGACTGGCTGCCATTGATTTCAATGGGAGGCAGCAAGATTTTGACGTGAATTCCGAGTCTAAATCCTGACCATTTTGCCCTGTGTGAACTAGCCCTAAATGTGGTAAGTATTACAAGCGCCACAAATCTGCCTAAACTTGAGCCAAAGTTCTAGTAAATTTTAATGGATATTTCTGCAACATTCTATTTTATGTTTCTGCTTGAGGTTAAGGATCCTTTATCAAGCGGCTTACCGTTACCTACTGTTGGTGCAAACTCACATCTAGAAGTGGTTAAAATGCTAAACTTCAGAAGGAAACATTGCATCGAACAATCAGTGACATCGGTTATGAGGTAACCAGCAGAATACTAATCATACACTGATGTGACAACTCTCAGGACTAATACACACACATCTATAACACGTCATTGTGGTATTGGACCTCTTCATTCATTCAGGTACCGGAGATGCGGCACAGCTCTGTCAGGATACGTTACCTCCCACTGCTCCAGCAGCCGGGCCATGTCCGCGTCATTGTAGTCCCGGATATCTTTCTTCTTTTTCTTCTTTTCCTCAGCAGCCGCCGTGAGACTCAGGAGAAGCAGCAAACACACACAGAAGCCCCTCACACTGACAGCCGCCATGATGCTATGCGAACAGAGAGCATGCGCACACCGGAGACCTCTAGCCACAGACTAGGGAGAGGAGGGGCCACTTGCGCTACATCTAACGCTGATTGGTTAGATTGAAGTTGTTGAACCAATAGTTGAGCGACGTCTGTTCTTTCCTCTGATTGGCGGTTGTGACGTCCATATTTCTTTTGGGCATTACAGTCCCGACTATTATTAACCAATGGCAGCCAGAGCTGCTGGAAACTTCTAATAACCCGCTTATAAACGTCACAGTACAGAGAATATAACAGTAATGGTCAGGGGAAATCTAGTATGTGGGGGCCAGATTGGGTTGGGCTCCACAGTGCTTTAGATATGGCTTTAGTCCAGTCATTTTCTTACTGGTATCCCCACAGAGCCATAAAATTGTATGGACGATCCTACCAATGCCAATGTATGCCAATCCTACCAGAACATCTAGAAAGTTCCTGGAAAAAAGACAATTCCCCTACATTCCCAAAAGGTTTGACAGATCTCTCAACTATCCTAAAAGCTGCCAGTATAGGCAGTTGTGTGTGGCGTCCGCAGGCCACATCATCATTCTGGAGGCCAAATGAACATTCTAGATCAGTGGTTCTTAACCGGGGTTCGATCGAAACCTAGGCCATATGCACGGTTCATTTTGTGTACCAGTTAAAAAACATATACCTATGTCTTGAATTTGGAAAAAATCATATTTGATTTATCACTAAAGAATGGTTCGGTGAATGTGCATATGAAATTGGTGGGTTCGGTACCTCAAACAAGGTTAAGAACCACTGTTCTAGATAAAGCTCTGCAAAGAGGACGTGGACTGCACAAAGGGATTATGTATAGCCAGAAGAAAATTGGCCCCCCACGCCATGGCCTTGTCAGATTAACTTACACAAGTCTTCTGCCCTAAATGATGCCAGAAATATACTCTGGCCTGGACTTCTGTTTAGGAGCACAGATCCTGGATGAATTTCCCACTTTATGACTAAATGGACATCTCATCATAAATAAGGCACAAACTCCAGCAGGGCAGGAATTTTAAAGACCAACGTAGAAAACACCAGTCTTAGTAAATCAGACCCTACTTGTAGAGGAATCCTAAAAGTGGCAGCAATAAGCCACAGCATTTGGGCCCTACATCACCTGCTTTGGCTACTACAGCTATAGGAATATCCATGTTGTCACATTTTTCCGCCCTTTTTAATAAAATTTGCTGTATAACCTGCAAATGAAAAATATCCTGAATGTGCACTTCTCAGAGTAAAAAGTACCAGCATGCTTTTATATATGTTGCATTAAGTGTGAATGCCTAAAGCTAGACTCCAAAGTCTAACCAGCCCCAAACAGCCCATCTACTCCATCCAGCTATTAACTATTAGCTGTTATGTAGTAACATACCTCCCAACTTTCAAAAGACTGAAAGAGGGACAGAATGAGTGGAGTGCAACATACACCTCAGGAAATTTACCTTCTTTTACTTTGACTCTGCCTGTTACCATCAATTTCTCCTACACAGTATAAGGGTCCATGCACACGGAGAAAAATGGTGAGGAATTTGGTGTGCAATTTCAGCGCTGAAAAAAAAAAAGCCTCCAATTGACTTCAATGGGTTCGCAGTCTGTTCTGCCCGAGGCCTAGAAGTCGGAAACCTGCGTCGGAAGAAGAGGATGAAGAGGACGCTGCTGCCGAAGATGGAGGCGGCGCTGAAGAGAGTTGTCTTGCAGGGTTCCAATGCTGCGAGACAACTCTCTCCAGCGCCGCCTCCATCTTCGGCAGCAGTGTCCTCTTCTTCTGGCGCAGGTTTCCGACTTCTAGGCCTCGGGCAGAGCAGACTGCACATGCCCACAGGCCACGAGAAAATGGCCGCTTACAATACTGTGCAATTGGCCAGGTAGGAGAAGAATAGGTAGGAGAAAGGTAGGAGAAGAATAGCATATCTTAAAGGGGTATTCCCACGTCGCATACTCACCAGTCTTCGTTGCTGTAAATTCTTCTGGCTTTGTTGCGTCATTGGTGGGCGGGGTTTACATATTGCGTGATTGGCTGTGCTGTGAAGAAGGACGTCTCTGGCTGTCAGAAACGCCCTTCTGACCATAGAAGAGCTACGGTACCGGGACCGTAAGCTCTTCACACCAGGCACAGATCGGGAAAGCCGACAGTGCGCTGAACTCAGCGCACTGTCAGCTTTCCGGCAGTATATAGAACTGCCTGTGGGCAAAATGGTGAAAGGTCCTCTTTAAGGTACAATCACACTGCCATTATTACAGTCCATCGTAAGATGAAAGCATTTTATATTAACAGCAATAGAGTAATGAATACAGACGGAGACTGGGGATTGAAGGGGGTGTGAATGCTTCCTCCGATCCATAACCTGGGTATTGTGGGTTCATCAAAAGCATCAGTAAGTGAATAAATACTCCCTAGACAACCCCTTTAATAATGGTAGTGTGAACTTACTCTTAGACATATAATCATCTTTTCACAAAAGCTGTGAATGGTGTTATTTTGTATTTCTCAACACAAGTACACCATGTTGGAAAATACAGTGCACATTACAATAGCAGTCAGGAAATAATGCTATAGCTATGGTACGTTATGGAAAATAAGCAATGGAAAGTAATGCAATTTGTTATTATACTTTGTGTTGCAATACTTTATAGCTTTTATGATCCCCGTCTATAGTCATTGAGTTTACTTGCTGAAAATGGAAAATCTTGGAGCAAACACTGCATAGCAGGCAACTGTTGCACCTGTGCAAGCTTTACTGCAGCACACGTGTATTAGGAATATGTTTTGTATCATGTACAACGTCAATGACATTTTACACAAAAAAAAGATAGGATGAAAACCATTTCTTACAGTCTCCAACACCTTAGGGACCTTCATCAACCAGTCTTCCTAATGGCTACTGATCCTATCCAATGTATGTGGGTTACCCACGTAGGGGCCTCTCTCATTTTAAAGAAACACAACACAGAAAAACACATAAAAAGGGTAGTGGTTAGGTGTAACATCTTTGCCCATCCGGGCGTTGGCGCCATCATCCGGCCGCACGCTGCGGCGCAGGAGACGTGTTCGGTTGTAATTTATTCCGTTGGTTTCTCCTTGCACTGTCTGAACACTGCCCTATTCTTTACCTTGGTAATTGATTTTCCACCACACCCATCTCCTTCACCTTCAGTTTGCTCTGCTCCTCTAAGGGTTAATCTGGCCGTGCCCTGTGATTGACAGCCGCCTTCCTTTCAACTCCATGGGCGGGTTCTTCCTCCCTATATAGCCTTGGTTCCTATTCACACCAGCGCTTGCTATTGCCGTGCGCATGCCTGCTCTTCTGTCTCTGTTTTGAATACTCTATTATACTTGACCTTTGGCTTTCCTCACTGACTTCTCTTTTTGGACTCCGATTTGGTACTGTATTGCCCGACTGTTACTGACCCTTGGCTAAGTTGACTTCCCATTGTTGTTGTTCGTCTTGTCTGCGTTTTGTGTGTCACATACTCAGGGAGGGACTGTCTTCGTGGTTGCTGCCTATTACGTAGGATAGGGCCTGGCAATAGGAAGAGGCAGCAGGGGGCATAAGCTTAGGGCTCACTGTCTCTTGTGTCCCCGTTCCAGGGTTCCCTAACACTGCCTTACATTAGGGTGGTGTTAGTAGATGTACTTGATGTAGCTATAGCCACGTCCAGTCCACAGGGTTGCCAGTGTCACCTCTCTGTAAGTGAAAGCACTAACATGTGCTGACTATCATTATTGACCACGTGGTCACAGCCAGAGCCAGTAATGATATACAGCTAAAATGAATCGGTGCTTCACTTCCTGAAAGGTTCTAAATGTGGCTATAGCCATATCCGATACATCATGTGTCACTACAATATACAAGTGGCTGCAATAGGAACCTCTTGGCTGTTCCCCGTCTGCAGTAGGACAAAACACACATCAAGCTCCCCCCATTTAGCTAAGCCCATACACCCTCCCTGGTTTGTAACTGAAGATGGAACAGTCCAGTATGACTGCATTTGTTCTGTGCAGGATTTTTATAAGATTATTTATGTTAGGATCGAGAACGTTCTTCAGACTGACAATAGTGAGGGTTACTATATTGCTTCTGTAATTTTAGCTTCTATGTCTGGGTTTAGTATTTCTTTTACATCTAATCTGATGCTGCCTGAGTCCCCTGCTGGTCTCTACTTCGTAGTCCCTCTTGATATACAGTAAAGCCGCTCAGCTGGTCACTGACTGAGCCAGTTATAGGATGAGCATTTCTTTGTGTCAAGAGGAACCAGAAAATAAAGAAAAACCTAGCACCTGAGCAGTATTAGACATGGACATGGGACAAGGTATCAATGGGGTGAGTATTGCTTCTTATTCGAACCCATACTGAGGCTTTATTTTAAAAAATGGGTCAGGCCATATCAGTGGAGAGGGACAAATGCCTGCATAGCGTGGCCGTAACAGGGCATCAGGTGGTCTGAGGTGTTGGCGGTGTCAGAGGTCAGCAGCATAGTGTTTATTCATGGGCCATCAACGATTTTAGTGAGGTTCTCCAGGCATACTCTCCCATCTTATCTAACACTGGGCATGGGGAGCTGCTTTTGGGTCGTTGGGGTAACCGTCCATCATCCTGCAAATATTATTATTATATTATTAATAATATTATTATTAATAAAAAAACAAGACGTTTGCACAATGCAACCCATTACCACCCTGATCACCCATATATTGCCCCTTCTTATATTGAGTAGAATATGTCTGGACAACCCCTTTAAATCTGACAATTGTTAGTGAAGATGAGACATGCAAATGTCAGGACAGGTGAACGTGAGTTCTCTGTGTGCCAAGCTTTAGCCTTTGAAGTTCCGAGCAGGAGTTGGCCTGGAGCCTGCACATACATGACAAGTGGCAGTCGGTTTTGGCACTGCACGAGCTGCCGCTATATTTAGCCCGGCACCTCCAGTGCACAGAGCTGTGCGGCCTCTAGGTGTCGCTGTTCGCGGCTCCCCGCTTGTGTCGTTCGGATGACGTCACAGGGCGGCGCCGTCCCACGTTCCTTATCCGGGCCGGGAGAGACAGAGCAGCTTTTGGGCGGGTCTCCTCTTTACTGATTCTCCGGGCACCGAGGACTCGGCTAATCCTGACATGAGGGAGGTAGGGAGCCGTCACCTGGTCTGACCATCACCGCCTCTCCCGGGCTGTGCCCGCCACTCACCCATGGGATGATGCGGCGGAAGAGATCGCGGGGTACAGCTGCCACTGGCCGAGGTATGAGACGCTGCTCCCGGCGGGATGGCTAGCGGCGGCTCCGGTTCCGCCAGGTCTTCTCTGCCCTCTGGAGCGGGCCTAGGCGGCTCCCAGCCCCGCAAGAAGCTACTGACTATCTGTGACCAGTGCAAGGCCAAGATGCAGCTGGTGGCTGACCTGCTCCTGCTGTCCAGTGAGCCCCGGCCTGTCCGGACTGAGAGCTGTGCCCAGCTGGGGGAGGCCTTCGAGAAGTGCAGAGACACCGTCATCGCTCGGACCAAAGGACTGTCCATCCTCACCCATGATGTCCAGAGCCAGCTCAACATGGGCCGCTTCACAGAGGTGGGGGAGAGCCTGCAGGAAATGGGGGACCTGGTGGTGTCTCTGGTGGAGCTGTCTGCCCATGCAGCTTACCTGGCAGCAGTGGAGGTGCCTGGTGCCCAGTCTGCGCTGCCAGGCTTGGTGGACCGCTACAAGGTGACTCGGTGCAGGCACGAGGTGGAGCAGAACTGTGCCATCCTCAGGACAGTCCCCCTACAGGATCTCACCCCTCAGCTCCTGCTCGAAGTTTCCCAGAACTTGTCCACTAACCTCAAAACCCTCACGGATGCCAGTGTGGCTGCCAGCGAGAAGTCCAGGGATAAATTTGCAAAGGAACAGTTTAAACTTGGGGTGAAATGTATGAGCACCAGCGCCACCGCATTACTGGCTTGCATCAAGGAGGTCAAGACCTCGCCAAGTGAACTCTCCAGGAACCGCTGTGCCCTCTTCAGTGGTCCCTTAGTGCAGGCTGTTCACGCCTTGGTGGGTTTTGCCACAGAGCCTCAGTTTCTGGGCAAAGCAGCCATTCTGAATGCAGAGGGGAAAGCAGTGCAGACTGCCATCTTAGGGGGTGCCATGAGTGTGGTATCTGCCTGTGTGCTCCTGACCCAATGCCTCAGGGATATAACCCAGCACTCGGACAGCAGCAGCAAGATGACGGACTATAAGGACAGGTTGCGGAGCTCGGCTTGTGCTGTGTCTGATGGTTGCAACCTGTTATCTCAGGCGCTGAGAGAGAGGTCGTCTCCAAGGACTCTTCCGCCAGTACACTCCAATTCTGTGAAATCGCCCTAAACCTGCCCTTCCCTCACTTCTTACCAAAGAGTAGTTGGCTAAAACTACCCTTCACCCCATCTAGACAGGCCTGCTATGTATGACATCACCATAGTCAGGCTGTTACAAACTCCAGGTGCTAGACATCAGAAAATGTGTTTCACCATGGTAGTGAAATATGTTGTGACAATATTTAAAGTTGTGGGTGGAGATCACGTGAATTTACAGGTGCCAGCACTGCTATGGGGGTGTTGTGCCACCTACTGTTTTAAGGCTTTTATACCTAGAAGGCTAGTTTGCACATTGCTGCCCCCAATGACATGACGGCAGATCTTTCTGGTTGGCACTTCTATGGGCAGCTTGCTATACACATATCGGGCACACTGCATATATACAAACTGTATGCCACTTGTATCTGGCTCCTGTGCTTGTGTATAGCAAAGTATACCCGGTCCTTTTGGTGGAATTTTCTAGTTCCACATGGTTATGCCTATTTCCACTTTTAGTCCCTGTCAATCATTTTCTGAGTTGCAATGTGTAAACTAAGTGAACTAGCATTAAGATAACAGGAGGTTGTCAGTTTTGTTCCCAGAGTGAAGTGACATAATATATATTGGGACAAGTGAACAAATGTTAGTATCTTTCCTTATTAAAATCTCTTGGTTACAGTGCTGCATATTTTATTCATTTGGACTTCTATGGAAAAATCTGAAAAATTTCATCTGCTCACATGGTCCCTGGCTAGTGATATATTATGGGGAGTACAAATTCTCAACCTGTATTGCTTTCTGTCCTTAGGTAAGCAATCTTCAATCGGCTGGATTCTTCAAGAAAGTAATAACTTTTCAGTGCCTGCAAATATGTGAAGCCTTGTGGTTTGCTCTTCTTTTTTTTTTTATTAGGAATTTTTAACTGGGTCCTCCTATGTAAAATGTTTGTTATATAACAGAGCACTGAGTGTCTTTTAATATACTACATGGCCAGATATTGTTACAACTATTAGCATCTAGCGATAGCCTAATACTTGTAGGAGTTAGTTTCTTGTTATCTTTACAGTTACAAGTTGAAGACCATTGATCTAGAATATGCCAAAATTTGGTCTCTAAAGTGGTTTTCCCACGAACAAGACTTTGCCCAATTACCGTAGGTTGAACCGATAAATGGAAGTCTCCGTTACCCCTGTGCTCAATAGGGTGATGGTTGTGCCTGCTCACTGCCACTCCATTCAACTGTATGGGATTGCCAAAAATGAGCAAGTACATTGCTCAGCTATGTTGGTAGTACCACACAATTCATATAGGGGTATTTGGGATTCCTGTTCTTGTGGTTTGTGGAAGTTCCATTGATGGGATTCACAGCCACTAGATATTTATCCCCCATCCTATGGATAAAGGGATAAGACTTGTTCATAGGGAAATCCCTTTAAGACCAGTGATATAGAGAAAAGGACTGCTTTCAATAGGGGTTACTGTATGAGTGTGTAGTGCTCCCACCTCTGCAGTCATAGTCTTAAGGATCCCTGAGACTTTCGTTGTAAGAACAGTCACCGGATTGATGTGATCTGTCATTTTCTGTATATCCTCTCCTGACAATGGTGTATAATACTACAAAACTGCTCTAGGCCAGATCTTATCAGTTGTACATGTACTGCACAGTCTGTCAGGAAATTCCTGCTTGTGACTGACAAGCCACACACCCCTTTACAGACAAAATTCTTAAAGGGGTTGTCTGGGGATAGACAAACATGACTGCTTTATTTCAGAGTAAACGCCTGTCCTTGTGTTTGATATCACAGATCATTTCCATTGAAGTAAATGGAGCTGAGCTGCAATACTACACACAACCTGGAGATGAGGGTGACATGTTCTGGAATATGACGGGCTGTTTTACTAACCCTACATAACCCCTTTAGCGTTGTCACCTGAGGAAGTTTGTATCAGCTTTTTCTCAATAACCTCTAGAGGTTTGGGTTTTTTTTTTTAATATTTCTCTTTGCCACCAGTCTTTTTTTGTGGTTATGTTTACTAATGCTGTTGTACTGCCAAGTGGTGCATCAGTATAACGTGCTGTATTTCACAGAGCAGCACATGACTATACTGGAATATAGCACAGCTATTCAATTACACTAATCATACGCTAGTGGTGAGTGTGAGTAAGGTCCTTAGCAAGTGTTAAAGCTGCAGCATGGTGCAAAGTTCTATCCGGTTTGGTGCGCTGTTATATTAACAGTACAGTTTAGAAGCTCCTATAAGTACTGAGGACAGGACAGCAAGTATATAGCTCTTGTATTGAGAAGTAAAGTTTCACTTTCAGTTGCTTGTGCCTTGGATATGGGAGCTATTAGCACAGAGGCTTCACTTGCACTATAGCAGTGTTTGATCTCCACGAATACCAAGCTGTAAACATGACATTGGTGGCTCCTTTCCAAGTGTTTTTTTTTTATTTCCCCCTTCAGTTCTAGGCCCCCCATTTACTACATGTCCTGGCACAAAAGTGGCATTATTAAGGCTTTAAAATCCGTGCTGGGTGCGGTTTTTAGGCTGGTGTCTTCCATGCTTCCCACCAGGATGTTGCTGCGTGTGATCGGCAGGAATAAAAGGGTTACCTCATTTAGTTTTAGACATTTTGTATGGCTTCTAGCTGCTGGATGTAGCTCCCTTTTTAAGTCCTGCACATGGAGTGTGAATGGAGAATGTAGAGCGCACAGAAAGAGGTAAAAGCCAATCCCCCTCCCCTTCCCCATGTACTGACTTACTGTTGGGGGTGGGTTACGGTGAGCGTGTTTCCTGAATGTACACTATAATAAAATGATTGTCATTTTTATGTCAGTTTTTACCTTGCATGTATTTGGCGTATTTATTTCATCCATTAAAAAGTTTCTAAAACTTTGAATGAATCCGTCAGTCTTCAAGTACCAAGTAGGTTTGGGCTTCGTGTACACATACCATGCTGTGTTTTCTGTTGGATGGCCATCGGGATCTTGCCTAACAAGAATTGCTTCTATAGGAAAAAAAAAAAAAAAAGTCCTGAAATGTGTCGATACATGGCTCATCATCACTATAGTATTCGGCCTTTGTTACATAGTAGATGAGGTTGGATGAAGACATCAGTCCAACAAGTCCAACCTATAACCCTACAATCCCTACGGTGTTGGTCCACTACTTACTGTAAAATCCTGCTCTTATCCAGGTCACACTGTGGCATGAAATACTTGACATTACATGGATGCCTTACAATAGGGACTCACGTGGGTCACTTGTGTGTTTGTTACAAAAGCCTTGAGTGAAAGGGGCATGAAGGGATCAGATGCAGTTTACAGGTTTAACAATTCATTATAAGGCATCGAATACCTGAATTTCTCCAAAAGCCACATAGAGTACATACAGCTTCATGGACACTGTGTAGATGGTCTTGTTTATAGTGCACCTCAATGAGAAAAAGCCAATACCTCATTCAGATGGCAATGTTCTGGCATTTTTAAGCAAAAACGGCAAGGGGGCTAAACATGGAAGGGGTATATATATATATTTTTTTGTTTTATTGCATTTATTTGCTGTTCATATTCAAAACATTAAAAATACTGACCCAAATACTACCATCTGAATGAGGCCTTATTAGGCCATTGATGAAAAGGCGCCAAGAAGTTACAAGCTACTAATAAATATTCCATTGAAGCTCCTGCCACAGGCCAGCGGTTTGTAACAATATTTGTAAGCTAAGCCCAGAAATAAGTCTGAAATCGGGAACAGGTGCAAATATATCCATTACATGTTTTCTGTCTGTAGGATCTACTCAAAATATACTCGTGTCATACTAGCCTTCAGCTGTCCATACACAAGTGATACAGTTGAGCAATCCATGGTGGGATTGTGCAGAAAAACATAATTCTCGGGTCAGTTTTGAAAAGGAGGAAAAAAAATACAGATTTAACAAACCATCTGCACTTAGTTTCTTGGTATAGATGGGTGTAACTGTGGTTCATCGTACACATTTACATGCCTTGCCACGTAACGTAACCAGGATAGGGATGCCTTGGCCTAATAAATTGACTGTAACGCGCACCAAAAAAGTGGCAGGCATGTTACAGGAAATCTATGCTAGTACCTCTTACTAATTCAGGTGCATTTCGTGACAGTTTAGTCCTTTAATTCTGGCAAAGGAAGCGCCAGTCTTAACACTATACACTTTTTTTTTGTCCAGCTTTTACTATGTAATAACCGTAGTTGTGACATTGTTGAGAATACTGCACTGTGGCAACGACTTCTGGGCCTCATGGTTAAGATTTGCTGATTAATTTCAATTGTTTCCAAAGTTTAACGAGAAAGGAGAAATAAGTGCAGATATAGTAGTGTTATTTTATGTTTAGTTTTACAAGACTGGGTACAATACACACATAAAATGGGAATTTCCTGGCTGCTTGGGAATGGATCAGGTTTTGTCAGATCCTCTTCAGGATTTCCCTAACATCACATCTGTTACTGTGATGTAACACAGAACCAATGCCAATTAACTTTCAGATATTCTTTATTATAACATTAGGACAAATATTGGCTAGAACATGTGCAGACAACATGGTCCCAAAGTAGGTTGGAAAGAAGTGATTGTAAGAAATATAGGAAAAGACAACTTGTGGATGTATAGTATTGTCAATGTCCTGCACCCCTATTGACTTACATTAGAAGTGATGTCACTAGAACATGTTTGTTGCAGTTTTTATAACTAGTATGTCATTGTAGTGCCCTGGCCTTCTAGCTGGAAACTGGGATGTTATCCTTACTGAAGTGACCTAGCAAATCTTGATGCTTTGCAACAGTTAAAAAGTTTCTTATTAAAGTGTACCTCCCAATTATTAAACACCTTTTTATAAATGAGTAGTACGGGAGAATATAAGAAACATACTATACCTTATTACAGAATATTTCCATCTTCACTCATTAAGGGAGCGTTCACACTACCGTCGGTGTCCGACACTAGTGTCCGCTGCTAATGTCTGTTCAAAATGTTGTGCGGACATTAGCATCGGACACTAGCTGTGTCCATGACATTTTGCATTGATATAAATGGACATGGGGTGGGTTCTTTTACAGCCCGTGTCTGTCCTTAACTGTCCATTCCTAAAGATGTCCGACTTTTCAAGTGGACAGCAAAAACCTAGTCAGGTTTTGTGGTCCGCTTGAAGAGTCGGACATCTTTGGGAATGGACAGTTAAGGACACCCACGGACTGTAAAAGAACCCACCCGATGTCCATTTATATCAATGCAAAATGTTACGGACACAGCTAGTGTCCGCTGCTAATGTCCGTGCAAGATTTTGCACAGACATTAGCAGCGGACACTACCTGTCGGACACCGATGGTAGTGTGAACGCTCCCTAAGCTGTCTTCCTTCTTTCTTCCTTAACTTAGACAATTAGGCCCAGTTCACATCCACGTTCAGGGAGTTCGCTTTGGGATCCCCCAAATGGAAACCTATTCGCATAAAAAAAGCGGTTACCTGCAGACCCTATATACTATAATGGGGTCCGTATAGTTTCTGCTCGGTTTCCGCACAAAAACTGGAGAGAAAAGTGCTGCTTACAGGACTCTTCTTTCCGCATATTTCATATGAATTGGGGAAAGGAATGGGCCGAAAGCAGATGTGAACCGGGTCTCAGTATCTGTATCAAGTTTGTGGGAGGGACTAATATTGATCTAATGTCTCAGACTGCTGTATTAAGTAACTCCACCTGATATGTGATAAGGAATCTTATTTCTTTAATAGGATAAAATGCAAAGTTTCTTATGTTCACCTTTACTATTCGTTTATGCAGAGTTGTTGTATAATTGGAGTTACTCTTGTATCCACTGAAGTTCTATCTCTTCCATTAATAACATGTACAATCTATCTTCAGGATCATAAGAACAGGGGACCCTGGAGTGGTGTGAATGGAGCAGTAGTGTGCATGTATGAGCACTGCTCCACTCACTTCAACGTTGGTCTGTCAATCCTGGAGAAATGAGTAGAGGGGACTCGGTGCCCAATGTTTTTGTGATTATTGGGTTCTTGTGGCTATGAGATACATTTTGTTTATGGGGAAACCCTTGTACTTTTTAAATAATTTTGACCCCAATCATTACTTGTATAGAAGATAATTGTAATGTCTCTGCAAATATGAGAAGCAGTAGCATTGGTGTTGCTAGGTGTAGCACTTAATGTTGTAATATGTGTATGTTACAGGAAGTGCACATAGATACAACATTGCCATTGAAAATTCTGCATTTAGCTCTTGTAAAAACCTCTAAGAGAGTAAATGGTTTCTATAATAATAATAATAGAGTTGGAAGTTTATTGGGCAGACTGCAATGAAGAGGATGTTCACCTATGGAGTTGTCAAGCTGTTTTTATTATGGGATTAATCTCCATGAAATGTGGAACTTCTAATCCTACATGAGCATTTGTGTATATGAAAGTAACACCTGTAGTAGCTGATACTTTCACACCTTGTGTGTATATACAGTATGTGTATTATAAAATGTGTGTGTCTTATACATTTACAACAGGATCCTGTGGGTGATGGATGGCACTATATGGCATCTGTCACAAGCCTCCATTGGACATATGCATATTGAGTGTATACTGCTAGTTTCACATGCAGTGTACTGTATATCAGAGCCGAACTGTTCCCAAATTAGACTTTCCCACATGCCTTGCTATTAGTATCTTTAGTAGCAGATCAAATCAGATTTCCAGAGATTTGTGCATTCTCAGCATTCCTTGTTTATTAGGAAAGAAAACACCGTTGTAACCAAATAGGATCTATATAAAGCCTCAGTCACAATTGTGTAAGATTTTTGATCTGTAGATACAATATTCAGTACAAAATTGTATTGTGGACTAATTTACGGTCAGTATGTTTCCATTATTCAATATATGGCTTCTGAAGGGAATATTGTAAATAAACTGCCCCAAATAAAGCATGTTCCTTGCTGAAAAATACACAGTGCATGTGCAAAGACATCTGTACATACTGGAGGTGTGAAAAGCTGTATAGAATAACATTGGTTCCATGATCTGCACCTTTTCCAGATGGACACAATGCAAAGCCATGTCGTGTGGACTTGAGTTCTAAGGCCCAAGTACTCCACCGTATTACAACTACTTACAAGTTCTGAGTTGTGTCGAGTTGCAACACATCAGTTATGTTAGGCTATGGAGGCTTCTGTATTTGTCATGTGGAAAAAAGGTAATGGTCCCCAGCTATTAATCACTGAATTCACGAGTTTCCCTCAGTCCCATTGTCATGGGTGTATAATATCCAACACCTTGTCACGGAGTCTGCCTTTACAAAGATTTTTGAAAGAATGGGTCATACTAAAGATCTCACTGAATTCCAGCATAGTACTATAGAAGGATGTCACCGCTGCAACAAAGTCAGTCTGTGAAATTTCCTCCCTCCTGGATATTCCAATATTAGTTGCGAGCGGTGTTATTGAAAAGTGGAAGGATCTAGGAACCAAAGAAACTCAGCCATGAAACAGCAAACCATATAAAGTTAGATAGTGTGGCCGATGAGTGCTGACATACACGGCATAAAAGTCGCTAAACTCTCTGCTGACTCAATAGCTGCAATTCCAAATCTCCGCATTAACATCAGCTCATAATCTGTACTCCACTAGCTGCATGGCATGCACGAAAGCCTATCATAACCAAGAACAATGCCAAGTGTCAGATGGATCGGTGTAAAGTACGCTGCCACCAAACCCTGGAACATGATCTGAAGGATAACAAATCACTCTCCAATATTTGTCTGCGGCAGCTTTCACACGGAGTTACGCTCCGCTCATTCTGACATATAAAACACGTGTCAGAGTGAGGGATGTAAACCAGAATCCCATTGACTTCAATGAGTTTCGTCTTACGCGCACTACCCATTGAAATCAATGGGAGGCTTTTTTACCTATTGCTTTCAATGTGATACACGTGTAAGACAGAACACATTGAAGTCAATGGGATTCTGTTTTACTCCGCTCACTCTGACACGTGTTTACGTGTCAGAATGAGCGGAGTGTTAACTCCGTGTGAAAGCAGCCTGAGTCTGAGGGATGAGACAAAATATATTTGTTAGTGACTGCCATAGGGACACAATTGTGAGGACCTTCTGGGTGATCAGAGGACATAGAAATCATCCTAGTGAAAACCAGTATGGCTGATAACTAAGTGTGCCAGAAACTGAAGGTTGATTTAGTCTGAACATATTAGTTTACAAAGGAAAGATTGAACAACTTTTTTAAGAACTCATGTATGCAGCATATATGGCAGTGCATAGGGACTCCATGGCTTCTTAGTAGGAAGATGCATGGGGTCCATGTGGTGCTATACAGACTCCATCCGGTGCTGTACATACACAGATACTTGGTTCTTCTAGGGGAAAATACTTATATATTCCAATGGTCCTTACCATGATGGCAGGCAGAGGTAAAGTAGAATGTATCTTCATGAAGCTCCATAATGACCCCAACTCTCACCAACATCTCAATGCCCATGCTGCTGCACCACTGCTCAGAAATGGAGAGGAAAGACTAAAGCAGGTGCTTTCTGCTGGTATCGAACAGTATACTATAAGCCTATTGTACTACATAAGAACTGCAGAGTGAGGCCCCAATAGTATATTCATCATAGAGCACCCATCATGTCTCCCCTCCATCATTATGTGAAAATGACCAAAATGTTTATTGTGACCTTACTTTCTGCTCATTTTGATGTGTAATATGTGTGGTTTAGTGATCAGGGTGTCAGTGCAACAGTTTGTGGCTGCTTTTATTTTCTTCACAGGACGTAGGTCACTATCCAGTGAGGATGGCTGATATGTGAGTAATAGTACAGACAATGAGGAGTGTCTAATACTAGTGGAATAAAACAAAAAGTAGAAATGAAGTATCCTACTAATATTAGAAATATGAAAGTTTGGTGTGTGGATGTTTGCTGTTAGGAGGTTATTATCTCTCATTATGGGAAAGCAGGGTACTTGTTGGCTGCTTTGATTCCTCTTCCTTTTAGAAGAGATATTCTGTCTTGGATTTATGCACAGATTATACCACTAGGTTTCAAGAAAACCAGTCATTGATCTATAGGGAGCTACCCTCCAAAATAGTAAGTTCCCCCTTTTCCACTTATTTTCGCCATCTTTTCCAGCTATTCCAAATGGCACAAGGTAAGGCCTGAATGCAGAATCAGAAGCTTCTGGGAATTATAATGTTTAGGTAGCCTGAAATATGCTTCTGTCTATTTCACTGAGAATGCAGCAGAAGCTGTACTGTATATAGCTAGCCATACATGGCTAACAGTCACCAGAATGACAAGTGCAGACATATACATGTTGAACACCAGGGGGTCTTATTATAAGATGATAATGGTGATATTTATATTATCAATACTTTACAAAGGTACTCAATAAAGCATATTTGGTCTACTTATTGTCATTTGCATTGATAGAACTGGAACCACTCATTTAGATTACAGTGTTGGCCAAAAGTATTGGGACCCCTGCAATTCTGTCAGATAATACTCAGGTTCTTCCAGAAAATGAATGCAAGCACAAACTCTTTGGTATTAATTTCTTCATTTATTTTGCTTGCAATGAAAAAACACAAAAGAGAATGAAAAAAAAGTCAAATCATTGATCATTTTACACAAAACTCCAAAAATGGGCCGGACAAAAGTATTGGCACCCTCAGCCTAATACTTGGTAGCACAACCTTTAGACAAAGGAGTTACATTGTGACCCCTGGCGTGCCACCACCATAACTTCCAGTAACAAAACTATTGAGCAGTGTTTGCCTTGAAGTTGTGGCTTTTATAGCTTATTGTGTATGCTTATTGCTTATTGTGAAACTAGTAATGTGTAAACTCTTTATTTGGGTGTGTGTGGGGTGGTACCTTTCTATAGTTCGCCTCAGGCAGCAGAGAGGCTACATTAATCCCATGTGGTTAACTATGAAGTGTGAAAATGACCAAAATGTTTATTGTGACCTTACTTTCTGCTCATTTTGATGTGTAATATGTGTGGTTTAGTGATCAGGGAGTCAGTGCAACAGTTTGTGGCTGCTTTTATTTTCTTCACAGGACATAGGTCAGGTCAGGATGGCTGATATGTGAATAACCAAATCCAAAATTAAATTTCCAGCCCTAATATAAGTAGCAGGTTATAGTTATTGTAAAGCCATTCGGTGGTTAACACATGGTTATATAAAATGCAGCTGTCTATTGCAGCCAAACCAAGTGTGGTGACAGTGTGTCTTTCTCTGTGTGAACCTATCCGATTATAGAGGCATTGTATCTGACGCTAGATTCACACTAGCGCTGTCTCTCCATTGTTTTGGTTCATCAGGAACCTGAACAATGGAGAGGCAGACCACTAAAACAGTGGTTTCACACAGAGCCCAGCAGACCCCTTTGACTATAATGGGGTCCTTCACTTTTAAACTGAAACTGGCGACACGGGCAATTTTTTTTTACCAATGCATCGTCCAATGAAACATGGCACAGTTTAATTCTCTCTATGAAATCAAAGCAAAATGTAAGATGGAGGACTTCAAGAATGCAGGAATACAGCTATATACAACCTGGAGCTTGTATGAAACTGCAATATTGTTTATGAGGCCATTTGGTACCCTGCAATTGTCAGGTGGGGGAATTTTTATTTTCTTTTTTTTTTCTTGTTTTTTTAATTTGAGGTGTTCTCCTGGTTTGTTGAAAAGGCACAGACTTGTGCAAATTCACCTCAAAATAAATTGTGATTACTTTGGCGACAGATATTTCAGGGTCTTTTTTTAACAGTGCCCATGTAGTAGCATACAGTTGCTACTTGTTTGTGATTTTTTTTCTAAAGGCACATAAAGATGCATTGTAAAATATTACTTATGATAAACCACATCATCTTTCCATAAAAAAAAGAAAAATGAAGAATCTCGTGTAAGGCTGAAGCCCCACATGCAAAAAAAACACAGCATTTCTACCACATTAAAAAATGCAGCACTTTACAACAGTGGCTGCAAAGTGAATGGGATTCTGGCGGAAAAGCTGTGTTTTATAAAATACTTGTGTTTTTAAAAATCACAGCTTGTCAATTATACCTACGGAAATACTGGTGGTTTCCATACAGTTAATAAGAGCAGAAAGTATGGAGCGGAAAACTCTGCAAAAACACAATGAAAAACAGTGCTTAAAAAAACGGTCACAGACCAAGGCTGGAAAACTCTCCTATAGAAGTCAATACAATGAACATCTGCAGACGTATTTCTATGGATATGGTCCATGTGGATGCTGTAAACCATATCTCTAAATCTGATAACAGGAGCGCAGACAAAATTACAAATTGTACAAACATATACAGAAAATAGAACAAAAAATCTACTATGAGCATTTGCAAATAATTATCAAAAGTCAATATCTGATTTCAAATAGTAAAAAATATAAGAGAAACTTTTCCTTTAATAGGCACATATGTGGTTCTGAATACCCTATACAAAGTTTACATTACTAACACAAAAATGTTCCGGATCTTCCCAGCCCCAGTAGTGAGACGTTTACAGTGAGATTTTCACAATCTATTTACTTGTTATTTCCTTTGCTTGGTGGTTTTATACTCCAGACTTTTCATTGAGGGTTCAGTTGATTCAATGTACTTTCATGATGTATTCTGTCTATGACCTCTTCATCCTCTGCCCTTCCTGTCCATTTTAGGTAATGCCAAGGGAAAATTGTGAACTGAAAACAGGAAACCAATAGCCGTGGCTATCAGAAGACATTTCCTACAAAGTATAAGCGTCTGAGTAATATTTTCAAGTAAGGCTTCACCCATTTCCTGTCAGTGTAGGAAATGTTGCCCATCCCTGCACCTTAAACTTATGTTTCATCTTTGCCCTCAAATAAGGCAGACTGCCCTGCATTAATGTGCTATTTGGGTATGAATGGGTATTTATACAGAAACAAGGATGTTCTTAATAATCTATCTACACAGTATTGTACTGGATTCTGAGCTGTGTGCATGTGCCATAGCTACAGCTCAAGTTGCAATAAAAGAAATAACACGTGCAAACTCTTTCTTTGTCTATCTATAGGTTGGCTCCTCACATGCATTGGTTGCATATGGCTTGGATATATAACCAATATTAAATCTTAGGTAATTGGTCAATTTAAAAAAAAATTGATTGTCCAGCCGAACTTAAAGGAATTCAGTGGGAACTGGTCCCAAAAAAAAAAAAAAAATCTCAGTGTACCTGTCTTGATAAATACAATCTCTTAGTAGGATAGATGAACTAGTTTTACTGCTCTTTCGCATGGGTTCCCTGCTTTTGGAGGGGACAGAATTGAGTGTAGGGCCAGGATGGAGTCAGGGCATGGTTTAAAACTGATCATTTCTATTCTGTGTATCAGACTTTCTAGGCAGTGATCAGTGGTGTGGCTATAGGGGTCATAGCAATTGAAGCTGCGACTGGTCCCCTAAGCCATGGGTTGCCCTTCACCGAACACAGTAGTTAATGCAGTTCTAGAAATATCTTGTAGCTACAGGTTGATCCTCACGGAAACCCCGTACAGTCTTCAGGCCTCTTGAGTAGCTCTTCACTAACTTACTTGTCTGGGACTACCTATTAGTCAATAAGATCTGTCCTCCATGTATAGATGTAGGATGAGGATGAGCAGGGTTACTCTAATTCACTTGCTCCCGCCATGTCTGCTGTTTATTACTACTCAGTTACAGTCCAGAAGAGAAGATAAGTATATATAGTGAAGAAGTTGATTCAGCCCTTTAGTTGTCTTCTTGTTTCTAATCCATGGCTATTGGAGCGCTCAGATGGTCTCCCATGTTTGATAGTGCTGCTCCAGGTGCTTATATCCTGGGCTTAGTTGCTGTTGGACATAATGGTTCTGTAAGCCAAAAGGTGGTCAACGGTTACAGTAGTACTGCTGCAATATACAGTCAGTGTCACTCAGCTTATATCTGGTATATAGTACATGCACAAGCTGCCACATGATGTTTTACTGCAGAGAAAGTCCCTATGGCTCAGAGGTATATATGCTGCATATACTGCAGTTATAGTAGGAGGACCCTTTTAAGTCTTTAAGTACAACACTGGTGTAAAGCAATCCTCCATGTAATATAAAGTTGACACAGGTGGCAGAAACCTCTTCTTTTATATCTTCCATCAAACAAATATGGTAAAACTCAAACATGAAGACCACAAATTCTGTTACTTGAGGTGCCTCAGCTGTATGAATTCTAGGAAAACTTCTTCTGAATTACAGCTAGTGTGACAGTGTGGCTGCTGACTGGGAATATTAGTAACATAGTGCGGTTGAAAAAAAGACTTCAACTATGTCTATCAAGCTCAACCAGGGGGTGGGAAAGGACAAGATCGAAGGAAATAAGTATTCTATACACTTCCATAAGCATCAACGCTGTTTTGTTGTAAAAAGGCAGCAGTCTTTTTTAAGCTGCCAGCTGTGAAAGCTGCAACAATCTCCTGTGGTAGGCTATTCCACAGATACAGAGTCCTTACATTGAAGAAGCCTTGTCAACTCTGGAGATTAAACCATTTTTTGTGCAGATAGATTGCCCCTTGTATTTTGTGGAGATTTTACATGGAACAGCTTTTTCCCATATTTCTGGTATGGGGCATTTATATAGGTTCATTATATCTCCCCATAAACGCCTCTTTTTCAAAACTAAACATATTTAACTCCTTTAATGTGTTATCAAAACTGAGTTCCTCCATAACCTTTATCAATTTTGTGGCCCTCCGTAGAATTTTTTCCAACTGTAAGATGTCCTTACTATGTACTGGTAGCCAGAACTGAACTGTATAATCCAGATGGAGCCACACCAATGACTTATAAAGTACCAGTAGTAATATTACAGCCCATTCCCAAGAGTTGATACCCCTTCTAATACATGACAATATCCTCCTGGCCTTAGAAGCAGCTGATGTACATTGCAAGTTGTTATTTAATCTATGATCTACAAGTTCTTCTTAGACACTTTCTATCTTAAGAAGATTTACAGTATACATCCAAAAATCTTTAAACTTTTATAATGGAATAGAAGACGTGATTATGTAGCTTGTATCAAGATTTATTGCCAAGATTTTATCCAGATGACCAACAGACTAGACTCAGACTACACATGGACCCATTGAAATAAACTGCACCATACAACCTTCTGGTCTGTTTTCACAAATGAGTGTAGAACCTGTCAACGTGCGGGCCAAGATTTACTACACATTGAGCATTCTTTAACCTAGATCACTTTTTTTTAAAGGGAGTTTTGCAGATAGATAGGTTATGGCCACTTGAATGAAATGGTGTTTTCTCCTTGTGATTCGATCTTCCCATTGCCCAATATGCAATGAAGAGCAATGGAGCAATGAGGCATTCCCATTGCTCCAAAATACACTTGGAATCACTTATCTCCTGAATGATGAAAAGATGCGACATTACCTTGATATTAAAAGTAAAGTCAAGGTAATGCTTACTGTGCTGCCTTTATGTGAAGCTGAAAAAGCTAATGCTCAGACCCGTACTTTTGTTAGAATGTATTTTGGACAATACCGTCATCCCTCATAGGCTCTGGGGACGTTTCCTTTATAGTCTGCCGGGATCCCTTTCTCCTTTGTACTGTGTAATGTGAAATCTTTCCGTAGAGCTAATTCTGTGGTACCACTCCCTTCCAGGACAGAGGATGTGAATAAATTCCCAGTGGGCACACCCAGACCCCAGTTATTATTAACTAAATTCTATATTGATTAGTAAATAATATACTTATTGAACATAATGATTTTATACTATTTAGTTATAAGAGAAATAAAACATTTTATAAAACTACATAAAGAACAAATATAAGTATTCCCTGGTAAAGGGACTGAGAGAAATACAGCTAGCATATATCTTAGTCCAATATATATATACTAGTAAATATAAAGGTACCAAACCCTCAGATCTTGGCAGGACCAGACAATCCAACGTATATGGGGATGTCCTGAGTCCTTCACAAGAGCAGATGTCAGAAGAAAGAGGGACAGGGAATATTGGATTTCAACTTGACCGATCCTTTGCTCCCACGAGAGCTATACCACGGCCGAGGTGTCAGAGTGAATTAATCCCTTCTTGAGATTGAAGGAACATACAGCGGTGTATAAGGCATGTGTAACTTATTTGGTGTCTGCTGAAACAAATACGCTTCTGTGTGTGGCCATTTCAAGCAAATTAGCACCCGTGGAGTCCAAAGGCACAGGATCCTTGAGAATGCCAGCTGGCAGAGTATGTTATGTTATGTATGTCAGGAAATATTAAAATTGGCCAAGTCAAATGAGCTATGTCTAATTTGCTTTGTTATCCTTCTACTGTTTCCTGTTATATCCTTCTCCAGGTTTGGTTGGGTTTTCTGATGGGGACAGATCTGTCATGTGATGGACATATGGAATTTATTACAAGTGTGTGATTTTTTCCACATTAGATACCCCACTGACTATAATGGGGTATGCATGGTTGTTGGCCCTAATCCCAGCCCACCCTTATCACATTAGATACCCCACTGACTATAATGGGGTATGCATGGTTGTTGGTCCTAATCCCAGCCCACCCTTATCACATTAGATACCCCACTGACTATAATGGGGTATGCATGGTTGTTGGCCCTAATCCCAGCCCACCCTTATCACATTAGATACCCCACTGACTATAATGGGGTATGCATGGTTGTTGGCCCTAATCCCAGCCCACCCTTATCACATTAGATACCCCACTGACTATAATGGGGTATGCATGGTTGTTGGCCCTAATCCCAGCCCACCCTTATCACATTAGATACCCCACTGACTATAATGGGGTATGCATGGTTGTTGGTCCTAATCCCAGCCCACCCTTATCACATTAGATACCCCACTCACTATAATGGGGTATGCATGGTTGTTGGCCCTAATCCCAGCCCACCCTTATCACATTTCCTTTTTTTGAAAATGGCAAAGGTGGCGTAAAAATTGTAAGCAGTGTTTTACACTTTTCAGGTACATGAGCTTAGTAAATGTGTCCCCGATATCTAATTGCTTTAGTGAACAACAGTTGAACACATTTTTCTAATCCCTATGTCCACTTTTTAAAATAATTTATATTACAGAAGATTGCACATGTACTTGAGCATTGCCATCATAGTAACAGTTATAGCACCTGCTAGGGGGCCCAACAAGTAAGGGGGTCCATTTCCACTGAGACCTAGTTTGCAGTGATAACTATGAATGAGGAAAGAGGATGTGAAAAACTGACTGCACCTCCAATACTTTACTGGGACACCATCATGCCTGCATGTGACATCATTATAACTACTTTTTGTGATGTCACAGTGTGCAGTCATCTTTTTGTGTGTATTGTCCCTGCACTGTGACATCACTGTGTTTATTTATTCCTGCGCTGTGATATCACTGTGTGCATTATCCTGGTACTGTGACATCACTGTGTTTATTTATTCCTGCGCTGTGACATCACTGTGTGCATCATCCTGGTACTGTGACATCACTTTGTGTGTTATCCCTGTGTGTACATAAGTTCTGAACATGCTACTTAATGTGGTCATGGTAGAATGGGGCCCAATTACAAGTTTTCCTATTGGGTCCTGTGGTTGCTGGTTACAGTATGTTCCTACACATGCAGGATACCTTGAAGATTGCCATTATGGTATGCATCGGATCCCTCTTCTACACAATTCTTGTGTGTCCTCTCACATATATAGCACAAATCTACAGCAATTTTCAATGCACATGAGGCACTTAACATGGGCACTAAATATTACAGGCTAAATTTAGGTTAGTGCAGCTATTATATATTTTATAATGAAATGATTGTGATTTATAAAGGGCGCTATGATGACGCCTCCTAGTGGTGTAGACAGATGGTCTTGTACTTGTAGCTACTTGTATGATGCAAGCTATTTTTGTAAGAGCACAGTGTACAGTGAATGGGCAGGGAGCTTTATTTTCTCAAGGAGCTGGTTCATTGAATGGTATTATTTATGAGCCAGAGCTTAAAATACGAATGATAGCCGTGAAGTTGAGAAATTGGAGCAGGAAACTCTGAGGGCAGTGTGTGCATTCTCTCCTTATGATGTCATGGTAATGGCTGACAAAGGGGACCGGCTACATGCATTCCTCTACAGAACACCACAGAATGGAATTGCTACTTGTATCCCAACATCTCTTTACGCAAGAATCAAGTTGCCAATGATACATTACAATAGTTGTTTTTGGAAGTTTTTGACTATTATATGTTTGGTTTTGTCTTTGTTTTAATGATTTTGGAAAAAACTGAATCAAAACTTGGGGCATGATTGGAAATTTTGTGGATTTTTTTTTTGTTATTAATTCTAAGACCATAGATTTAAAGTGACATTATGACGCAGATGTGATGCCATGTAGTAGGAAATTATAATAGAAAATAACAGCAAATTCATATGAGGTAAAGTTCTCTTTCTGCTTGTCTTGGCGGCTGCCTCCTTCCCAGATGTCATTGACTTTCTCTACCATAGAAGGATTATTATAAGTATGTCTGAATTTACAGACATGTCTCAGCTCACAAGACATGTTAAATAGAGACGAGCGAACAGTGTTCTATCGAACTCATGTTCAATCGGATATTAGGCTGTTCGGCATGTTCGAATCGAATCGAACACCGCGTGGTAAAGTGCGCCATTACTCGATTCCCCTCCCACCTTCCCTGGCGCCTTTATTGCTCCAATAACAGCGCAGGGTAGGTGGGACAGGAACTACGACACCGGTGACGTTGAAAAAAGTAGGCAAAACCCATTGGCTGCCGAAAACATGTGACCTCTAATTTAAAAGAACAGCGCCGCCCAGGTTCGCGTCATTCTGAGCTTGCAATTCACCGAGGACGGAGGTTTCCGTCCAGCTAGCTAGGGCTTAGATTCTGGGTAGGCAGGGACAGGCTAGGATAGGAAGGAGAAGACAACCACAACAGCTCTTGTAAGAGCTAAATTCCAGGGAGAAGCTTGTCAGTGTAACGTGGCACTGACGGGCTCAATCGCCGCAACCCAGCTTTCCCAGGATCCTGAATGGAATACACTGTCAGTGTATTCCCGTATACCCGATATATACCCCCGATACCCGTTCCAATGGTGTGCCCCCCCACCTTCACCCCAGAAATACCCTGCAAGTCCCCTAGCAATAGAATTGGGGCTATATACACCCACTATTTTTGCTACTGCCATATAGTGCCATTGTCTCACTGGGAATTCAAAGAATATATTGGGCTTACATATAACTTCAATTCCAGGGAGAAGCTTGTCAGTGTAACGTGGCACTGACGGGCTCAATCGCCGCAACCCAGCTTTCCCAGGATCCTGAATGGAACACACTGACAGTGTATTCCCGTATACCCCATATATACACCCCAAATCACCGTTCCAACGGTGTGCCCCCCCACCTTCACCTCAGAAATACCCTGCAAGTCCCCTAGCAATAGAATTGGGGCTATATACACCCACAATTTTTGCTACTGGTATATAGTGCCATTGTCTGACTGGGAATTCAAAGAATATATTGGGGTTACGTGCACCCACAATTTTTACTACTGGTATACAGTGCCATTGTCTGACTGGGAATTCAAAGAATATATTGGGGTTACGTGCACCCACAATTTTTACTACTGGTATACAGTGCCATTGTCTGACTGGGAATTCAAAGAATATATTGGGGTTATAAATACCCTCATTTCTTGCTACTGGTATATAGTGCCATTGTCTGACTGGGAATTCAAAGAATATATTGGGGTTACGTGCACCCACAATTTTTACTACTGGTATACAGTGCCAGTTTCTGACTGGGAATTCAAAGAATATATTGGGGTTACAAATACCCTCATTTCTTGCTACTGCCATATAGTGCCAGTTTCTGACTGGTAATTCAAAGAATATATTGGGGTTACGTGCACCCACAATTTTTACTACTGGTATACAGTGCCAGTTTCTGACTGGGAATTCAAAGAATATATTGGGGTTACAAATACCCTCATTTCTTGCTACTGCCATATAGTGCCAG
Organism: Leptodactylus fuscus; assembly: GCF_031893055.1. Classification (NCBI taxonomy): domain Eukaryota; kingdom Metazoa; phylum Chordata; class Amphibia; order Anura; family Leptodactylidae; genus Leptodactylus; species Leptodactylus fuscus. The sequence continues at coordinate 65,451,669 of NC_134269.1, forward strand.
TTTCTGACTGGTAATTCAAAGAATATATTGGGGTTACGTGCACCCACAATTTTTACTACTGGTATACAGTGCCATTGTCTGACTGGGAATTCAAAGAATATATTGGGGTTATAAATACCCTCATTTCTTGCTACTGGTATATAGTGCCATTGTCTGACTGGGAATTCAAAGAATATATTGGGGTTACGTGCACCCACAATTTTTACTACTGGTATACAGTGCCATTGTCTGACTGGGAATTCAAAGAATATATTGGGGTTATAAATACCCTCATTTCTTGCTACTGCCATATAGTGCCAGTTTCTGACTGGGAATTCAAAGAATATATTGGGGTTACGTGCACCCACAATTTTTACTACTGATATATAGTGCCATTGTCTGACTGGGAATTCAAAGAATATATTGGGGTTACGTGCACCCACAATTTTTACTACTGGTATACAGTGCCATTGTCTGACTGGGAATTCAAAGAATATATTGGGGTTATAAATACCCTCATTTCTTGCTACTGCCATATAGTGCCAGTGTCTGACTGGTAATTCAAAGAATATATTGGGGTTACGTGCACCCACAATTTTTACTACTGGTATACAGTGCCATTGTCTGACTGGGAATTCAAAGAATATATTGGGGTTACGTGCACCCACAATTTTTACTACTGGTATACAGTGCCATTGTCTGACTGGGAATTCAAAGAATATATTGGGAATACAAATACCCTCATTTCTTGCTACTGCCATATAGTGCCAGTGTCTGACTGGGAATTCAAAGAATATATTGGGGTTACGTGCACCCACAATTTTTACTACTGGTATACAGTGCCATTGTCTGACTGGGAATTCAAAGAATATATTGGGGTTATAAATACCCTCATTTCTTGCTACTGCCATATAGTGCCAGTTTCTGACTGGTAATTCAAAGAATATATTGTGGTTACGTGCACCCACAATTTTTACTACTGGTATACAGTGCCATTGTCTGACTGGGAATTCAAAGAATATATTGGGAATACAAATACCCTCATTTCTTGCTACTGCCATATAGTGCCAGTTTCTGACTGGTAATTCAAAGAATATATTGGGGTTACGTGCACCCACAATTTTTACTACTGGTATACAGTGCCATTGTCTGACTGGGAATTCAAAGAATATATTGGGAATACAAATACCCTCATTTCTTGCTACTGCCATATAGTGCCAGTGTCTGACTGGTAATTCAAAGAATATATTGGGGTTACGTGCACCCACAATTTTTACTACTGGTATACAGTGCCATTGTCTGACTGGGAATTCAAAGACTATATTGGGAATACAAATACCCTCATTTCTTGCTACTGCCATATAGTGCCAGTTTCTGACTGGTAATTCAAAGAATATATTGTGGTTACGTGCACCCACAATTTTTACTACTGGTATACAGTGCCATTGTCTGACTGGGAATTCAAAGAATATATTGGGGTTATAAATACCCTCATTTCTTGCTACTGCCATATAGTGCCAGTTTCTGACTGGTAATTCAAAGAATATATTGGGGTTACGTGCACCCACAATTTTTACTACTGGTATACAGTGCCATTGTCTGACTGGGAATTCAAAGAATATATTGGGAATACAAATACCCTCATTTCTTGCTACTGCCATATAGTGCCAGTGTCTGACTGGGAATTCAAAGAATATATTGGGGTTACGTGCACCCACAATTTTTACTACTGGTATACAGTGCCATTGTCTGACTGGGAATTCAAAGAATATATTGGGGTTATAAATACCCTCATTTCTTGCTACTGCCATATAGTGCCAGTTTCTGACTGGTAATTCAAAGAATATATTGTGGTTACGTGCACCCACAATTTTTACTACTGGTATACAGTGCCAATTTCTAACTAGGAATTCAAAATGCGCAAGGCTCCCGGAAAGGGACGTGGACGAGGCCGTGGGCGAGGTCGGGGGAATGGTTCTGGGGAGCAAGGTAGCAGTGAAGCCACAGGGCGTCCCGTGCCTACTCCTGTGGGGCAGCAAGCATTGCGCCACTCCACAGTGCCAGGGTTGCTTGCCACATTAACTAAACTGCAGGGTACAAACCTTAGTAGGCCCGAGAACCAGGAACAGGTCTTGCAATGGCTGTCAGAGAACGCTTACAGCACATTGTCCAGCAGCCAGTCAGACTCTGCCTCCTCTCCTCCTATTACCCAACAGTCTTGTCTTCCTTCCTCCCAAAATTCCGAAGCTTTACAGAACAATAACCCAAACTGTCCCTGCTCCCCAGAGCTGTTCTCCGCTCCTTTCATTGTCCCTCAACCTGCCTCTCCACGTCACGATTCCACGAACCTAACAGAGGAGCATCTGTGTCCAGATGCTCAAACACTAGAGTCTCCTCCATCTCCGTTCGATTTGGTGGTGGATGACCAGCAACCCACCCTCATCGACGATGATGTGACGCAGTTGCCGTCAGGGCATCCAGTTGACCGGCGCATTGTGCGGGAGGAGGAGATGAGACAGGAGTTGGAAGAGGAAGTGGTGGATGATGAGGACACTGACCCGACCTGGACAGGGGGGATGTCAAGCGGGGAAAGTAGTGTGGATGTTGAGGCAGGTGCAGCACCAAAAAGGGTAGCTAGAGGCAGAGGCAGAGGTCAGCAGCTTAGGCGAAGCCAGGCCACACCCGGAATCTCCCAAGATGTTCCAGTTCGTACCCAGCCCCGAAAAACTCCCACCTCGAGGGCACGTTTCTCGAAGGTGTGGAGTTTTTTCAAGGAATGCGCCGAGGACAGATATAGTGTTGTCTGCACAATTTGCCTCTCGAAATTGATTAGGGGCTCTGAGAAGAGCAACCTGTCCACCACTTCAATGCGCCGTCATTTGGAATCCAAGCACTGGAATCAGTGGCAGGCAGCAACGGCAGGACAAAGGCCGCCTGCCGTTCACGCCACTGCCACTGCCTCTGCCACTGCCTCTGCCTCTGCCACTGCCACTGCTGACTGTGCTGGCGATGCACTCCAGAGGACGAGCCAGGACACCACTTCATCTGCCTCCGCCACTTTGTTGACTTCTACCTCATCCTCCCCTGGTCCTGTCTTATCTCCTTCTCCTGCACCATCAAAGGCACCATCAGGCGTTTCTTTACAACAACCCACCATCTCTCAGACATTGGAGCGGCGGCAGAAATACACTGCTAACCAACCACACGCGCAAGCCTTGAACGCCAACATCGCTAAACTGCCGGCCCAGGAGATGTTGGCGTTCCGGCTTGTTGAAACTCCCGCCTTCCTGGACCTGATGGCAACTGCGGCACCTCGCTATGCCGTCCCTAGCCGTCACTACTTCTCCCGGTGTGCCGTCCCCGCCTTGCACCAGCACGTGTCACTCAACATCAGGCGGGCCCTTAGTTCCGCGCTTTGCACAAAGGTCCACTTGACCACCGACGCGTGGACAAGTGCATGCGGACAGGGACGCTACATTTCACTGACGGCACACTGGGTGAATGTAGTTGAGGCTGGGACTGCTTCCCAAACTGGCCCGGTGTACCTCGTCTCCCCGCCTAACATTCCTGGCAGGGACACGAGAAGAACACCCCCCTCCTCCTCCTCCTCTACCGCCTCCTCCTCCGCCACCGCCTCCTCCTCCGCCACCGCCTCCTCCTCCGCTGTTAGATTGACCCCAGCTACGAGTTGGAAACGTTGCAGCACTGGCGTTGGTAGACGTCAGCAGGCTGTGCTGAAGCTGATCAGCTTGGGGGACAGACAGCACACTGCCTCCGAGGTGAGGGATGCCCTCCTCGATGAGACGGCAATATGGTTTGAGCCGCTGCACCTGGGCCCAGGCATGGTCGTTTGTGATAACGGCCGGAACCTGGTAGCAGCTCTGGAGCTTGCCGGACTCCAACATGTTCCATGCCTGGCCCACGTCTTCAACCTAGTGGTGCAACGTTTCCTAAAGAGCTACCCCAATGTTCCAGAGCTACTGGTGAAAGTGCGGCGCATGTGCGCCCACTTTCGCAAGTCGACAGTAGCCGCTGCTAGCTTAAAATCTCTCCAGCAACGCCTGCATGTGCCACAACACCGGCTTTTGTGCGACGTCCCCACACGCTGGAACTCAACGTTTCAGATGTTGAATAGAGTGGTTGAGCAGCAGAGACCTTTGATGGAATACCAGCTACAAAACCCTAGGGTGCCACAAAGTCAGCTGCCTCAGTTTCACATCCATGAGTGGCCATGGATGAGAGACCTTTGTGACATCCTACGGGTCTTTGAGGAGTCCACAAGGAGGGTGAGCTCTGAGGATGCGATGGTGAGCCTTACAATCCCGCTCTTGTGTGTTCTGAGAGAATCCCTGATTGACATCAGGGATAACTCAGATCACACAGAGGAGTTAGGGATAGCATCCGATCCGTCACAGCTGGAGAGTAGGTCCACACATCTGTCCGCTTCACTGCGTTTAATGGAGGAGGAGGAGGAGGAGGAGGAGGAGGAGGAAGAAGAGTTGTCCGATGATGTGATGGTGATACAGGAGGCTTCCGGGCAACTTCGAATCGTCCCATTGTTGCAGCGCGGATGGGTAGACATGGAGGATGAGGAGGAAATGGAGATTGAACTTTCCGGTGGGGCCAGAGGAGTCATGCCAACTAACACTGTGGCAGACATGGCTGAGTTCATGTTGGGGTGCTTTACAACCGACAAGCGTATTGTCAAAATCATGGAGGACAACCAGTACTGGATCTTTGCTATCCTTGACCCCCGGTATAAAAACAACATCTCGTCTTTTATTCCGGTAGAGGGGAGGGCCAATCGCATCAATGCTTGCCACAGGCAATTGGTGCAGAATATGATGGAGATGTTTCCAGCATGTGACGTTGGCGGCAGGGAGGGCAGTTCCTCCAGTAGGCAACCAAGTTCTCACCGGTCCACACAAACGAGGGGCACACTGTCTAAGGTCTGGGACACCTTGATGGCACCCCCTCGCCAAAGTGCCGCCACGGAGGGTCCTAGTGTCACCAGGCGTGAGAAGTATAGGCGCATGTTGCGGGAATACCTTTCCGACCACAGCCCTGTCCTCTCCGACCCCTCTGCGCCCTACACGTATTGGGTGTCGAAGTTGGACCTGTGGCTTGAACTTGCCCTATATGCCTTGGAGGTGCTGTCCTGTCCTGCCGCCAGCGTCCTATCTGAGAGGGTGTTCAGTGCAGCCGGTGGCATCATCACTGACAAGCGCACCCGTCTGTCAGCTGAGAGTGCCGACCGGCTCACTTTGATAAAAATGAACCACCACTGGATAGAGCCTTCATTTTTGGGCCCACCTGTGTAAAGTACCCCAACATGAAACTCCATGTCTGTACTCAACCTCTCCAATTCCTCCGCATCCTCATACTCATCCACCATAAGCGTTGCACAATTCTGCTAATACTAGGCTCCCTCCACCCTGATTTCCCCCAACTCTGCTGGTTAGAGGCTCCCTCCACCCTGCTTTCCCACAACTCTGCTGGTTAGAGGCTCCCTCCACCCTGATTTCCACCAACTCTGCTGGTTAGAGGCTCCCTCCACCATGAATTGGTCCAAACTGGGCTGTTTAGCGGCTCCCTCCACCATGAATTGGTCCAAACTGGGGTTTTTAGAGGCTCCCTCCACCATGAATTTGCCCAAACTGGCCTGTTTAGAGGCTCCCTCCACCATGAATTGGTCCAAACTGGGGTTTTTAGAGGCTCTCTCCACCATGAATTGGTCCAAACTGGGCTGTTTAGAGGCTCCCTCCACCATGAATTGGTCCAAACTGGGGTTTTTAGAGGCTCCCTCCACCATGAATTGGTCCAAACTGGGCTGTTTAGAGGCTCCCTCCACCATGAATTGGTCCAAACTGGGGTTTTTAGAGGCTCCCTCCACCATGAATTTGCCCAAACTGGCCTGTTTAGAGGCTCCCTCCACCATGAATTGGTCCAAACTGGGGTTTTTAGAGGCTCTCTCCACCATGAATTGGTCCAAACTGGGCTGGTTAGAGGCTCCCTCCACCATGAATTTGCCCAAACTGGCCTGTTTAGAGGCTCCCTCCACCATGAATTTGCCCAAACTGGCCTGTTTAGAGGCTCCCTCCACCATGAATTGGTCCAAACTGGGGTTTTTAGAGGCTCTCTCCACCATGAATTGGTCCAAACTGGGCTGTTTAGAGGCTCCCTCCATCATGAATTGGTCCAAACTGGGGTTTTTAGAGGCTCCCGCCACCATGAATTGGTCCAAACTGGGGTTTTTAGAGGCTCCCTCCACCATGAATTGGTCCAAACTGGGGTTTTTAGAGGCTCCCTCCACCATGAATTTGCCCAAACTGGGCTGTTTAGAGGCTCCCTCCATCATGAATTGGTCCAAACTGGGGTTTTTAGAGGCTCCCTCCACCATGAATTGGTCCAAACTGGGGTTTTTAGAGGCTCCCTCCACCATGAATTTGCCCAAACTGGCCTGTTTAGAGGCTCCCTCCACCATGAATTGGTCCAAACTGGGGTTTTTAGAGGCTCCCTCCACCATGAATTGGTCCAAACTGGGCTGTTTAGAGGCTCCCTCCACCATGAATTGGTCCAAACTGGGGTTTTTAGAGGCTCCCTCCACCATGAATTTGCCCAAACTGGCCTGTTTAGAGGCTCCCTCCATCATGAATTGGTCCAAACTGGGGTTTTTAGAGGCTCCCTCCACCATGAATTGGTCCAAACTGGGGTTTTTAGAGGCTCCCTCCACCATGAATTTGTCCAAACTGGGCTGTTTAGAGGCTCCCTCCACCATGAATTGGTCCAAACTGGGGTTTTTAGAGGCTCTCTCCACCATGAATTGGTCCAAACTGGGCTGTTTAGAGGCTCCCTCCATCATGAATTGGTCCAAACTGGGGTTTTTAGAGGCTCCCTCCACCATGAATTGGTCCAAACTGGGGTTTTTAGAGGCTCCCTCCACCATGAATTGGTCCAAACTGGGCTGTTTAGAGGCTCCCTCCACCATGAATTGGTCCAAACTGGGGTTTTTAGAGGCTCTCTCCACCATGAATTGGTCCAAACTGGGCTGGTTAGAGGCTCCCTCCACCATGAATTTGCCCAAACTGGCCTGTTTAGAGGCTCCCTCCACCATGAATTTGCCCAAACTGGCCTGTTTAGAGGCTCCCTCCACCATGAATTGATCCAAACTGGGGTTTTTAGTGGCTCTCTCCACCATGAATTGGTCCAAACTGGGCTGTTTAGAGGCTCCCTCCATCATGAATTGGTCCAAACTGGGGGTTTTAGAGGCTCCCTCCACCATGAATTGGTCCAAACTGGGGTTTTTAGAGGCTCCCTCCACCATGAATTGGTCCAAACTGGGGTTTTTAGAGGCTCCCTCCACCATGAATTTGCCCAAACTGGGCTGTTTAGAGGCTCCCTCCATCATGAATTGGTCCAAACTGGGGTTTTTAGAGGCTCCCTCCACCATGAATTGGTCCAAACTGGGGTTTTTAGAGGCTCCCTCCACCATGAATTTGCCCAAACTGGCCTGTTTAGAGGCTCCCTCCACCATGAATTGGTCCAAACTGGAGTTTTTAGAGGCTCTCTCCACCATGAATTGGTCCAAACTGGGCTGTTTAGAGGCTCCCTCCACCATGAATTGGTCCAAACTGGGGTTTTTAGAGGCTCCCTCCACCATGAATTGGTCCAAACTGGGCTGTTTAGAGGCTCCCTCCACCATGAATTGGTCCAAACTGGGGTTTTTAGAGGCTCCCTCCACCATGAATTGGTCCAAACTGGCCTGTTTAGAGGCTCCCTCCACCATGAATTGGTCCAAACTGGGGTTTTTAGAGGCTCCCTCCACCATGAATTGGTCCAAACTGGGGTTTTTAGAGGCTCCCTCCACCATGAATTGGTCCAAACTGGGGTTTTTAGAGGCTCCCTCCACCATGAATTTGCCCAAACTGGCCTGTTTAGAGGCTCCCTCCACCATGAATTGGTCCAAACTGGGGTTTTTAGAGGCTCCCTCCACCATGAATTGGTCCAAACTGGGCTGTTTAGAGGCTCCCTCCACCATGAATTGGTCCAAACTGGGGTTTTTAGAGGCTCCCTCCACCATGAATTGGTCCAAACTGGGGTTTTTAGAGGCTCTCTCCACCATGAATTGGTCCAAACTGGCCTGTTTAGAGGCTCCCTCCACCATGAATTGGTCCAAACTGGGGTTTTTAGAGGCTCTCTCCACCATGAATTGGTCCAAACTGGGCTGTTTAGAGGCTCCCTCCACCATGAATTGGTCCAAACTGGGGGTTTTAGAGGCTCCCTCCACCATGAATTTGCCCAAACTGGCCTGTTTAGAGGCTCCCTTCATCATGAATTGGTCCAAACTGGGGTTTTTAGAGGCTCCCTCCACCATGAATTGGTCCAAACTGGGGTTTTTAGAGGCTCCCTCCACCATGAATTGGTCCAAACTGGGGTTTTTAGAGGCTCCCTCCACCATGAATTGGTCCAAACTGGGCTGTTTAGAGGCTCCCTCCACCATGAATTGGTCCAAACTGGGGTTTTTAGAGGCTCCCTCCACCATGAATTTGCCCAAACTGGCCTGTTTAGAGGCTCCCTCCACCATGAATTGGTCCAAACTGGGCTGTTTAGAGGCTCCCTCCACCATGAATTGGTCCAAACTGGGGTTTTTAGAGGCTCCCTCCACCATGAATTGGTCCAAACTGGGGTTTTTAGAGGCTCCCTCCACCATGAATTGGTCCAAACTGGGCTGTTTAGAGGCTCCCTCCACCATGAATTGGTCCAAACTGGGGTTTTTAGAGGCTCCCTCCACCATGAATTGGTCCAAACTGGGCTGTTTAGAGGCTCCCTCCACCATGAATTGGTCCAAACTGGGGTTTTTAGAGGCTCTCTCCACCATGAATTGGTCCAAACTGGCCTGTTTAGAGGCTCCCTCCACCATGAATTGGTCCAAACTGGGGTTTTTAGAGGCTCTCTCCACCATGAATTGGTCCAAACTGGGCTGTTTAGAGGCTCCCTCCACCATGAATTGGTCCAAACTGGGGTTTTTAGAGGCTCCCTCCACCATGAATTGGTCCAAACTGGGGTTTTTAGAGGCTCCCTCCACCATGAATTGGTCCAAACTGGGCTGTTTAGAGGCTCCCTCCACCATGAATTGGTCCAAACTGGGGTTTTTAGAGGCTCCCTCCACCATGAATTTGCCCAAACTGGCCTGTTTAGAGGCTCCCTCCACCATGAATTGGTCCAAACTGGGGTTTTTAGAGGCTCTCTCCACCATGAATTGGTCCAAACTGGGGTTTTTAGAGGCTCCCTCCACCATGAATTGGTCCAAACTGGGCTGTTTAGAGGCTCCCTCCACCATGAATTGGTCCAAACTGGGGTTTTTAGAGGCTCCCTCCACCATGAATTTGCCCAAACTGGCCTGTTTAGAGGCTCCCTCCACCATGAATTGGTCCAAACTGGGGTTTTTAGAGGCTCCCTCCACCATGAATTGGTCCAAACTGGGCTGTTTAGAGGCTCCCTCCACCATGAATTGGTCCAAACTGGGGTTTTTAGAGGCTCCCTCCACCATGAATTTGCCCAAACTGGCCTGTTTAGAGGCTCCCTCCACCATGAATTGGTCCAAACTGGGGTTTTTAGAGGCTCCCTCCACCATGAATTGGTCCAAACTGGGCTGTTTAGAGGCTCCCTCCACCATGAATTGGTCCAAACTGGGGTTTTTAGAGGCTCCCTCCACCATGAATTTGCCCAAACTGGCCTGTTTAGAGGCTCCCTCCACCATGATTTGGTCCAAACTGGGCTGTTTAGAGGCTCCCTCCACCATGAATTGGTCCAAACTGGGGTTTTTAGAGGCTCCCTCCACCATGAATTTGCCCAAACTGGCCTGTTTAGAGGCTCCCTCCACCATGAATTGGTCCAAACTGGGGTTTTTAGAGGCTCTCTCCACCATGAATTGGTCCAAACTGGGCTGTTTAGAGGCTCCCTCCATCATGAATTGGTCCAAACTGGGGTTTTTAGAGGCTCCCTCCACCATGAATTGGTCCAAACTGGGGTTTTTAGAGGCTCCCTCCACCATGAATTGGTCCAAACTGGGGTTTTTAGAGGCTCCCTCCACCATGAATTTGCCCAAACTCTGCTGGTTAGAGGCTCAATCCACCCTGATTTTCAAAACAAATGTTGGTGCCAACCTCAACTTACTACAAGGGCCAAATTCACTGCTGGTGACAAGCTCTCCTCACTGCAAGTGCCAAATACACGTTTCAAGGTGTTTTCCTACTGTCAGAGAGGTGGTATTGAGTGTGTAAAGTGTGTAGTTGTTACGCTGTGATGTTGGGGTAATAGAGGGTCTTTGGTGTGTTAGATGCCCCCAGACATGCTTCCCCTGCTGTCCCAGTGTCATTCCAGAGGTGTTGGCATCATTTCCTGGGTTGTCTTAGTGGACTTGGTGACCCTCCAGACACGGATTTGGGTTTCCCCCTTAACGAGTATCTGTTCCCCATAGACTATAATGGGGTTCGAAACCCGTTCGAACACACGAACATTGAGCGGCTGTTCGAATCGAATTTCGAACCTCGAACATTTTAGTGTTCGCTCATCTCTAATGTTAAACACTTTTTTCTCCTTATTCTTACTCCTGGTTGTCATTCAAGTTCGATAAAATTTTGCACCTACAAAAATGCTTTAAGAGGTTATTTCCATCTTGGCAAATTGTGGCAGAGAAAAGGACCACCAGGGAAGGATGTACTGATACATGTGAACGGGGTTGCTCTACGGTGTTTTCATAACTCCAACAGAAGAGAATGGGAGCTACAGAATCAGCAGAGCACGTTTAGGCTGTGTTCACACCAGCGCTTGAAGCTCATTTGGGGATTCCGTTCCCCTTTCCACTTGCAAGCAGCGCTTTTCTCTCCGTATTTTTTGCCCTTTTCAGACGGAAACCAAGTGGACCCCATTATAGTCTATGGGGTCCACGGGTTTCCGCAGGTAAGCGCTTTTTTAAGTGGATTCGTTTTCTGTTCGGGGGGTCTGCTTGGGAACCTGAAGGCAGATGTGAGTCTAGCCTTTGCCATGCAGGTCCCATAACTGTAGAGCTATGGACACAATGTAGCTCCCATTTATGTCTATGAGAGTTATGGAAACAGGACAGAGCAGTTCACATGTTTCTGTAAGTATCGCCCTTGTGGTCAAGACTTGCTGCCAGTTATTCCCGTCTCAGATTTGTCGAGATGAGAATAGTCCTTTAATATATTTGGAGCATTATGCAACTCTTACTCATGCCTTTATCCTAACACCTAAATGTAAAACTGTTGTTGAATATATTAAAGTTTCTCCTTTATTTTGGAAAATTTAGCTATAAAGCCAAAGTTTCCATATAAGGCTAAGGCCCCATGGGACGATATGCAGTGCTAAAGCGCTGTGGGAACAATCACGGCGGGAACGCATCGCGATTCTTCCCGCAGCACTTTGAACAGAAAGTTCATGGAGTTTTCCTCCGCGGACTTTCTGTTACAATTAAATCTACGGGAAAGCTGCCGGTTTTGGAAATCACAGCGTGTCTGAGCTGCGGTTTTTACTGCAAAGTGGACATGGGATTTACATGAATCTCATCCACTTTGAAAGTACTGTAAAATTATGCAATTTTTCCCGCACCGTTTCCACCACAGGCAAATCGCAGCTGTTCCGGTCTTTGGGACCCTGGCCATAGTCGGGAGCAGGCAAGGGTGAGGGATCTATGTGAGAGGGATGGGGAAAGGGAAATTCAGGTTCAACTTGCAGATATTAAGAAAACGAAGGATGTTTCCAACTCACGCTTCTGAAGACAGCCAATGCACGGAAAATCTTCACGGCCCGAAGACATCTGTCCAAGAAATTCAAAGTGTAAAAGCTAGCTAGCTAGTCTCTCATGTGGCTCACTGCATAATTCCATCAATGCATAATGCTTGTTGAAGAATCTTTGTGAATTTTAAATCGTATTTTCATTAAAAGTTAAATTTTATGGAAGAAGTTTTTGCTGGACTTTTTACACTTTGAATTTCATGGGTGAGGGATGTCTGGGATGACATAGCAGGCACCTGTTCTCTTGCATCTAATCTCCTGTGCCATGATTTCTGACTATAAGAAACAACATGTTATTGTTATCTCAGTTTATTTCCCTATCCCCCTTCCCTACTTACCTTACCCACCCACCCCCATTCCTATCCTTCCTTCTTTTCTATCCTATATTTTGTACAAATTAATTAAAAATGTTAATAAAAAAGCAGCTTTAAAAAATCTCCAATATTTGCTTACCCCAATAGCACATCTCACTCTGAATAATGCCAATATGTACAGTAGCACAAGGTTTCCCAAGCACATGTGGGACATGGAAGTTGTTAGTGGAAACTCTTTGTTTAACTATAGGAATGACCTCATAATAACATACAACGCTGTAGGAAATTTTACAACCCACACGCTTGCCCTACAGGTCTGTCAGCAAACATAGACTGTATTGTGGAGTACACTGAGAACGGAGCTTATTGGATACCTGTTGTGTCTAATGTGAATGTGACCACACACCTACTATAAAAGTAGTCCATATATTTGAAGTACAGAGGACTGAAACAAGGTTTAGCAGGCCTTCCGTCATCAAACAGGCGAGAAAACGAAACCATTTTAGAGGATGGGCGCTCACGTGGAACAACCCTTAGTAAGCTGTGTGCACTCCTGCTTAAAGGGGATGTCCGGGATTTTAAAAAGAAAAAAAAAATGTCTTCCAGGAACATGCGTATCTACCGGTTGTAGGTGGTATTGCAGTTTAACACCACTAAAGTGAATGGGACTGAGATGCGATACCATGCCATAACAGTGATATGTGGCGCTGTTTTGGAAATAGCAGATATCTCTGTTCCTGTACACATACTTTCCGGTGTCATATTCATCATTATTCTAAAATATTATTGGGTATATGTGGTTTCTAGGCAATTGTTCAAGAAAGGTCTGACTCTAGATACATCTTTCTGTCTACGGTTAAATATTATATTATGTATGTGTACATTGTGTATAATTTATATGTACGACCCTTATCATTTGTGATCACATGCCTGATGTAGATGCACATATGTCTTTACATTCATCCCTCTCCTCACTAACAGACTAGAACATGGTCAGTCTCTAGATAGTGATTTCAATGGGTAATGTGAAAAAGAAACTGAATGAACCTAACGGTTCATTGGTTGTGTCATTGCTGCAACCTTACACTCAGGATGGGTGTAGTTACCTCTATTGTTCCTTAAATAATGGTAAACTCCTCAAATATCTGCTTGCTCTTGGCCAGCCTCCAGATACAGCTGCATGGTCTGCTTACCAACACATGAATGTGATTATAGGTGGAGCCCTTCCTTGTTCAAGATAAAAGGAACTGCACTTTGTTAAGCATCCTGCTATCATCCAGATAAAGTGTTAACTAACAGACCATGGGGATGACCACATCTGCAAGACACATGTGTACACAACAGTCGGCATCTTATCAATACATAGGGAACTACTAAAACTTAAGTGATTTATTTTCATACAATGCAGCCAAAAAGTGAAAACTATCAGGGCTAAGTCTATAACTTCGACTGTACTAAACAGATGTTTCCTGCTGATTCCATTACAAGAGCCTTCACCCTCCAGGTGTTTGTGCATATACACACGTACTTGCACATATTTACTTTTCCCAGCCCTCTACGCCAGTATGTCTATGTGCGGCTTGGTAGCTGCAGATTCGGAGTATTTCTATCACTTACGTCTTTTGATCAGACAGATGTTTCACATAAAGGTAATTTATGTTCTCCTAAACCGCTAAGTAGAACGGATATAAAGTACAAAGCATATGGTGGTCCATATCTAGACCCTGTTCTTGCTGCGCTTATTAAAGGATAATTATGGCTTATTGTCAGAACGTAGTCAATGCTTTCAGGACATGATCTGCGGAGTCTGTTCTAAAATTAGAAGCAGGTGGCGGGGTTCCAGCACTGACACAATGCCTTGATCTAAAATATATACTATGGTCATGTTCACAGCGGTTCTATGTTTAGTCACCTATTTCCATACTACAGCCAGCCGTTGTTGTAGAGCTGTGCCAGTCAACCAATACAACAGGGCTCGTATATCAATTAACCTGTTGAGAAGTGTCCCAGACATCTAATAACCATCCGGTCATCCTTCCAGAAAGAAAAGTTTACCTAGCATTATTTGGTTCCGTGTCTTCTTTAAGTTGGCCATACATCTTACATTTCGGATGGCCCTCATCTGGCCGTTTAATTAATGATAGGATCATTAATATCAATTAAACTGGCAACTAAAATTTCAATTCTGGCACAAAGGCATGGGCAGAGCCTCCTGATAAATCAGACATACCTAGTACATATCGATACACCAGTCTTAATAAATATGCCCCAGTAGGTCTATGCAAGTTGGCTGATAATAAACGGTTAATTATGCCAAACACTGGACAAAAATATGCAGCACAACCAATTTGTTTTCTTAGGCTGAGTTCACACAAAGTTTTTTTGGCAGTGGATTTTGAGGCAGAATCCGCCTCAAAATCCACTGCTATGTGCGTCACTTTTTACAGTTTGAATAATGCTGTACTACCTCATGGTCAATCACAGGCCACTGGGCGGGGATGAAGAGAGGGTTTATAGTCCCCTGTTGGGAGTTGTAGAGTTAGTCCAGTCTAGGGTAGTGTTGCAGCCTATCTGAGGTTTCATCTTGCATGTGCCCTGCTGTGCGGAGCAGAGGGAAAACTCCACTAAGATTCCATCAGACACCAGTTAGCCTCTAGGAGAAAGTCTTCTTATACCAGGTTCGTCCAGAGACAGCCCCTGAGATAGGGAGAAAGTTTGGTGCGTTTCTGAGAGACATCTGCCAGTAGGAGCAACAGAGGTGCCTGACAGGAGTAGTTCGCCGAGCCTAGTTTCTCAAGTACTCAGGTCTCTATCAGGACTCTTTGCCCTGCTTCAGCCCCTATCTACTGATGTTGGGAGTGGTACAAGAGGAGGCGTAGGTGAAGTGTATTTCTGCAGAGTCTGTGTTATCCCTGGCAAAACCTCCTAAGATCAAGGCTTTGGGGAATGAAAACTGTATCTGTACCCATCTGCAAGCTGCTGGTGAATCTGTTAAAGCTGTTCAATAAAAGAGTTCTTTGGTTTACCCTGCAACACTGGACTCCTGAGTTGTGCCTGCATTTAACAACAAGGGCCCTTGTGAATACCATCACATTGGCTCAGCTAGGAGAGGTCCCCTCTTCCAACTAGAAGTGCCCTGGGGGAAACAAGACCTCTAAAACCTCCATCAGGTAATCCCGCAAATCCCCCCCTTTAGCTGCGCACAGCCAAGTGAGAGTGGAGTGTCCCCGGCCTAGCAGGTGGCACTGCCAGTGTCATCTTTACTTTCTTCAATCTCCTCTACTGGGTTGTACGCTGCAACATGACCATTCTTACCACAGATTACATGGCTGAATCAGCCGCTCACGTCTGCAGTGACACACTCCCTCCCGAGTAGGCCCATTCAGTTGGCCATGATCTGGAGCAGAATGCCACGAATGGATGCCAGTGCACTGCACCGGCATTCGGTCGCGGCTAGCCGTTTTTTGGACCAGATCTTGAGGCGGTCTCCACGTCAAAATTCAGTCCAAAAAACCCTGTGTGAACTCAGCCTAAAAGACTAAAATGGCTGTTTGTGGCAACTACATGCCAGATAGTTGGCATTTGCTAGCTGGAATGATGAAAATCTAATATGTAAGGATAGTTTAACCAGAGAGTGTAGGACTGGATCAAAGCTGACAGATGCTTCGCTATAACTATGAAAGTAGGAAAATACGGAAGAGAAAAATAAAGCAAATAAATTGTCATTTCTCTTACCATACACGGCAATACATGATATGTTAACCTGTAACATATCACAGTGCAGAAGAAAACTAATGTGGGCCAAGGTACAGCAGCACTTTTGTTACTATAAGACAGAAAGTGGACAAGCAGAGGTTTAACTTTCCATAGAATAGTCTAATCTGTCTCCCAAGATGTAAATAGGGAGACAGTGCCTCTGTTATGCTGCCCTCTATAGGAAGGACCCTGAGCATCATGCCCGACTTTCCCAGAAGCCTTTACTGCATAATGTGGGCTTTATACCAAGTCAATTTCTCAGCTACGGACGGCCATTTCAGTCTTGTTGGACCTCGTCAATGCAGCTTAGAGAGAACTGACTTGGTGAAGTGAGAGGCTGAGAGACCAGATTATGGGGATAATGTTCCTCCTTAAGGAGAAATCACCTATTAGGTGTGTGGAGACTTATACAGCCATATACGCTCCACTACAAGGGAATATGGGAATATGTTTCAGTCTGGTTGGATCTCATCAGTGCAGCGTCTATGGCTGTATAAGTCTCCACACACCTAATAGATGATTTCTCCTTAAGGAGGAACATTATCCCCATAATCTGGTCTCTCAGCCTCTCACTTCTACCAAGTCAGTTCTCTCTACACTACGCTAACGAGGTCCAACCAGACCGAAACAGCCGCCTGTAGCTGAGAAATTGACTTGGTATAAATCCCATGTTATGCAGTAAAGGCTTCTGGGAAAGTCAGGTATGATGTTCAGGGTGCTTCCTATAGAGGGCAGCATAACAGAGGCTCTGTCTCCCTATTTACATCTTGGGAGACAGATTTACATATTCCTCCCATGTTCCCTTGCAGTGGAGCATCTATGGCTGTATAAGTCTCCACACACCTAATAGGAGGTTTCTCCTTAAGGAGGAACATTATCCCCATGATCTAGAATAGTCAATTAATATTTGATCAGTGAAGGTCAGCACCCCTGCTGATCAGCTGGGAGGAAGGGCGTCGGTGTGCTAGTGTGTGTTGTAGCCCCTTTATTGTATAACTGGGCACAGTCTTTGCATAATTGTAACCTTTTCATGTACAGTTTGTTAGGGGGAATGAGCTACAATACTAGATATGACCACAACTGTACGTACAGCATTATACTGAGGTAAATGATGAAGAGGAGGCGCTGGAGTACCCTGGCCGCTTCATTCATCTGTGAGCCTGGGACAGGTCCTGGTTTCTGGGCTTGTCCAACTAAAATAAAAATGTTCCTGTCAATAAGTAAAAATGCTAACTATCATTTACAGGAAAGTCCATTATTTTTTGAACTCTGAAAACCAGTGTCTGATTCATTGACAAATGTCTCTACTAATGCACACCCAATATCACCAAGCCCTTGGAAACTGAGTATGTAGGATCCAGTTACAGTGTCACAGTACTGGATGCTTGTATATACATGAAACACAACACGAGTGTAAT
This sequence comes from Leptodactylus fuscus, assembly GCF_031893055.1. Classification (NCBI taxonomy): domain Eukaryota; kingdom Metazoa; phylum Chordata; class Amphibia; order Anura; family Leptodactylidae; genus Leptodactylus; species Leptodactylus fuscus. The sequence continues at coordinate 65,468,950 of NC_134269.1, forward strand.
CTTTCTGTCTGACTTGTCTGCTTGTATATTGTTTCTTGTTAGGGTTAGGGACAAGATCAATGCTTTGTTATTAAAGGGGCACTTTAGGTGACATACTTGTATAGTCATTGCTCTGGTTAGCACATTATTATAGGGAAGGTTTTGTGTTCTCTTTTAACCTTGTGGGCATATGTATGGACTGTAGTAGTCTTACTAAGCACAGCAATGGGGGATAGTAATCTATAAGACCACTTATATATTACTGTTTTGTTTTAACAAACAAGAACAATGGGAGTCAGTAGGTACCTATACATGTCCAGGTTTGCTGATAGTAAATAATATAAAATAGGACATGCCTTGTTTACGTCCATTTTTAAGTTTTTGGTTTTAAAAAAGAAAGATCTGTGGGTTTAGTTAAAAAAAAAAAAAAAACCTATGAAGTTCACTTTTAAAAACAAAACAAAAAAAAAACAAAACAGCTGTTAAAACCTGACACATGGCCAGAAAATGGAGTATGTGACGGACTGATGAAAAATGGTCATTAAAAATGGTTTCATCCCTTTTTAATGTTATTTTTTACTGTTGTGTGCATGTAGCTTAACCCATACTTCCAACTTTCCCAAAAACTCTGCCACTTTCAGTCTTTCAGTGCCATTTATGTCTAAAAAGGGGCCATGGTTGTCATATTTCGTGACCATGGCTCAAAAAAGGGGGGGTGGACACACCAACAGGAGATGTGGATATCCTTATAGGGGGTATGGGTGAGATTAAAAATATATGTGGCGCCTTTGCCTGCCGAATGTTGGCAAGTATGGGTTAAGGCCTTATTCACATCTGCCAAAACCAGAAGTGGGTTGAAAAACATAGAACAGGTGGAAATCTTACAATTATACCTTCTCTCTATTTAGTCTTCACTCCAGGTTTTGGCTGGGAATCACTGACTTGATTGGCTGGCTTCCTATGAAAATGGCCCTAGTATGACAGTGTGCGTGTGTGTCCCAATGCTTTACAGACCCATCAGCTGAATGCAGGCAATAGATCCCAGATCAGCAAGATTCCTTATAGATGAGCCTGTGTCTATAGAACCCACAGCCCCTGAGCTGTTCCCCTGATGGGTTTCTAAGACAGTTACCCATTCATCACACATTATTTTTCTAGCATTAGGGCTAGTTCACACGTGGGCAAAGGGGAGTTTTTTGACAGCGGATTTCGCTTCAAAATCAGCCCCTTTACAATGGAGCCCTATGTGAACAGCTAGCTTTTTTTTTCCGCTAGCTTTTTTTTCCACTAGCTTTTTTTTTCTGCTAGTTATTTTTCAGCTAGCAGAAAAAAGAAGCGACATGACCTTTCTTCAGGCGTTTTCCGCCTGAAGAAAGCAATAGAAGTGAATGGGAGGCAAAAACAGCGCAGGTTTTTTTCAGCGCGGTTTTTTGCAAAAAACCGCTAGCGTTTTTTTTTTAGCCCATTCACTTCTATGGGAGGGGAAAACAGCCTGGCTTTTTTTGGAAGCGGTTTTTACAAAAAAAAGCTCCAAAAAAAGCCTGGCAATGTAAAAAAAAAGCTTCCTAATTAGGAAGCGGTTTTTTTCAGGACCAAAATAAGCCAGGAGGTTTTTACGTGTGAACTAGCCCTTAGTCAGCCTTGAAAGAGTTTTAGTTCAAAACCTATTCAATACCAGTTGCTACAGCTAGATGTCACCATTAGCTCTAGGGAAACAATCAAACGCAATACCGCTTGCCAGCACTAGATGTCACCAATGTTGCACCATAATTTAACACTTGCCACTACCAACATGGTGTTCATGTCTTTCTCATGGTTCCCATAGCAGAAAAACACAAACCATCACCAAGTGACAAAAACAAAAAAGAATATGCAATAAAATACTGGAATGATGCTATGGCTTGATGTTTTTCTCTCTCAGAGAGTTTATCAGGAGTCAGAATCCAGTGAATTAAAAGCAAAACTGTGGACTTTAGGTTTCAGAATCAATGACCAAATACATGAATCGGATAAATAATAGTGCTTCAATTTACAGTGATCACATTTCTAAGGCTCAAAACAAGCTAAATAGAAGTCATTGGTCCTATAAGGTTCACAGAGAAATAAAGAATAATTTAACTTTGTGCCATATTATCCAGTCGATATGAAATGTAAAGATTGAGAGTCCTCAGGAGTTGATACCTTTTTTAATGACTAACAAATGATGACAGATTGCAAGCTTTCGAGACTACTCAGGTCCCTTCATCAAAGAGTGAGAATTGCTTACTCAGTACTGAAATAAATCGATTAAACACAAGGATGACATATAATAAACTGGCTAATCCCATCCACACATTGCAGAAAAAAATCTGCAGCGGATTGTTTTTGTAAATCGTAGCATGTCAATTATATGTACTGAAATGCTGGCGTGTTCTGAATATATATATGAAGAGCTCAACGGAAAAATGGCCTAAGTCCAAAAATCAATATTGTGAGAAAAACGAAATTTTAATTAGCCTAAAGCAAACGGGCATTATTGTGGAATATATCTATCCAATGTAATCAGCTAATGAACACCGTTAATCCTAATCATAAATTGTATTATTTATTAAAAAAATTGCAGCTTCATGTATAAATATTATTTATTTAATATTATTAATTAATTACTACTATTATTAAACGATGAAGAATAATAATTACCTGCCTCCCTTTTCGGCGCTAAATATGTGCAAAAGTCGATTTAGAGCCTTTTAAACAATAAGACAAAGTTTTTACACTAATATAAACAACAGACCGGAAGTCACGATTTCAATGAAAAAATGACCAACGAGAGTGAAGTAAGTAAGTTTGTATTGGACTTAGGCCATTATTCCATTGAATGTAAATTCTTCTGCATTGAAATATATGGACTTAGGTCATTAATCCTAGGTACCTTGTAAACCCAATGCATAGAACGAGGTACAAAGAAGCTTTCTAGGTAATAATTTGAAATATGACAAAATGTGGACTTAGGCCATTTTTCCGTTGAGCTCTTTATATATATATATATATATATATATATATATATATATATATATATAGTTAGGGTCTGGGGTTGCTAGGTGGGGTGGCATAGACACACAAGTCCAGCTTCTTTTAGTCCAAAACAAAGGTAGAGTTTATTTTCACTCAAAAAAGTAGTGCAGCAACAAAAGGAAACAATACAAAAATAAATCCCTGCCCGGCTAGGCTCTAACTAAACATAGAATAGGTTACCTCACCTAGAATAACAGAAATCCAAAAGCCAGTAGAATCATTCAGGACACAGCTCCAAAAATACGAGCTCTCTGTCAGTTCTCCAGCCAAACTCTGCCAAAGTGTTGCTGCTGGAGCTGGCTTCTTAAGCTTCCTTGACAAGGAGACTCTCTGCAGCTGAGTCACTGCTGGAACATCCCCAAAGTGTGGACTGGAGGGGGGTGGAATGACAGGTCCCACTACCAACCTACCTGCCATTCCTAAAAATCCAGCCCAGTACTGAGCATTTACCAAAATGCTCAGCAGACGAAAGTTGTCTGCTGAGAACAAACACTCCTGGAGTTTTCTCATCTCACCCACCTGAGTAGTCTGGGTGAGATGTACTGTACACCCCCTCCATTACCTGACCAACCATCGGCTTACAATATATATATAAATACATACACTACCATTCAAAAGTTTAGGGTAACTTAGAAATTTCTTTATATTTGAAAAAAAAAAGCCCTGTTTTTTTCAATGAAGACAACATTGAATGAATCAGAAATACATTCTGTACATTGTTAATGTGGTAAATGACTATTCTAGCTGCAAACGTCTGGTTTTTAATACAATATCTACATAGGTGTATAGAGGCCCATTTCCAGCAACCATCACTCCAGTGTTCTAATGGTACATGGATGAATGGATGTTTAGAAAACCATTGAAAATCCTTGTGCAAGTATGTTAGCACAGCTGAAAACAGGCTATTCCATGTGAGAAATTGCTAAGACACTGAAGATTTCCTACAGTACTACTTCAGAGGTCAGCACAAACTGGCTCTAACTAGAGTATAAAGAGAAGTGGGAGGCCCCGCTGCAACAAGGCATGTACATTAGAGTCTCTAGTTTGAGAAATCAATGCCTCACAGGTCCCCGAGGAACAAATGAAAAGATGCTGGAAGGGCCTGACATCATCTGTCAAGCATGGTGGAGGGAATGTGATGGTCTGGGGTTGCTTTGGTGCTGGTAAAGTTTGAGATTTGTACAAGGTAGAAGGGAGTTTGAATAAGGAAGGCTATCATTCCATTTTGCGATGTCATGCTATAACCCGTGGACAGCACTTGATTGGAGCCAATTTCATCCAACAGGACAATGACCCAAAACTACCTCCAAATTATACAAGAACTATTTAGGGAAGAAGCAGGCAGCTGGTATTCTATCTGTAATGGAGAGGTCAGTGCAGTCACCAGATCTCAACCCCATTGAGCTGTTGTTGGAGCAGCTTGACCGTATGGTACTCAAAAAGTGCCCATCACGCCAATCCAAATTGTGGGAGGGGCTTCTGGAAGCATGGGGTTAAATTTCTCCAGATTACCTCAGCAAATTAACAGCTAGAATGCCAAAGGTCTGCAAGGCTGGAATTGCTGCAAATGGAGCATTATGTGACGAAAGCAAAGTCTGAAGGAGATAATTATTATTTCAAATAAAAATCACTATTTCTAACCTTGTCGATGTCTTGACTATATTTTCTATTCATTTTGCAACTTATTAGATAAATAAAAGTGAGTTTTCATGGAAAACACAAAATTGTCTGGGTGACCCTGAACTTTTGAACGGTAGTATATATATATATATATATATATATATATATATATATATATATATATATATATATATATATATATACAGTCCTATGAAAAAGTTTGGGCACCCCTATTAATCTTAATCATTTTTTGTTCTAAATATTTTGGTGTTTGCAACAGCCATTTCAGTTTGATATATCTAATAACTGATGGACACAGTAATATTTCAGGATTGAAATGAGGTTTATTGTACTAACAGAAAATGTGCAATATGCATTAAACCAAAATTTGACCGGTGCAAAAGTATGGGCACCCTTATCATTTTATTGATTTGAATTCCCCTAACTACTTTTTACTGACTTACTGAAGCACAAAATTGGTTTTGTAACCTCAGTGAGCTTTGAACTTCATAGCCAGATGTATCCAATCATAAGAAAAGGTATTTAAGGTGGCCAATTGCAAGTTGATCTCCTATTTGAATCTCCTCTGAAGAGTGGCATCATGGGCTACTCAAAACAACTCTCAAATGATCTGAAAACAAAGATTGTTCAGCATAGTTGTTCAGGGGAAGGATACAAAAAGTTGTCTCAGAGATTTAACCTGTCAGTTTCCACTGTGAGGAACATAGTAAGGAAATGGAAGACCACAGGGACAGTTCTTGTTAAGCCCAGAAGTGGCAGGCCAAGAAAAATATCAGAAAGGCAGAGAAGAAGAATGGTGAGAACAGTCAAGGACAATCCACAGACCACCTCCAAAGAGCTGCAGCATCATCTTGCTGCAGATGGTGTCACTGTGCATCGGTCAACTATACAGCGCACTTTGCACAAATAGAAGCTGTATGGGAGAGTGATGAGAAAGAAGCCGTTTCTGCACGTACGCCACAAATAGAGTTGCCTGAGGTATGAAAAAGCACATTTGGACAAGGCAGCTTCATTTTGGAAACAAAAATTGAGTTGTTTGGTTATAAAAAAAGGCGTTATGCATGGCGTCCAAAAAGAAACAGCATTCCAAGAAAAACACATGCTACCCACTGTAAAATTTGGTGGAGGTTCCATCATGCTTTGGGGCTGTGTGGCCAATGCCGGCATCGGGAATCTTGTTAAAGTTGAGAGTCACATGCATTCCACTCAGTATCAGCAGATTCTTGAGAATAATGTTCAAGAATCAGTGACGAAGTTGAAGTTACGCCGGGGATGGATATTTCAGCAAGACAATGATCCAAAACACCGCTCCAAATCCTCAGGCATTTATGCAGAGGAACAATTACAATGTTCTGGAATGGCCATCCCAGTCCCCAGACCTGAATATCATTGAACATCTGTGGGATGATTTGAAGCGGGCTGTCCATGCTCGGCGACCATCTAACTTAACTGAACTTGAATTGTTTGTCCAAAATACCTTTATCCAGGATCCAGGAACTGATTAAAAGCTACAGGAAGCGACTAGAGGCTTTTATCTTTGCAAAAGGAGGATCTACTAAATATTAATGTCACTTTTCTGTTGAGGTGCCCATACTTTTGCACCGGTCAAATTTTGGTTTAATGCATATTGCACATTTTCTGTTAGTACAATAAACCTCATTTCAATCCTGAAATATTACTGTGTCCATCAGTTATTAGATATATGAAACTGAAATGGCTGTTGCAAATACCAAAATATTTAGAACTAAAAATGATTAAGATTAATAGGGGTGCGCAAACTTTTTCATAGGACTGTATATAATAGTTGCAGCAGCACCAGCAAATCTGGGGATTATCCCACAAATTGCCCGGCAGAAACCCCTTTCCAGGCAAAAGGGTTTGTAATAGAAAAAAACTATCGAAAAAATAGAAAAAAAACAAATGTCCTTTTATTGGAAAAAGCAGTACACCACGTATCGGTCCACACTGGGACCTTTCTCAAGTGCAAAATGCACTTGCACTTGAGAAAGGTCCCAGTGTGGACCGATACGTGGTGTACTGCTTTTTCCAATAAAAGGACATTTTCCATCCAATTCAAGTTGCTGACAGACTGGATTTTTATATATATATATATATATATATAGTTATAGGAAAACTCTGCAGACTTTCTGTGAAAAATGCTGCGGAAAATAGCTGTGAAGCGTGTCCGCCGCAGTCTTTTCCGTAACGTTTTTTGGCTGCGGCTCACTACATGGGGACTAAGGCTATACTAGATTACATACAAAAATAAAATACAGGTATAAAATATAGGTCTCCAGTCAGTATATATCCCTCACTTGTACAGAATAAACAACAAAATGGCATTCATATTCGTACACAATGTTATCTAATATGGCCAAAATCAAAACTGCTACTAATATAACGTGTTTTCAGTTGTCACTGATAAGAGAATTGTGATATATGTATTAGCAGTATATTCTGTGACTATTAGTCTTCCTCTATTCCTCGTTAGTATACTCCCCCTGCTGGTGGTTAGACAGAACAGCCTCTGTGATACTTGGTTGCTATAGCAGCAGTAAACAGACTGATGTTCCCATAGCTGTAACACATTGGAGACTAGAGCCAGGGCGACCATCAGTATGAGTGTCCGAACCTTCAACCCCAATGTGCGAGTGGGCAACTGGAATGAGGACGTGTCCCTGGACGAGGTAACAGATGATGCATGATCGCCTGTAGTATGGAATATAGAGCTGGGGCTTGTGACCTTGGAGAAACCTGCAGACAGCATGTCACAGCGTACACAGTGATCTTTATGTGTGTGTATTATCCCTGTACTGCAACAAGTGTATGTTGTCTATGTACTGTGACATCACTGTGTGTATTATCACTATACTGTGACATCACTGTGTGTATTATCCCTGTACTGTGACATCACTGTGTGTATTATCACTATACTGTAACATCACTGTGTGTATTATCCCTGTACTGTGACATCACTGTGTATATTATCCCTGTACTGTGACATCACTGTGTGTATTATCCCTGTACTGTGACATCACTGTGTGTATTATCCCTGTACTGTGACATCACTGTGTGTATTATCCCTGTACTGTGACATCACTGTGTGTATTATCCCTGTACTGTGACATCACTGTGTGTATTATCCCTGTACTGTGACATCACTGTGTGTATTATCACTATACTGTAACATCACTGTGTGTATTATCCCTGTACTGTGACATCACTGTGTGTATTATCCCTGTACTGTGACATCACTGTGTGTATTATCCCTGTACTGTGACATCACTGTGTGTATTATCACTATACTGTGACATCACTGTATGTATTATCACTATACTGTGACATCACTGTGTGTGTTATCCCTGTACTGTGACATCACTGTGTGTATTATCCCTGTACTGTGACATCACTGTGTGTATTATCACTATACTGTGACATCACTGTGTGTATTATCACTATACTGTGACATCACTGTGTGTGTTATCCCTGTACTGTGACATCACTGTGTGTATTATCACTATACTGTGACATCACTGTGTGTATTATCACTATACTGTGACATCACTGTGTGTATTATCACTATACTGTGACATCACTGTGTGTGTTATCCCTGTACTGTGATATCTGTGTGCGTAATATCCCTGTACTGTAACATCACTGTGTGTATTATCCCTGTACTGTGACATCACTGTGTGTATTATCCCTGTACTGTGACATCACTGTGTGTATTATCACTATACTGTGACATCACTGTGTGTATTATCACTATACTATGACATCACTGTGTGTTATCCCTGTACTGTGATATCTGTGTGCGTAATATCCCTGTACTGTAACATCACTGTGTGTATTATCCCTGTACTGTGACATCACTGTGTGTATTATCACTATACTGTAACATCACTGTGTGTATTATCCCTGTACTGTGACATCACTGTGTATATTATCCCTGTACTGTGACATCACTGTGTGTATTATCACTATACTGTAACATCACTGTGTGTATTATCCCTGTACTGTGACATCACTATGTGTATTATCCCTGTACTGTGACATCACTGTGTGTATTATCACTATACTGTAACATCACTGTGTGTATTATCCCTGTACTGTGACATCACTGTGTGTATTATCCCTGTACTGTGACATCACTGTGTGTATTATCACTATACTGTAACATCACTGTGTGTATTATCCCTGTACTGTGACATCACTGTGTATATTATCCCTGTACTGTGACATCACTGTGTGTATTATCCCTGTACTGTGACATCACTGTGTGTATTATCCCTGTACTGTGACATCACTGTGTGTATTATCCCTGTACTGTGACATCACTGTGTGTATTATCCCTGTACTGTGACATCACTGTGTGTATTATCACTATACTGTAACATCACTGTGTGTATTATCCCTGTACTGTGACATCACTGTGTGTATTATCCCTGTACTGTGACATCACTGTGTGTATTATCACTATACTGTAACATCACTGTGTGTATTATCCCTGTACTGTGACATCACTGTGTGTATTATCACTATACTGTAACATCACTGTGTGTATTATCCCTGTACTGTGACATCACTGTGTGTATTATCCCTGTACTGTGACATCACTGTGTGTATTATCACTATACTGTAACATCACTGTGTGTATTATCCCTGTACTGTGACATCACTGTGTGTATTATCCCTGTACTGTGACATCACTGTGTGTATTATCACTATACTGTGACATCACTGTGTGTATTATCACTATACTGTGACATCACTGTGTGTGTTATCCCTGTACTGTGACATCACTGTGTGTATTATCCCTGTACTGTGACATCACTGTGTGTATTATCACTATACTGTGACATCACTGTGTGTATTATCACTATACTGTGACATCACTGTGTGTGTTATCCCTGTACTGTGACATCACTGTGTGTATTATCACTATACTGTGACATCACTGTGTGTATTATCACTATACTGTGACATCACTGTGTGTATTATCACTATACTGTGACATCACTGTGTGTGTTATCCCTGTACTGTGATATCTGTGTGCGTAATATCCCTGTACTGTAACATCACTGTGTGTATTATCCCTGTACTGTGACATCACTGTGTGTATTATCCCTGTACTGTGACATCACTGTGTGTATTATCACTATACTGTGACATCACTGTGTGTATTATCACTATACTATGACATCACTGTGTGTTATCCCTGTACTGTGATATCTGTGTGCGTAATATCCCTGTACTGTAACATCACTGTGTGTATTATCCCTGTACTGTGACATCACTGTGTGTATTATCACTATACTGTAACATCACTGTGTGTATTATCCCTGTACTGTGACATCACTGTGTATATTATCCCTGTACTGTGACATCACTGTGTGTATTATCACTATACTGTAACATCACTGTGTGTATTATCCCTGTACTGTGACATCACTATGTGTATTATCCCTGTACTGTGACATCACTGTGTGTATTATCACTATACTGTAACATCACTGTGTGTATTATCCCTGTACTGTGACATCACTGTGTGTATTATCCCTGTACTGTGACATCACTGTGTGTATTATCACTATACTGTAACATCACTGTGTGTATTATCCCTGTACTGTGACATCACTGTGTGTATTATCCCTGTACTGTGACATCACTGTGTGTATTATCCCTGTACTGTGACATCACTGTGTGTATTATCCCTGTACTGTGACATCACTGTGTGTATTATCCCTGTACTGTGACATCACTGTGTGTATTATCACTATACTGTGACATCACTGTGTGTATTATCACTATACTGTGACATCACTGTATGTATTATCACTATACTGTGACATCACTGTGTGTGTTATCCCTGTACTGTGACATCACTGTGTGTATTATCCCTGTACTGTGACATCACTGTGTGTATTATCACTATACTGTGACATCACTGTGTGTATTATCACTATACTGTGACATCACTGTGTGTGTTATCCCTGTACTGTGACATCACTGTGTGTATTATCACTATACTGTGACATCACTGTGTGTATTATCACTATACTGTGACATCACTGTGTGTATTATCACTATACTGTGACATCACTGTGTGTGTTATCCCTGTACTGTGACATCACTGTGTGTATTATCCCTGTACTGTGACATCACTGTGTGTATTATCCCTGTACTGTGACATCACTGTGTGTATTATCCCTGTACTGTGACATCACTGTGTGTGTTATCCCTGTACTGTGACATCACTGTGTGTATTATCACTATACTGTGACATCACTGTATGTATTATCACTATACTGTGACATCACTGTGTGTGTTATCCCTGTACTGTGACATCACTGTGTGTATTATCACTATACTGTGACATCACTGTGTGTATTATCACTATACTGTGACATCACTGTGTGTTATCCCTGTACTGTGATATCTGTGTGCGTAATATCCCTGTACTGTGACATCACTGTGTGTATTATTACTATACTGTGACATCACTGTATTATCACTATACTGTGACATCACTGTGTGTATTATCACTATACTGTGACATCACTGTGTGTGTTATCCCTGTACTGTGACATCACTGTGTGTATTATCACTATACTGTGACATCACTGTGTGTATTATCACTATACTGTGACATCACTGTGTGTATTATCACTATACTGTGACATCACTGTGTGTGTTATCCCTGTACTGTGACATCACTGTGTGTATTATCCCTGTACTGTGACATCACTGTGTGTATTATCCCTGTACTGTGACATCACTGTGTATATTATCCCTGTACTGTGACATCACTGTGTGTGTTATCCCTGTACTGTGATATCACTGTGTGTATTATCACTATACTGTGACATCACTGTGTGTATTATCACTATACTGTGACATCACTGTGTGTGTTATCCCTGTACTGTGACATCACTATGTACTGTATATCATCCCTGTACTGTGACATCACTGTGTGTGTTATGCCTGTACTGTGACATCACTGTGTGTGTTATGCCTGTACTGTGACATCACTGTGTACTGTATATCATCCCTGTACTGTGACATCACTGTGTGTGTTATCCCTGTACTGTGATATCTGTGTGTGTATTATCACTATACTGTGACATCACTGAGTATATCATCCCTGTACTGTGACATCACTGTGTATTATCACTATACTGTGACATCACTGTGTACTGTATATCATCCCTGTACTGTGACATTACTGTGTGTGTTATCCCTGTACTGTGATATCTGTGTGTGTATTATCACTATACTGTGACATCACTGTGTATTATCACTATACTGTGACATCACTGTGTACTGTATATCATCCCTGTACTGTGACATCACTTTGTGCATTATCCCTGTACTGTGATATCTGTGTGTGTATTATCACTATACTGTGACATCACTGTGTATATTAGCCCTGTACTGTGACATCACTGTGTGTATTATCCCTGTACTGTGACATCACTGTGTGTGTTATCCCTGTACTGCGACATCACTGTGTGTGTTATCCCTGTACTGTGATATCTGTGTGTGTATTATCACTATACTGTGACATCACTGAGTATATCATCCCTGTACTGTGACATCACTGTGTATATCATCCCTGTACTGTGACATCACTGTGTGTGTTATCCCTGTACTGTGACATCACTGTGTGTGTTATCCCTGTACTGTGACATCACTGTGTGTGTTATCCCTGTACTGTGATATCTGTGTGTGTGGCTTTTTTTGGAGGCTGATTTTGAGGCGGATTCAGCGTCAAAATCAGCGCCAAAAAACCTCTGTGTGCACTGACCCTCACCCGGATCTCAGAACTACAGCAAGGAGGTTATAGGTTTATATGTGATTGTCTATCATTATAGACAATCTCCACATGAATGTAGTATGTATCACATGCCTATAGAAGAGTGTAGGGAAATAAGTAATGTAGCTTCAGTCTCATTGATCAGTATTGCTGCCGTCGATGGTTTGCCTGCTCCGGCATTTCGGCAGCTGTTAAACTGTCCTGCTGCTGAACTTGTTCCTCACACCGTGCCTGTGATTGTTGCGGCATCTCAGCAGCTCACTGGGACACCATATTAATGAGCGTGTTCTTGGCGTTGATGATCCGCATGCTCCGGCATTTCGGCAGCTGGCCTGCAACTGAACTTGTTTCTTGTACTGTGCCTGGGATTGTACCGGCATCTCAGCACCTCGCTGGAACATCATATAATGAGCGTGTTGTTGGTGTTGATGATCTGCATGCCCCTGCGTTTCGGCAGCTCTCAAGCTGGCCTACCGCTGAACTTGGTTCTTGTACTGTGCCTGGGATTGTTTCGGCATCTCAGCACCTCACTGGGACACCATATAATGAGTGTGTTGTTGACGTCGATGATCCCCCTCAGCTGTGCTTGAGAAGAAGTCTGTGACTTCTGGCTACCTTCATAATTCTCATTGTTTGCAGCAAATTAGAGTCTCTTTTTCCAGGCATGTTAAAAATTGGCAAACTGCCAATTTGGATTAAAGGTGTTTGCCCATGTTTGTCAGTACTGGAGCAGATCAGATAATATGCAAAGTTGTCTATACACTGAGGGTTAGGGTGTATTTACACAGAGTGATAACAGCTCTGGCTGAGATAAGGCTGCAGCTAAGAGCTGTTTAATATAGTATGTGAACCTAAATTCATAACTGTCATGAAACCATGTCATTTACCGGGATAAAAGTAGTCTATGTTTTAATCGAGGTTAGAATCTATCTATGTGCCGAATTTCATTTAAATCTGTTCAGCCGTTTTTGCGTCATTGAGGAACAAACATCCAAACACACAAACTCTCACATTTGTGTGTTTGGATGTTTGTTCATCATAATTATAATTATATAATTATTATTATTATAGTAAAATAATATTAGTAGGATATATATATATATATATATATATATATATATATATTATGCCATAGATCACTGTTTCAGACAAATGGTGACCTCTATGCATTGTGTTAATGATATATTTTTTTAATCTAGGATCTCTTGAAAGATTTCTTGGAAAAAAGAGAAAAAGGAGAGCTGCTCATACAAAAGTCAAGCAATCTGAAGAAAAATGTTTTAAAAAAGGTAAAAGATCCATCTACAACAAGAGGAATTTACTAAGCTTGGCATTTCCTACACCAATCTTAATCCATTCATCTGCTGACATGAGATGTGCTGAAATTTTTAAGCTGATTCTGTGTGCCCAAAAATGGCGCCAGTCAGAAACCGGTGTGGATTTCTGGTATAATTTTCAATAATTTTCTCCCCATCCCACTTCATATAATTTCATAAAAAGTGTCACGCAGGCTGCAAACCAACAATGTGGTGCAACTTCAGTGCAAAAAAGGGGCCATGTGCCAAAGATGCGACACATATAATGATCTACACAATAAAACTGGCATAGATGGGTCAGTAAATCCCCCCCCCCCCCCCTTGTGTTTATCTATGTACTAGAAATTATTAGGCATCACTCACACCAGGAGCTGAATATAAACAGAGACATTTGTAATGGAAAGTTTTATACATCTTCAGATCTCATATTTGGTTGTCACTTGTGTTTGTGAGTTTATCCTTTATTTTATTATTTCTGTTCCATTTCTGTTTCTTATCAAATATACCATACTATTCAGTATGAGACCTACTTCTCCTTATCTGTTGACTTATATATCAGTTCCCCCATCATATAATATAATAATAATAATACACTTTATTTATATAGCACCAACATATTCCACAGCCTTTACAGAATGGACATGTACAGTACTGTATGTAATGATGATCTTGTGGACACTGCCTTGTTTGCTCATAAGACTGCATTCATGGCTGCCAATGCAACCGCCAAGGTCCATACCAGCAGACTAAATCCATAGTGACCATGGCATCTACGGTGTTTGGGAGAGGGAGGTGCTCCCTTTGTCAGTCTATCAGCCCCAGCAACACAGCTGCTAGGCATGGCCTTATAGGGAGCCTGTCAGTATACTATTCACAGGCTATAATGCTTTGGAATACTGTTACATTGTAATGACAGGGTCTCATATTAGAAAAATTCTTATATATGTATGCTTAAATATGTATAATACTTCTCTCTCTATGAATCAGGCAGAGCTCTCTATTTGTAAGGATGGACTTCTTCATTTTGGAGATACGGTCATGTTGCTTAATCCAGAAAACAGTGAGCAGTCACTGAGCAATCCATCTCCAGTGTACAGTAACTATACCCTATCCGTAAACCCCGAGGAAAGTGCAATACATGTGAAGAGTCAGCTGACAGCACCATGTGGAGTCAGTGCCAGCAGCAATGTGAAACCCTGCGGCAGAAATGCCTTCATTATTACTAGGTATGTATTATTATCACATGCTCGTAGATAGCAAAGTTTGACTTTTCTGAATTATTGTAACTGAGTAGTTTATTTATCCATGACTCTTAGCAAATACTACGGTTCCTTGTACCCAGGACTAGTGTTATAGAAAATGGGGTAGAGATTTGACTATTATACAAATCATTGCAGAGCAGGAGACAGAGAGGATGACAGTATAGATGTGGCGTAACCCTGCACAGTTCTCTGTTGTTGGAAGGTATTCAGACTTGATCTTGGGGTTCCTGTACTTGGATGAGATTAGGGATGAGGGCTGGTAAAATTCTGAAGAACAGAATTCCATATGCACTCAGTCATGTCAATCAGATCTGTTATAAATCGCCAGATGAAAAAAGTGCTGCAAGCCCGACTTTTTCAATTGGTAATTTTAGTAAAAAAAAATTAGTAAAAAAAAAATCAAACATAATGCTGACATCCGACAGACCTCATTTTTCCTTTTTGCTGCTCCTCCGACAGAGCAAAAGAATGGATAGTAAAGAATGGATTGTGAGCATAACCTTACATGTAAAGTGACTGTACCTATTTGTATTGTGTGACAGTGTAGATGGCAGCGAACCCGGAGAACCTTTGTGCTATGGACAGAATTTTGTCTTGAGGACAGCAGAAGACTTCATGGGCCATGTAAGTGATTCCAGTGCTTATAATATATTTATTTAGCTAGTTTACTTGTCTAACGTCAAACAAATTCCACAGCCCTTTACTTCTTATACCTTATATTAGATAAATATTAATTTAATAAATAACATACATATGTTATGTTATTATGTTCCATAAGCAATATAGTTCACACTTTTTGACTTCTATGGTGTTACATTTCAGGAATAAGACATGATAAAATATATCTGGCCTTACCTAATTTTTTCTGTATGACTTCATCAATTGCTTACATCATTTTGGCCCACTTTTCTTTACAATGGTTTTCTTCTTACTTTGTTTTTCTCATGACTGTAGTCACTATTTTAGTTCCCACAGATTGTCACTTGGCTTGTCCCAGCTCTTGCAAATCTGTTTCATAGTACAACTGATATTACCTTATACTGAAACAGAGTTGCCTTTCAGGATTCCTGTGCTCATATTGTACATTGTAAGTTAAAGGGGTTGGCCACGAATTTCAGAACTCAGGAAGGAGAAACATAAAAAAAAGTCACTCACCTGTCCCCGGAACACCAATGTCTGCCTCCACTGTAAAGACTAGCATGCCATGCCTTTGATGGTGAAAGTCCTATGCTGCACATGACTGCTGAGGAAATGGTCATGTCATTTATATACAGCACTTACAGCAACGGCACAGCGGCGGCGGACACTGAAGCATCGGGGTCAGGTGAGTATGTTTTTTTTTTTCCATATTACACCATACCCTGCTTCCTCCCTGAGACCAAAAATTTGTGGTGAAGCCCTTTAATACTGATTATGAAATATCAGCACATGCACATCACAGTCTGTCATCTTTTATTTGTATGCACACAGATTCTGCTATGCTTTTTTTTTTCCAGTTACATCTGACAAGTGACCGTAAATCATTTCTTAAGAGCAGTAAGAAGTCCCATTTACAAGAGGTCAGTTTAACAGACCAACTATCATTTGAGACCTGCTGGCAGATTGTTTACTTGGACCCACAGCTAAGGCTCGAATTTGAAGGACTGCCTGTTCCGGTAAGTATGTCATTCCTTATTTATATATGTAGGCACCAGTGGCGTAACTAGGAATGGCGGGGCCCCGTGGCGAACTTTTGACATGGCCCCCCCCCGACCGACGCTGAAGACCTCGACCAACTGACCCCAACCACCGCCGCCACCCCCCCCCCCCACGCATTTCTGCACACACTATATTGGTCCCCATATTGGCCCCTGCACACAGTATTGTGTCCCCATAGTGGCCCCTGCACACAGCATTATGTCCCTATAGTGGACACCCATGAACAATTATTATACTCTGGGGTCTTTTCAGACCCCAGAGTATAATAATCAGAGACCCAAGGGGGGGATACAAACATAAAAAACTCTCTTACTTACCTTTCTCCCGACTCCCCTCCTCTCCGTCGGCCATTTTCCGGGACATCATGTGACAGGGCCCTGTGTCGCAGGTCATATGACATCACGCAAGTAGGCCGAAGCCTGCGCGGAGCCTGGAGAGGTAAGTAATAGTGTTTTTTATGCTTCTTACCTCTCTGGGCCTCCGATCGTTATAATTGGGGGCCCGAAAAGACCCCCGAGTATAACTGTGCTTGTGGGGCCCGCGGTGTCACTTACCGATCCTGGCCCCTGCCAGGATCGGTAAGTATATGGGGCCCGTTACCGGCTAGAGTAATTCCAGCCAGTAACGGCCTATTAAAAAAAACAAAAAACGCAGCGGTAGCGGCTGTCACCGGGCCCCCTAATGTCCCGGGCCCTGTGGCAGCTGCTACTGCTGCTACCACGGTAGTTACGCCACTGGCAGGCACCCTATTATAGGTTTCGATTTGCCACAGCTTTACTAGTCAGCACTAAAGCCTTAGTAATATAGGCCTTTCTTTGTTGGACAATATCTGTGCCACTGTGATATACAGAATTTCCAGTAGAGGGAGCATTATAGTCATGAAAACTTTTTATAGCAAAAAATTCCACTTAGTTTTTGGAATATGTAAATGTAGTTACACATGGTACAAAGTGGTATTATTAATATTATTCTTAAGAATTATTAATATAATCTGGTCAGGGGATGACTTTTAGAGAGTTGCACTTCATCTTGACTCTGTTCTCTTTGCCACTATTTTCTAATTGGATAGATGATATCTTAACCTGTCCATTTTTAATTTTTTGCCTTTTTGTTTTTTACTCCTCATCTTCCAAAAACCATAACTTTTTTATTGGTCTGTTCTCAGAGCCATACGAGGGCTTATTTTTTGTGGGACAAATTGTACTTTGTAATGGTACCATTTAATATTCTAAACAATGTACTGGAAAGGGATAAAAAAATTGAAATGAGGCGGAATTAGTGAAAAATTGCATTTACTCTGTTTTGTCATGGGATTTTTTTTATGAAGTTCACTATGCAGTAAAAATGACATGCTCTATATATTCTTTGGGATGTCATGATCACAGTGACACCAAATTTATATAGTTTTTGTTAATGTTGTAATACAAAAATTAAAATCTTTGAAAATGCAAAACATTATTTTAGCTGCCATATTCTGACTTTTTGGATTTTTGCACACAGCGATACCTAATCTATTTGTGATTATTTTTGTATTATTTTTATATGCATTCTAAAGAAATGCATATAAAATGCTATTTTTGTTTTCATTTTCCCCTAGGTGGCTTGTACCTACGATTATTAGATCGCTTGTACTATACGCTACAATACTACTGAAACAGAGACCACAGAAACAGTTTATGCCTGTGATCAGAGAGGACTTTGATTGTGATGTTACCACCGGATCTACTCTGTATAAAACAGTGGAGAAACTAGTTATGGTGCTGGCTCGACTTCTGAGCACTTACCATATTTAAAAACCTGATATCCTCTATACTCTTATTATAACACACATCAGGAGGGGGTTCAGAATTAGTACTGATTCTAGAGAATAGATTTGTGAAAAGGCTTCCTATGTCTGAAACTAGATAGTACAATTTTTTTTAAATATGTGCAGTGATCATTGAATAAGTATTGTAGTAACTAGATATTAATACAAATCTTTTTAATATTTCAGGCAAACACCAAAGTCCTTATTGTTCACAGCAAAACAAATCAATGCTTAGCTGTTCTCAGGAAGTATATACTATGGTAAGATGCATAATCCATTGTTATCTTATTTGGGTTTATCTTATTATTTCATTGCTCATTCTGCATTGCTATCACAGAAGTTGTAATAACATGTACAGTACAGTAGATTTGCCTCCATGTTCCAAGGAAGGCTCAAAAGCACTTACCACTTGATCTCTCTGTTGGCTGGATGATAAGGGCTGAATGATATTGGCTCTGAACAGCATTGAATCTAGACACACTGCCATCTGAATCTTCTGAGGGACCCAGTTGGCACTCTTGGGATCTCAAGTCACATTGTAATTAGTAATAAATATGTAAAGAAAATACATATCAGTGGCTAAAATACTGACCCAAGTAGAAAGTTATGTGCACCAAGTCTTCTATGTATAAAGGATAAGTTCTGAGGATGGAAATTGTGGATCATATAGGAAATGATTAGCCTACACTAGGTAGGATTCATCAAGACTGACATATTATACGCTGGTCTTTATGCTCCCTATGATGCCGAAGGATTACCCTGATTTATGATAAGGTGCAGACATCACCATAAATCAGGCACATCCGCCACCACTGTGATCGTCTAATATCATTTCAGATATCAATTATTCAAGAAAACTGGCGTAAATGATGATGAATCTGGCAGTGCTGATGGCTCTACCCCCATCACACCCTTGCCACACTAAATTATTACAATTGTAGGTTTCGGTTACGTGTGCAAAGTTATAAGTTTTATGTATTTACCATCTATTTATTTTCTAGCATTTTTTTTCCTCGAGGTAAAAAAAAGTTGTTTTTTTTACTTCTTTGTCATTTTACTCAAAGAAGGGTCATGCCTGAAAAACTGGGCACAAAAAAATCCAGTATCGAATATCTAAATATCAAATGATAGAAATAATATGTGTATCAGAGTTGATCTGTAGTGACATCACTTTGTGCTCACATCTCATATCTCTCATGATTGCAGGACATTGTTTGGCAAGGAATGTGAGATCACTGCACACACTTACCTAAATGGACACAGAGTGGAAGAGAATGAGAATCATTGGATTATTGTGACTGGCAATCCAAGTGATGACATAAATACAATGTTTGATAGGCCTAAACCACCCAGTGAAGAGATGGATGAAATCAGACGTGTTTGTTAAGATCTACGTTATCCTGTAATGCCATGCAACTAGTTAACTGGGTAAAATTCTATTTACAATAAAAAGACAAAAAAAAAAAAAAAAAGAAGAGGTATTGAATCTTTATTATGAGAATTAAACCAACAAAAGCCTGCAGTAGCATTATAACACAAACCCTAAAATAGTGAGTGATAGGATAAATCCATGTTCAACAAAACATGCCATGAACCAAGGGAATTAAAGAAGACCTTTCACTACCTCCTCCAAGCCCAACTCCATTCTTCAAAAGTCACTGCTCACGCTTCTGGTGCAACTACCATTTTTTCTTAGCGCACACCATTCCTGAGCAATCATTGTAGTTCATTTCAGCACCCTATATGGTAATAAGTCTCTGTACTGTCAGGTGGGTGGTCCTGGGCTGGAGCTGACTGTAATAGCACAGTTTAACCACTGCACAATGTACAGAACTTTTTGCTTCTGGCTTCATACATTGTGATAAAAATAGCTGATTGTTGTGGACTCCGGGTTTCAGAACAACATGCGCAACAAACACGCTGCAGAAATACATCAGAGAAAATGTGAAGCAATTACCTCTGCAAGCTGCAGCAGCAAAAAACACCCAAACCCAGGTGGATTCTGCTGTATCTCACCTGCAGTTTTCATTGCAAGCTTCTTGTTTTCATCCTCTTCATTATTTAAAGAGGATCTTTCACCTCCTGGGGCACATATGGTGTAATACACCGCTAGAAAGCCAACAGTTCGCTGAATGCAGCGCTCAATCGGCTTTCCCTTTCTGTGCTTAGGGTGAAGAGCTATTGGTGTATTTTTACTTCTGGGATGAAAAACACAAGAAACTATTTTTTTTCCACATGGCTTTCTGTTAGTTTATGGTTTATTAAAAATTTAACTCTTATTTACACTGACATTGTAAATTATAAAGATATGTTGACATTTATACCTGTTCAAGCTCTTCCTTACAATTTGCTTCACTTCTATATAAACTATAAGGTTCCTTGGGATTATAGTAATTCAGCAGGTAATGTATGGTCTGCAAACTTAAAGAGAACCTTTTACCACCTCTACCATGTGCAATTCTTTGCATTCTTTAATATGCGCTGCTTCACTGATTCCAGTACAGATGGATTTATTTCTATAGCGCCCACTGTTCTTGGGCGATTGGTTCAGTTCGTTTTGGTGCTTGATCTGTTACTTACTGGATTGGTGCCTATTCAAGGATGCAAAGAACTGGATTTGGTGGTGCGCAGTTTTCTTTAAACTCTTAGCAGTAGATGGAAGTTCTTCGTTGTCTGTTAGCAGAAATCTTTGGGACATAGGTACAGAGATATGTAAATTGGAACACGTATCACCAAATATAAGTATTCACAGAAACTTGATGAAAAGTAATGTAGAAAAAGGATTCATGATATATTCATAACCTCCCTGGTAGCATTTTCTGTTTTCCACCGTGGACCTGCAAGTGGTATGGCACAAGTGGTTTGTAAACTTTCTTCACAAGTAAACCGTGTAGATTTTCATATGTCCATTAAGGAGTTACTGCAGCTTCAAACCATTGCTTTACGATAGCTTTGTTCTGATTTACCCATCGGGCATTTGCTTCTGTCCTTTCTATGGCTTGATCCAGAGTGCGAGTTGCAGTGCCAAAACCTATTTCTTTATTGTCATCTTTAAATTGTTTAAGCTGCAGAGAGACCGAGATAATGATGAGTTAGAAAATTTTTTCTGAAAAAAGCACTTTAAGGGGACCTTTCACTGTCCCTGAACTTTATGTAAGGACATAGTTGCTGCTCCACTGATTCTGGTGTAGTTGATTTTTTTCTTCTATCCCCCACCTATCGGTATGTCTTTGGAGTATGGGGTGGAAATCCACACAAACACGAGGAGTACGTACAAACTCCTTGCAGATGTTGTTTTTGCCCTTAGAGGGATTCGACCCCAGGACTCCAGCGCTGCAAGGCTCAGTGCTAACCACTGAGCCACCGTGTGGCCCCTATCCCCCACTTTTCTTGACCAATGATTGCTTGAGAATGATGGGGGCTAAAAAAAATTCCAACTGTGCTGAAATCAGTGGACCGGGGCCTATTAAAGAATATAAAGAGTTGGATGGGGGAGTGGTGAAAGGTTCTTGTCAAGATTGAGGTCACATGTTACAGATTTTGCTGTGTTTTTTTTTAGCAAAAGCCAGAAGTGGATTTAGAATGAGGTAGAAATGCTTCCTTTATATTTCTTACTCCTTTTCAAGCCACTCCTGGCTTTGCAAAAAGAAAAAAAAAACACAACAAAGACTGCAACAAAAACCGCAGTTTTTCTACAATGTATGGCCTCAGTCTTAGGGTCCATTCACACAGAGTAAACACGCGCTCATTTTGGCACAATACACGTGTAAAGAATACATGTGTAAATATAAGACTCCCATTGACTTCAATGACACGTGCATTGTGCCAAAATGAGCGCACGTTTACTCCGTGTGAATGGACCCTTAGGTTGGGACCACACAGCAGTTCTCCCATTGCTTAAATCTTTGCACTGCAAAAGGATGAAAGCTGTGAGTGAAACCTGCATCAATAATTGACATACTGCAGGTGCAAAATCTGTCTTCGGGTTTTAGTTGCAGCATGTGGTTTGTTTACATCTCATTTACTATGCTGCTATAGATCACAGTAAATTAGCAGATTGAGAAATTACTGAGATTACTACTTGTGTGTCCCCAGCATAATTCTGTTTATGGTACATACCTGTAAATATAAACAGGATTTCATGAAATGTTTTTATGTAGTATGAGATGATGTGTTCATTTTAGTGCAGTCCTTAGCTCAAAATAAGATGATAACCTTAAAGGGATCTGAGTGGGCCACAAGTGTCTGCTTGGACATTGTGTAGAATGAAGCTGTTATACATAGAGAATACATCTGCTTCTATACACAAATCAATGGTTTGCTGCAGAATAGATTTACTTACTTGGTTGAGTTCAAATTGTGTGGAGAATCGTCTGGTGACTCCAGTAATCAGATTACCAAAAGAAGAATAATCTGCAAATCTACAAAAAGAAATCCAATAAATAAATAATCGACATATTGCTTCAGACTCTGATACTTTTGTTTAGACAAGTAGACACTTACTGCTGGTAGATTTTCCCCCAGTTGGCTCTGACAAAGTCCCAGGCAAGATTCTGGCCTATCACATTATTAACAACATTGGTAATTGTGGTAATCGTATCTTGCCTACGGATCTTGGTGGAATCCATGGAAAAATCCAGAAGTCTGTGAATTGGAAAAGTGTGACTTAATAATCAGAAATGTGATCTTGGTACTAGAGTACATTCAGCATATACCGTAGTTATACAAAGTACAGACCAAAAGTTTGGACACACCTTCTTATTCAAAGAGTTTTCTGTATTTTCATAACTACGAAAATTGTAGATTCACACTGAAGGCATCAAAACTATGAATTAACACATGTGGAATCATATACTTAACAAAAAAGTGTGAAACAACTGAAAATCTGTCTTATATTCTAGGTTCTTCAAAGTAGCCACCTTTTGCTTTGATTCCTGCTTTGCGCACTCTTGGCATTCTCTTGATAAGCTTCAAGAGGGGTCGCCTGAAATGGTTTTCACTTCACAGGTGTGCCCTGTCAGGTTTATTCAGTGGGATTTCTTGCCGTATAAATGGGGTTGGGACCATCAGTTGTGTTGTACAGAAGTCAGGTGGATACACAGCTGATAGTCCTACTAAATAGACGGTTAGAATTTGTATTATGGCAAGAAAAAAGCAGCTAAGTAAAGAAAAACGAGTGGCCAGCATTACTTTAAGAAATGAAGGTCAGTCAGTTTGAAAAATTGGGAAAACTTTGAAAGTGTCCCTAAGTGCAGTTGCAAAAACCATCAAGCGCTATAAAGAAACTGGCTCACATGAGGACCGCCCCAGGAAAGGAAGACCAAGAGTCACCTCTGCTGCGGAGGATAAGTTCATCCGAGTCACCAGCCTCAGAAATCGCAGGTTAACAGCAGCTCAGATTAGAGACCAGGTCAATGCCACACAGAGTTCTAGCAGCAGACACATCTCTACAACAACTGTTAAGAGGAGACTTTGTGCAGCCGCCGGCCTTCATGGTAAAATAGCTGCTAGAAAAACACTGCTAAGGACAGGCAACAAGCAGAAGAGACTTGTTTTGGCTAAAGAACACAAGGAATGGACATTAGACCAGTGGAGATCTGTGCTTTGGTCTGATGAGTCCAAATTTGAGATCTTTTGTTCCAATCACCATGTCTTTGTGCGACGCAGAAAAGGTGAACGGATGGACTCTACATGCCTAGTTCCCACCATGAAGCATGGAGGAGGAGGTCTGATGGTGTGGGGGTGCTTTGCTGGTGACACTGTTGGGGATTTATTCAAAATTGAAGGCATACTGGACCAACATGGCTACCACAGCATCTTGCAGCGGCATGCTATTCCATCTGGTTTGTGTTTAGTTGGACCATCATTTATTTTTCAACAGGACAATGACCCCAAACACACCTGCAGGCTGTGTAAGGGCTATTTGACCAAGAAGGAGAGTGATGAGGTGCTACACCAGATGACCTGGTCTCTACAGTCACCAGACCTGAACCCAATTGAGATGGTTTGGGGTGAGCTGGACCACAGAGTGAAGACAAAAGGGCCAACAAGTACTAAGCATCTCTGGGAACTCCTTCAAGACTGTTGGAATATAATTTCCGGTGACTACCTCTTGAAGCTCATCAAGAGAATGCCAAGAGTGTGCAAAGCAGTAATCAAAACAAAAGGTGGCTACTTTGAAGAACCTAGAATATAAGACATATTTTTAGTTGTTTCACACGTTTTTGTTAAGTATATAATTCCACGTGTTAATTCATAGTTTTGATGCCTTCAGTGTGAAACTACAATTTTCATAGTCATGAAAATACAGAAAACGCTTTGAATGAGAAGGTGTGTCCAAACTTTTGGTCTGTACTGTATGTACTATGATATTTACTAATACATTTATACCTTATACCTGTCAGCTACTTAGTACCTGCTAAACCACTAACAATGTGGTGTAAGAGACATTAAAGGCATCACATACATGCCTTTACTGTCAAAAATCAATACAATTATCCACTGTAAAATACTTTTTTTTTAATCATTATGCAAATTAAGCTTAAGCTGCAAATGGTTTGCCGGAATCCACTTGCACCAGTGCTTGAAAACCCGTTGCATCAGTGCCCAGCGCAGCTTCTTATCTCTGATTGCCATCTTCTGTTTGTAGCTATGTCTTGGCGTTAATGATGTCAGTCAGGGAGGCGATGCTGGGCAGTGATTTAAGTGGACTCTGCCTTCATCCTATTTTGTATTGATTTCTGATAGCAAAGGTATGTTTATAATGTTTTTATTGTCCCCTATACAACACTTCTGGTAGTGTACATTATGTAGCCTGCAGTCTTCCTTTAAAGACTCCAGTATCCCAGTAGACTCCATTAATAAATGTCCTCCATTTGCAAATGGGCCTGTGCGTAATGTAATGTTATAAAATAGCCTACTGACAGACATATTTGAAGACATCATGTGCTCTACTCTGATGCAATGACATCCTTTGTGCACATCTGGTGAACAGCGTTTCCTGTATGAACAGGATGTCACATTCAACGTGCAAGACTCCTATAGACCTACATTGACAGTTTGACCAACTTTTTTCAATAAACTTTTGTGAAGAGCTACACTCTGATCCCTCTATGATCTTGGAAGAAAAAGATGGAATTCAGAAGAGATTTCAGAGTGAATGTAAATTTAAGAAGGAGGACAAGAGTCTGATAAGAGCAGAGAAAGCAGCTTTTTTTCTTCATTACGATTCATTACAAATTTTCTTATATTCACTTCTACTACCGTATATACTCCAGTATAAGCTGAGTTTTTCAGCACAGTTTTTGTCAGCTTATACACAATATGACCATGCACAATAGTGATATATAGAATCTCCCATAAAATAGTGAAAAAAAAAGCAGCTTTAAAAAAGATATGATAAAAAAAATTTAAAAAATAAAAGTTCTGAATTACTCCTTTCCCTAGAATACATATAAAAGTAGCAAATTACTGTGAACCACATACACATTAGGTATCCCTGTGTCTGAAAATGCTCAGTCTACTGAATATAGGGTATCTGCAGTGCTCCTATTCCGTCATGAAGGGGTTAATAGGAGCACTGCAGATACCCTATATTCAGCCAGACTGAATTCTCAAGCTCAGGGAAGGGGCAGACAGGCAACCAAAACACCCCCTCCCCTTCCACAGCAACTACTGCATCCAAAAACTTCAACCATTTTAATTTTTACTTATGCTCGAGTTACTTTTACTTATACTCGAGTCAATAAGTTTTCCCAGTTTTTTGTGGTAAAATTAGGGGCCTCGGCTTATATTCGGGTCGGCTTATTCTCGAGTATATACGGTATTTATATATCCAAAAGATTATTCAAAAAGTAAAGAGCAATTATTAATGAGCAATTAAATAGGAAGGCATTGTCACCCTTCCCAACATCCCTTCAGTGAAATATATTGATTAAGCCTTTACAATACATTTACCTGTTCAGAGTCCAGGGTTCCTTACTACATGCAAGACCTGCCCGCAGTTTGTCAGCCTCTTGTGCATTAGTGGTGTTTCTGAACTGTTCCCAAGCAAAGTTCCATTCTTCTTCTCCCCCTTCAGCTATAGCACTGCAGTAGATAGCGGACCTCAGATTTGGATGAATGCTGTATAAAAGACACAAAAAAATATAAAATTTTTATCAGGAAATTCAATTTGCCATTTAATAAAGACAGCACAGATAGTTTCTTAAGTGGAGAGAGAAAGACCAAGCCCTTGCTGCCCGAGATGGCCTAAAACTGCTTGTGAGTGATGAATGATGAAATCCTGTGGACATAAGGGAGCCACCTCAGTTAAAAGTAACTTGTATAGTGAACAGCCAGCCTTGAGATACAAGTCAAGGAGAACACATAACAAAGTTGACATGTGGAGTCTAAGGACAGTGACAACAGTTGATGTCTCTGCTGACAGTGAGAAGGGGATGACCTGAGTGAGACTACTGTCAAATAGGTGAACTAGCACTGGACAGTGTGCCACATTAGTTTTTTAGAACGATGTGCAGCTTCCAAGACCATGCCTTCCATCAAGAGAGTTTCCTCTTGTAAAACAGTTGTAACTACTTATACTGTTACCTGAGTAAACATTACATGCTCTTCCTTCCACCTCCCTTGAAGTAAGACTGTTACCTTGCTGCTTAAGGATGTATATAACTTGAAAGAACCTTGAAACCAAGTCTAACCCAAGACACCCTTGGTACCTACAGACTCCACAGGCTCTACAGCAGGGGTAGGGAATGTACGGCTCTCCAGCTGTTGCAAAACTACAACTCCCAGCATGCATACTTGCTCTGCTGTTCTTGGAACACCCATGGAAGTGAATGGAGCATGCTGGGAGTTGTAGTTTCACAGCAGCTGGAGAGCCGAAGGTTCCCTACCCCTGCTCTACAGGGTCCATTCACATGGAGGAAAGTGGTGAGGAATTTGGTGTGAAATTTCAGCGCTGAAAAAAGCGCTGAAATTCCACACCAAATTCCTCACCATTTTAAAGGGATCCTAACACAATTTTTTCTAGGTACCACGTCGGATTAGCGTTAAGAAAGGCTATTCTTCTCCAACCTTTAGATGTCTTCTCCGTGCTGCTGTTCGCCTACAATCCCGGTTCTTGTCGGTATGCAAATTAGCTCTCACGCAGCACTGGGGGCCTCCCCACTATTGCGAGAGAACTCTCTCCAGCGCCGCCTTCATCTTCGTCAGTAGCGTCCTCTTCAGCCTCTTCTTCCAGCAGTGGCTTGTAACGTCTAAGCCTCGGGCCTTGGGAAGAGCAGACTGCGCATGCCCACAGGCCACGAAAAAATGGCCGCTTACAATACTGTGCAAGTGGCCATTTTTTCATGGCCTGTGGGCATGCGCAGTCTGCTCTGCCCAAGGCCCGAGGCCTAGAAGTTACGAGCCACAGCTGGAGGAAGAGGCTGAAGAGGACGTTGCTGACGAAGATGGAGAGCTAATTTGCATACCGATAAGCACCAGGATTGTAGGCGAACGGCGACGTGGAGAAGACGACTAAAGGTAGGAGGCAAATAGACTTTCTTAAGGCTATTCCGACATGGTACCTAGAAAAAATTGTGTCTGAGTGATAGGATCCCTTTAAGGAACCCATTGAAGTCAATGGGAGGTGTAAGCTGATGGCTGGTCAGGTAATGGAGGGGGTGTACATCTCACCCAGACTAATCAGGTGGCTGAGATGAGAACACTCCAGGAATGTTTGTTCTCAGCAGACAACTTTCGTCTGCTGAGCATTTTCTCAAATGCTCAGTACTGGGCTGGATTTTTAGGAATGACAGGTAGGTTGGCAGTGGGACCTGTCATTCCACCTCCCTCCAGTCCACACTTTGGGGATGTTCCAGCAGCGACTCACCTGCAGAGAGTCTCCTCGTCAAGGAGGCTCAAGAAGTTGCTCCAGCAGCAACACTTAGGCAGAGTTTGGCTGGAGAGCCAACAGAGATGTCATATTTTTGGAGCTGTGTCCTGAATGATTCTACTGGCTTTTGGATTTCTGTTAGTCTAGCGGAGGTAACCTATTCTACGTTTAGTTAGAGCCTAGCCGGGCAGGGATTTATTTTTGTATTGTTTTCCTTTTGTTGCTGCACTATATTTTTGAGTGAAAATAAACTCTACCTTTGTTTTGGACTAAAAGAAACTGTACTTGTGTGTCTATGCCACCCCACCTAGCAACCCCAGACCCTGACAGAGGCTTTTTTTCAGCACTGAAATTCCACACCAATTCCTCACCATTTTACTCTGAGGGAATGGACCCTTACTGCCCAATATAATTAGTATTACTAATTACAATATTGCTTACCAGCACCTAAATATTTGTTCTGATCGGCATTGTCAGATTTTATTGGATAGCTCTATTCTGAGTACACAAAATATAAAGGGGTATTCTATTCTAAGCATATCCTATGGCATATATGGCTATATCCATAGGATATACTGTAAGTGCCTGAAAAATGCGGGTCCCACTTCTCAAATCTGCATCTGTCTCAAGAACGGAACCTTGCCCATGCCTGCAAGTGAATAGGAAGAACCATACATGCTCTAATCTCTCCATTGACTTGTAGATGTGTTCCATAAATACCCTTCCATATTTCAGACATATGCATTGAAGTAATAGAATAAATAAAAACAGCAGTAAGTCTTATAAAATGTTCCAGTAAACTATTCCTCTTTGGTGGTACCCTGGTCTTTCCTTACAAGTGAAAAAACGATGATAAAAATCCAGCACGCCCAATAGTTGAAAATAAAATATAACTTATGATTAAGAGACCTGGATGTGAGTCTCGAAACGCGTAGGCTGTTATTTTATTCTGGATCCATGCTCTAAGGAGCTTTTGCTGTTTTTAACCACTATGAAGTAAAAGTTATATTTTATTTTCAACTATTGGGTGTGCTGGATTTTTATCATCGTTTTTTCAATTGGATTCCATCCTAATGGTCGGATGTTCCGTGCACCCCGCGTCATATGATACCGTCTGAACAACGTTCAAGGTAGAGCGATTTCCGTATTTTGCATATTTCCTTACAAGTTGCGAGCTTATGACTGCTGAAGCAAACAAGTGGCCTCAGCTGTCACTTGCTGTACTCCTGACACAATGACTCCATCACTGAGGGGTGATGCCAGTAGTACACTGACTACTACTACTGGTGACTACTAAGTCCATTGTTTGGTTTCAGAAGTGACATGATGGCCATTGATGCTTCCTCACTGGATTGGACAGGTGAGTATTTCTTACTTTCTTACAACACTTGTTTCTGGGTTTTATTCTTTGTTATTTTTTCAGAAATTGGCCAACTCTTGTTCTGCAGCATATGTTAGTGCTGATTATTAGTGGAGTGCCACACAGTGTTCTGAATGCAGCTAAAACAGAATTCAGTGCTGGGGCCATAGGTGCTTTTGCTTACAAGTAAATTAAATACAATTAATTTCAGGTGATTTCTCACTTTTCTGGAATTAGTCATATTTTACTTATTTTTATGTGAAAGCTCCTGTGATCCCAGAGTGCAGTGCATTCGGAAAACTATGTGGCACTACCCTCATACCAGCAAGGATTAGAGATGAGCGAACACTAAAATGTTCGAGGTTCGAAATTCGATTCGAACAGCCGCTCACTGTTCGAGTGTTCGAATGGGTTTCGAACCCCATTATAGTCTATGGGGAACATAAACTCGTTAAGGGGGAAACCCAAATTCGTGTCTGGAGGGTCACCAAGTCCACTATGACACCCCAGGAAATGATACCAACACCCTGGAATGACACTGGGACAGCAGGGGAAGCATGTCTGGGGGCATAAAAGTCACTTTATTTCATGGAAATCCCTGTCAGTTTGCGATTTTCGCAAGCTAACTTTTCCCCATAGAAATGCATTGGCCAGTGCTGATTGGCCAGAGTACGGAACTCGACCAATCAGCGCTGGCTCTGCTGGAGGAGGCGGAGTCTAAGATCGCTCCACACCAGTCTCCATTCAGGTCCGACCTTAGACTCCGCCTCCTCCGGCAGAGCCAGCGCTGATTGGCCGAAGGCTGGCCAATGCATTCCTATGCGAATGCAGACTTAGCAGTGCTGAGTCAGTTTTGCTCAACTACACATCTGATGCACACTCGGCACTGCTACATCAGATGTAGCAATCTGATGTAGCAGAGCCGAGGGTGCACTAGAACCCCTGTGCAAACTCAGTTCACGCTAATAGAATGCATTGGCCAGCGCTGATTGGCCAATGCATTCTATTAGCCCGATGAAGTAGAGCTGAATGTGTGTGCTAAGCACACACATTCAGCACTGCTTCATCATGCCAATACAATGCATTAGCCAGTGCTGATTGGCCAGAGTACGGAATTCGGCCAATCAGCGCTGGCCAATGCATTCTATTAGCCCGATGAAGTAGAGCTGAATGTGTGTGCTAAGCACACACATTCAGCACTGCTTCATCACGCCAATACAATGCATTAGCCAGTGCTGATTGGCCAGAGTACGGAATTCGGCCAATCAGCGCTGGCTCTGCTGGAGGAGGCGGAGTCTAAGGTCGGACCTGAATGGAGACTGGTGTGGAGCGATCTTAGACTCCGCCTCCTCCAGCAGAGCCAGCGCTGATTGGCCGAATTCCGTACTCTGGCCAATCAGCGCTGGCCAATGCATTCTATTAGCCCGATGAAGTAGAGCTGAATGTGTGTGCTAAGCACACACATTCAGCACTGCTTCATCACACCAATACAATGCATTAGCCAGTGCTGATTGGCCAGAGTACGGAATTCGGCCAATCAGCGCTGGCTCTGCTGGAGGAGGCGGAGTCTAAGATCGCTCCACACCAGTCTCCATTCAGGTCCGACCTTAGACTCCGCCTCCTCCGGCAGAGCCAGCGCTGATTGGCCGAAGGCTGGCCAATGCATTCCTATGCGAATGCAGACTTAGCAGTGCTGAGTCAGTTTTGCTCAACTGCACATCTGATGCACACTCGGCACTGCTACATCAGATGTAGCAATCTGATGTAGCAGAGCCGAGGGTGCACTAGAACCCCTGTGCAAACTCAGTTCACGCTAATAGAATGCATTGGCCAGCGCTGATTGGCCAATGCATTCTATTAGCCCGATGAAGTAGAGCTGAATGTGTGTGCTAAGCACACTCATTCAGCACTGCTTCATCACGCCAATACAATGCATTAGCCAGTGCTGATTGGCCAGAGTACGGAATTCGGCCAATCAGCGCTGGCCAATGCATTCTATTAGCCCGATGAAGTAGAGCTGAATGTGTGTGCTAAGCACACACATTCAGCACTGCTTCATCACGCCAATACAATGCATTAGCCAGTGCTGATTGGCCAGAGTACGGAATTCGGCCAATCAGCGCTGGCTCTGCTGGAGGAGGCGGAGTCTAAGGTCGGACCTGAATGGAGACTGGTGTGGAGCGATCTTAGACTCCGCCTCCTCCAGCAGAGCCAGCGCTGATTGGCCGAATTCCGTACTCTGGCCAATCAGCACTGGCTAATGCATTGTATTGGCGTGATGAAGCAGTGCTGAATGTGTGTGCTTAGCACACACATTCAGCTCTACTTCATCGGGCTAATAGAATGCATTGGCCAATCAGCGCTGGCCAATGCATTCTATTAGCGTGAACTGAGTTTGCACAGGGGTTCTAGTGCACCCTCGGCTCTGCTACATCAGATTGCTACATCTGATGTAGCAGTGCCGAGTGTGCATCAGATGTGTAGTTGAGCAAAACTGACTCAGCACTGCTAAGTCTCTGCATTCGCATAGGAATGCATTGGCCAGCCTTCGGCCAATCAGCGCTGGCTCTGCCGGAGGAGGCGGAGTCTAAGGTCGGACCTGAATGGAGACTGGTGTGGAGCGATCTTAGACTCCGCCTCCTCCAGCAGAGCCAGCGCTGATTGGTCGAGTTCCGTACTCTGGCCAATCAGCGCTGGCCAATGCATTCTATTAGCCCGATGAAGTAGAGCTGAATGTGTGTGCTTAGCACACACATTCAGCTCTACTTCATCAGGCTAATAGAATACATTGGCCAATCAGCGCTGGCCAATGCATTCTATTAGCTTGATGAAGCAGAGTGTGCACAAGGGTTCAAGCGCACCCTCGGCTCTGATGTAGCAGAGCTGAGGGTGCACAAGGGTTCAAGTGCACCCTCGGCTCTCCTACATCAGAGCCGAGGGTGCGCTTGAACCCTTGTGCAGCCTCGGCTCTGCTACATCAGAGCCGAGGGTGCGCTTGAACCCTTGTGCACACTCTGCTTCATCAAGCTAATAGAATGCATTGGCCAGCACTGATTGGCCAGAGTACGGAATTCGGCCAATCAGCGCTGGCCAATGCATCCCTATGGGAAAAAGTTTATCTCACAAAAATCACAATTACACACCCGATAGAGCCCCAAAAAGTTATTTTTAATAACATTCCCCCCTAAATAAAGGTTATCCCTAGCTATCCCTGCCTGTACAGCTATCCCTGTCTCATAGTCACAAAGTTCACATTCTCATATGACCCGGATTTGAAATCCACTATTCGTCTAAAATGGAGGTCACCTGTTTTCGGCAGCCAATGACTTTTTCCAATTTTTTTCAATGCCCCCGGTGTCGTAGTTCCTGTCCCACCTCCCCTGCGCTGTTATTGGTGCAAAAAAGGCGCCAGGGAAGGTGGGAGGGGAATCGAATTTTGGCGCACTTTACCACGTGGTGTTCGATTCGATTCGAACATGGCGAACACCCTGATATCCGATCGAACATGTGTTCGATAGAACACTGTTCGCTCATCTCTAGCAAGGATGTTTTTGATATACATACCCATTGACACCAGAGATTTTCCACTGATTAAAGAGGCTGGTGGCCAGTTGGACACATTCTGGGATTCCATAGCTACAAGCCATGCTCAGTGCATTCATTTCATTGTACCTGTAGATAAAGAATAGAATAAACGTTTATAAAAAAAAATAATCATTTATTAGCTACTACTATATTTCTTGCTCACTTTAATGTACTATGGACTATTCCACTTTTCTGCTTTTTGACTTTCCTTATTAGAGACGAGCGAAGAGAGTTCGACCGAGTACATGTTCTATCGGATATCAGGCTGTTCGAGATGTTCGATTCCAGTCGAACACCACGTGGCAAACTCACTAAAAATTCGATTCCCCTCCCATCTTTCCTGGCACTTTTTTTGCACCAATAACTGCG
Source organism: Leptodactylus fuscus (assembly GCF_031893055.1). Lineage (NCBI taxonomy): Eukaryota > Metazoa > Chordata > Amphibia > Anura > Leptodactylidae > Leptodactylus > Leptodactylus fuscus. The sequence continues at coordinate 65,502,711 of NC_134269.1, forward strand.
CAGGGGAGGTGGAACAGGAACTACGACAAAGTAGGCATCGAAAAAAAAATCGGAAAAAGCCATTGGCTGCCGAAATCAGGTGACCTTCACTTTAGACGAATAGTAGATTTCAGATCCGGTTCATATGAGACTGTGAACTATGTGACTGTGAGACAGGGATAGATGTACTGACAGGGTTAGCTAGGGATTACCTTTATTTATGTGGGAATGTCACTCACACAGCTCTTTGGGGCTCTATCTCGTGGCAGCCCATTATATGCTAGTCGGGATCCCTGTCAGCTTGCGTTATGCGGGAGCTGACTTTTCCCCATAGGAAAGCATTGGCCAGCGTTGATTGGGTGAATGCTGTACAGTGTACAGCATTCGGCCAATCAACGCTGGTTCTGCCGAAGGAGGCGGGGTCTAAGATCTGTCCACAGCAGTCTCCATTGTGGTCCGATCTCAGATGTAGCAGAGTTGAAAGAGCTCTGTACATCTTAGATGTAGCAGCGTTGACCGCACAGCACTGCTAAATCTCAGGAATAGCAGAGTTGACAGAGCTCTGTACATCTCAGATGTAGCAGCGTTGACCGTAAAAGCACTGTTACATCTCCGGAATAGCAGAGTTGACAGAGCTCTGTACATCTCCGGAATAGCAGAGTTGACAGAGCTCTGTACATCTCAGGAATAGCAGAGTTGACAAAGCTCTGTACATTTCCAGAATAGCAGAGTTGACAGAGCTCTGTACATCTCAGATGTAGCAGCGTTGACCGCACAGCACTGCTACATCTCTGGAATAGCAGAGGTGACTGAGCTCTGTACATCTCAGGAATAGCAGAGTTGACAGAGCTCTATACATCTCAGATGTAGCAGCGTTGACCGCACAGCACTGCTTCATCTCCGGAATAGCAGAGTTGAATGGGAGCTGACTTTTCCCCATAGGAAAGCATTGGCCAGCGTTGATTGGCCGAATGCCATACAGTGTACAGCATTCGGCCAATCAACGCTGGTTATGCCAGAGGAGGCAGAGTCTAAGATCGGTCCACAGCAGTCTCCATTGTGGTCCGATCTCAGATGTAGCAGAGTTGACAGAACTCTGCTATATTTCAGATGTAGCAGCTACATCTGAGATCTGACCACAATGGAGACTGCTGTGGACTGATCTTAGACTCCGCCTCCTCAGCAGAACCAGCGTTGATTGGCCGAATGCTGTACACTGTACGGCATTCAGCCAATCAACGCCGGCCAATGCTTTCTGGTAACAGCAATGAGAGAAGGCTGGAGCCAGATTGATGAAGAATACTGTTTATCACTCATGAAGTCAATGCCTCAGAGACTGCAAGCAGTTATAAAAGCCAGAGATGGTGCAACAAAGTACTAGTGATGTGTTGGAGTGTTATTTTGTTTATTTTTCATGATTCCATAATTTTTTCCTCAGAATTGAGTGATTCCATAATTTATTCCCTGTGGTTGTTCCTAAAATCTAACTGTTACTGGCTACTACAATTATTTTTCTGGATTTCTTTTAGTGTTTCTTAAAGCCAGAAAGTTGCCATTTGAAATGCCTGTAGTTTTTTGTCATGGCTGTGATCCGCTTTTTTTTCTACAAAATTAAACAACTCAAGAAACATCCTCAGGGACTGGTGATTGCATAATTTTTGCCAGGGGTTGTATGATGGCAAATCCCCTGTAAATCTCTGAGTTCACTTATGCGGTACTTACTGTTCTTGTAAAGTTGCAGGTCTGTCAGTCCAGTTATTTGTTATCCTTTTATAATATTCAAACAGTGGTGTAGCCTGCCGCTTCAGGTAAGCCTGTAGGAGAAACCCCGTGTACTTAGTGACAGCCTGGATCACACTGTGTATACAGAATTACATGATCTGATATTGTTTTTCTGCAGGACAATAAACTGGAATCCAACAAGACTATATACCAGGGGTCAGGCTAGGCTGTAAGCAGGGGTGAGCCTGCTCCTTTCGCCGCCCGAGGCTAACTGCAGAAAGCCGCCCCCCTCCCGCCGGGAGGAGGGGGCGGATCGGGGGCGTGGCCGGTCGGATCGGGGCGTGGCCGGTCGGATCGGGGGCGTGGCCGAGTGAAGGGCGGGGCTTATCCCCGTTCGCCGGCAGAGAGTAGGCCCGGAGACTGCCTGCTCTCTGCCTGAGCGTGAGGGAGGCTGCTGGAGCAGCGCTGCTCCAGTGGCCTCCCCAAACCACCGCTCAGTGATAAGCCAGTCCAGGACAGCTTGTCCTGGACTGGCTTAGGTTAGCAAAAATGCCGCCCTCCCTGAGGCCCTGGCATAGTGCCGCCTGAAGCGCTTGCTTCAGGTCGCCTCATGGGAGGTGCGGCACTGGCTGTAAGACCCACCTTTCTGACAGTGGAGAGATATCAGTGTCGAAGCTAAAGGCGTCAATATCTCTGACTCCGGGGAACATAGTGGGAAAGTAAACAGTGGACTAAATTCAGTGTACTGTTGGCTTTCTAGTGGTCTATAATCTCATACGTCTATGAGGACATGAAAGGTGCTCTTTAAAGATAGGTGATACATTTAAAAATCTCAGAAAAACCCTTTATCCTCATACAGACCTCCAGACAGTGTTTTTTTTTAAAATTCAGATCATGTATAGGAAAACAGAAGGATCAGTACTGCTCCTGGTCCTATCTCTGTGAGCTCTTCCCTACCTATTCCTGCTACTACACTGATGCTCACCATAGGTTAATAACAGAGTAGAGTAATGCTACTATCGTACCTTCATCGGTCCATAGACATCAGTACGATCAAACATCTGTGTAAAGTAACTGAGACTGTTCAGAGCTGTCTGCCAGGGCATGTATTCCACATCCTTGGCAAGAAATCTAGTGGTTTCGAGTGCTCTTGTAGTGCTTATTATTTCGGCTCTAAAATGCAATGAAAACAGCATTAATATATAATGTCAGCTCAATGTATTAAACTATTACAGATATTAACCATGTTACTGCTTTTGGTACTAGAATTAGATACCAAACTAATTCATTCAGATCTGTTACAAACCCAAAACATTTTTTTTTGCCAGTTATCTGCTGTTGTAGGGTTGGTTGCCCACATTGCTAATCATTCCTTACATGGGTCAAAGTACAATCTTGTTTTTGAGAAATCAACTTTTATTAAATATGCAAATAAACAGTTCAGTGCACTTAGGGTGGGACTGGACCTGCTGGAGAGTCAACCTCCTTTGTGGTCACTGCAAATAATTTTCCTTGGGACATGACATTTTTTTTCTGTTAGGGGTAGCACTGAGTGGTTGCCTCAAAAGAAACTGGGAGCTCCAACAAAAGTGGTCCTTCCCTTGTGAAGGTTGTAATCATGTAATGTATATAAAACATTTTTACCCTTAAGAGCTGAATGATAGATGTGGTTGCTTATGCTTGAGTATAATGTTATATGATAAGATGGTGCCTGTACCCAGGATAAGACCCCATTGTGTGCAAGTGAGACACATGTTTGGCTTGCTGTCATGAGACAGCTCTCTGGAGAATCCACCCAAGACCGGAGCAGCTGACTATATATGGAACTGTTTAAAGCTTCTTTCTTTGTGTGATTAAGATGTATTACACCAATCAGGAACGAACACAGGACTTATCTGTTCTTATCTCTCTTCCTTTGTCTGCTGCTATTTAACCGCACCTTGTCTTAAATAAACTACGTCAGTGTATTTCCTCCTCGGCTGAGAGAGGAACTAATACCAACATTGTGTGTCTGGTGTCATTTACTTACTGCTGGCACTCAGGCTTACTGATTAGGACAACGACAGTTACTCAGGATTATTGGTCAATTGGCCATCAACACGCCCTCTGACCTTATCACCCTGAGTGCACTGAACAGCTCATTTGCATAAAGAATAAAAGTTGAATCTCTTAGCAGGAGAATTGAATTTTAACACACGAAAGGTATGTTGACTATGGCACTGACTGCCCCTACAACAATATGCAAGTGGTTTAAAAGCGATTTTGGTGGTATTAGACTCTCTAACTTTATATTTGAATTTTTCCAAAACTATACAATTTTCAGGAGGAAATACTTATTGAAACATTCATACTCACCTAGCTAAATTAAATGCATCGTCAATGATTTGAGCTCGGTTGATAATAGGAATGGCCTGCAAAACAACAGAGATTTAAGCAGGCATCAAAAGGCTGTGTACCCTATTAACCACATACTACATATTATTCAGGTGCATTGACCATCTGTCCCTGTGCTTTACTGCACTGTTTATTTTAGTTTAGACATAATTTTAATGTGTGATCTAATAACCAGGGCTGCTCTAACCATCGAAAAAAAGTTTTTTAAAATATAAATATTTTTTTTTTTAAGTTTTACAAAATATTAATTTTTTTTTTTAGTTTTACGTAAAAGTTTAAATCACCTAAGTATAAATAAATAAATGTAAATGTTAGGCATCCCTAATGGTATGTTCACACAGAGTTTTTTGCAGGCAGATTCATTTGAATAGGAGCCGCTTGCTTTTTTTCCCCGCTAGCGGGAAAAAGTAGCGACACGCCCCTTCTTCCCGCAGATTCCATGGCTGAGACAGCCGTGGCGTCCGCTGCGCAAGACTCCCTCCTGATTAGGCCCATTCAAGCCTAATCAGGAGCGGAATTCCACAACGGGATGCTGGTGCATAAAAGTTCACACGGCAGAATTTGGTTTTCGCCGTGTGAACATATCCTAAGTCCGAAAATGCCAAACTATTAAAATATAAAAACATTCGTCCTATATGGTAAACGCCATAGCAGGAAAAAAAAAATCAAAGTGGCTGAATTGGGTTTTTTTTGACAATTTTCCTCCCCCCCAAAAAATGGAAAAAAAGTTATCAAAATATCATACATTCCCCAACATGGTATCAATAAAGACTACATATTGTTCTGGAAAAAAAAAAAAAAAAGACACCTTACACAGCTTCATACACGGCAAAATATAAAACGTTACAGATGTCAGTATATTTAAATTCAAAGATTTTTTTTTTCTAAGTTGTTAAAACATGAAAAAAAACATAAAAATTTGGTATCACTGTGATCTTACCAACCCAGAGAATAAGGCTGGGGCCCCATGGGCTGTAAACACCGCAATTTGCCTGCGGTGGAAACACCACGGGAAAAATTGCGGTGTTTTACAGTATTTGCAAAGTGGATGGGATTCATGCGAATCCCATCGCGGTGTTGAAAATCGCAGCATGTCAATTATAGTTACGGAAACGCCAGCGGCTTTCCTATAGATATAATTGTAACAAAAAGTCCGCGGCGGAAAACTGCGGTTGTTCCCGCAGTGCTTTAGCGCAGCGTTTCTGGCCTGTGGGGCCTTAACCTAAAGCCAACATAGCATTTTTACTGCAGAGTGGACTGAACTCATAGCTCAGTGTAAGTTCACTACTGACTCACTGATGATGATGCAGTGACTTCCATTCACATGACCCAGTCTGCGAAATGCAGCTAGCACATGGACGCAGTATTTGATAACTATTACCGATGAGTCATATTAAAGCAGAATATTTGCTCAGTCTTGGGGTGAATAAAACAAATGTTTTGTAGGAATATTTTTTTTTCCCCAGAAGTGATCCCCTGGCCATATTTGTATAAAAACACTTTTCATTTGCACGGTTACAAATACTGCCTAAACTGGGCAGTACTAAACTACTGCTTCATTCATTATAGCCCTGGAACTTTTTCTACATCCTGTATGTTGGTCCAACAGTTTCCAATACTCACTGAAAGGTCCGTGTTCAGCTGCTCAAGCAGTCTGTCCCAGTTTCCATCATCATAGTTAACCCTGTAAAACCCAGTCACATTGATGTTTGCAAGTAACCAGTTGTTTCCTTGACCATTTAAATTAAATTGATTGTGTGATGCTGAAAAACAAGAAACATAAATGGATTATATTATATTGTGAATTATAACTCACACTGAACCATATCATGCTACTCAGTAGAAGACATGTGGCCTTAACCTAAGGCTAAGGCCACATGGGATGTCCCACAGCAATCATGCGCTGTGGGAAAAACTTCGGCAGCAACGTATCGTGGTTATTCACGCAGTGCTTTAGACAGAAAGTTCACAGAGTTTTCCTCCACGGACTTTCTGTTACAATTATACTTATGTGGAAACCACTGGAGTTTCTCTAGGTATAATTGACATACTGAGATTTCCAAAACTGTGCCATTTTTGGAAATCGCAGCGTGTCCGCAGTTTTTACCGCCCAGTGGGCATGGAATTCACTAGAATTCCATCCATTTTGCCCATATTGTAAAATGCCACAATTTTTCCCACTGCGTTTGGCTTTTTTATGATTTGTTTTGAACAATGGTTTCCTCCTTGGTCATCTCCCACTTTGGCTCAAACAACGATGGATGGTGCGATCTGACACTAATGTTCCTTGAGCTTAAAGTTCACCTTTAATCTCTGTAGAAGTTTTACTGGGCTCTTTTGTTACCATTCGTATTATCTGTCTCTTTGATTTGTCATCAATTTGCCTCCTGCGGCCAAGTCCATGGAGATTGGCTACAGTCCCATGGATCTTAAATTACTGAATAATATGTGCAACTGTAGTCATAGAACATCAAGCTGCTTGAAGATGGTCTTATAACCTTTACCTTTAACATGTTTGTCTATAATTTTCTTTCAAAGCTCCTGAGACAACTCTTTCCTTCGCTTCCTCTGGTCCATGTTGAGTGTGGTACTCACCATGTCACCAAACAGCATAGGGAGTATCTGTAGCCCTATATACAGGCCCACTGACTGACTACAAGATTGTAGACACCTGTGATGCTAATTAGTGGACACACCGTCGTTAAACATGTGCCGTTGGTCACATTACTTTCAGGGGTACCGTTGTTTCTGTCCAGTCCTGTTTCAGGAATTTTTTTTTTTTTTTTTAATTCTGGTGAAGCATAGTTGAAAAGCAATATCTGACTTTCATTTGTTAATTTTCATAGAATTTGTATTTATTATTACTTTTGTCAGATTCAAGTTATTTCTGTGACCATTGTGGGTTTTTCTTTCATTAAACGAGGGGTACCAACAATTTTGTTCACATGTGTATGACTGTGTATAGAAAAAAAAGCCTTGAGTCACTAAGTAGGACCAGCCCGTGGACTCTTAAGCATAAAAAAAAACTCAATATTTTCTCAAAAAAACTGTATATGAATTTGTTTAGCAGCTTCTGCTCTACACTATGTTGCCCATAGCATGGGCAATGTGACAGGTTATCTTTAACACCATCGATATAATTGTATTAAATACAGACTGTACTACACACGTTTCCTACAGCATGTGCATAAAACATATCTCCTTACCTGAACCTTGTTTAAGCCAGAAATTATTTTGGAGACCAGTTTTGGTGATGTAAGTGATAGGTACAATCCAGGTATAGCTGAGAAGATGAATTATAGATATAAGGAACAGAATTATGCCTTGCAAACCGGTTTAACAAATATGAAATACAATGAGATTGCTATAAGGCTGGTCTCCCATGGTATGGGTACAGTGTTGCTTTTTGGAAATAACCTAATCCTGAGACCCCAGGTTGCAGAAAAGCTGATTTTTATTGTTGCAGATTTTGCTGTTTTTTTTGAGCCAAAGCCAAGAATGGCTACAAAGGGAATGGGAAATATAAATGAAGGTCTTATACTTCTCAGTTCTTCTCATCCACTTTAGCCTTTAGCTTTAAAAAAACAAAATTAAAAACAGCAAAAGCTACAATAAGAAAAAACTTAGTTACTTGACAACACGTGGAAGCCCTGTGCCCTATGTGACCACTGAGATCAGCAGCCTCATTGATCGCTGGAGATGGGCCAGTGACATATGTGTTCTCTCACAGTCTGTGTAAAAAGAATTAGAAGGGCCCCCCCATTGCATCCTTGCTTGGGGGACACATGGCACCACAGCGTCCTCTTCTAGTTGTTTATTTGAGTTAATGTTCCGTTAATGTTCATTTTCTCCCTCAGGTTTTCCCTCCTTTTTCCTCCCTCTATGTTTTTCCCGCTCTTTTTACCTCATGTAAGCTTGGTCATACTCAGGTCATCAGGCAGATGTTCTGATACATGGATATACGTGACATTTGTTTACAGTAGGCATGTCTTATGTCCAGCGATTGGTCGGTCCACATATAGAGGGCGTAGTTTCAGCATTTAAATAGCCGGCTCATCAGCTGTTGGCGGCTGTCAGTTGTCAGTGAATCTACAATTAAGCCCCTCCCACCCGCTATTTTAGCTCTGTCGCGGTGTTTATTAGCTGGGGTTAGTCTACCAGCTAATGCTGCTAAGACAGTTTAATTAATTTTATGTAATAATTGATTATTCATTTTATGTGCTTTGATCAATTTCAATTCTATTTATCATTTATTTTATATATGTATGATTATTATTTATGGATTAATATTTGGTTACTTTGATAAACACTGCGGCCAATTTCCACCATAAGTACTTTTTGTTGTGTGTTTTTTATTCATTGAAGGTAATACTCATTTTTAGGCTGAGGCCCCACATTATGGAAATGCAGCTTTTTTTGTTGCAGATTTTGCTGTGGTTTTTTAAGCTGAAGGTAGAAGTGGCTACAAAAGGAATGAGATATATAGAAAGCTCTTATAATTCTATGTTCTGCTCAATCCACTCCTGACTTTTTCTAAAAAAAAAAATGCACAAAAATCTGCAACAAAAAAAAGCAGCTTTTCCACATCGTGGGGCCTCAGCCTTAGGTGGGGAATGGGTGCTTGTGGTGCCATGGATATCTACATGCATTCATTAAAGTCAATGTATGTACTTGAATTAAACCAACATCTCTTGGCTACTAAAAGCGGACATGTAAATAAGTCCTAAAATGAACTATTTTTAGATCACATAAATTTCTGCAAAAATTCTGCAGTTTGAATATTACCTAATTCCCTCTTGACTTTCTTTACATCATTTTTAGATAAATTTGCCTATATATACCTAACAAATACAGAATATTGATCTTACTTAAACTCTGATGGCTGAGTGACTGTTGCATTTGGATCTAAAAGAAAATGTTTCTGCTCTACAAATCCACGAGTTGTATCTATCGTCACCACAGGAAAACCCATCTGCAAGATCCATGTGTTCATGATAGCTTCAATTCTTTGGTTTTCAAGCTGAAAATTGTTTCGATCAATAGCCTAGCAAAAACAGAAGAAAACATACAAAATTTTACATATATATATATATATATATATATATATATATATATATATATATATATATAATTATTTTTTTTTCTTAAAGAAAAGTCTGTATATATAAGCATATAAGCACTGGTACAATAGAACTTACATTCACCAAATCAAATTTTAACTATTTATCATCATCATCATTATTATTTATCATCATCATCATCACTTTATCACCAAATAAAAAGTGCTCAATGACTTTGTAACTATGGTCTAGGCTGGAACTCTATTAATAACCTCTCTTCAGTCTCCTGATTCCGGCTATGGCAGTTCCGGTCTTCTTATTGCAGGCCCCCTCCTGCCCCAAGTTGATATCACCAGTGACGTTCTGTTTGTGTCGTCAATAACAGGCTTCAGTGGTGACTTCTTCATGAAGGGCACATCCCTGTCATTTGTAAAGACATCACCACTGAGGCCTGAGATTAGTTGCATCATTCACTTGGCACAAACAGAACGTCACTGGTGACCTCAGCTGGGGAGGCTGTGATGGTGGTCCAGATTAAGGTTAGTAACTTTTTTTTTTTACTTTGCTGGTCCTATCAACAGCACTATTAAATGTTTTAAAAATGAGTGGGATCACTCCTTTAAATTATTAACTGGGTATACTAATGGAAGGATTGCAGCTAGGTTAGCTGATGCCTAAAGTGCAGCCTTTTACAGTTGCAGCATTGTGGATGAAATTTACTGATGGAAATTCAGCAGCATGTTCACACTTTGTGTCCCCAGCCTTTGATTATGTTTATACATCCCAAATAAGCTGCAGATTTATCATGTGGAATTGCATGCAGATAAACTCTAGCATGTGATAGTACCAGAAAAATTTATGAAATATAACTAAGGCCCAGTTCACATCTGCATTTGGGTTTCAATTAGGAGAGAACACTTGGGCAACCCTCCACATGGACCCCATAGACTATAATGGGTCCATGTGGTTTCCACTCAGTTTCCACACAAAACATATATAGAGAAAAGTTCTGCTTTTCTCTTTGCATGTTTCGTGTGGAACCCGAGCGGAAACCACACAGACCCCATTATAGTCTATGGGGTCCGTGGGTTTCCCACGTAACTGCTCTTTTATGCATATATATATTTCCATTTGTGGGGGTCACCAAGCGGACCCCTGAATGTAAATGTGAACGCAGATGTGAACCAGGCCTAGGCCTCAACTGCAAGCTGCAGAAAAAAAGTAATTCGCAGAATTGATCTGTGGTGCGTATCTTCCATTCCTTGGGGTTTGGAACACAGACCCAGTAACTGGAGATCAGGTAACTTGCTGGCTGCTAAAAAATCATGTAGTACACACAAATATTTATTGAGATTTTTTTTAATGCAGTTCCCCTTTAATCTTTTATAGTTTGTTTTTATCCAATTTGACAACCTAGATATGACACCAAATTAGAGAGATATTCTTTATCATTGGGCTGTACAGTAAGGTATAATGTTCATATGACCCATTGTTTGTGCATTAAATAATATATGTCTTAAATATATTAACTTACTACTTGTAAGTGATTCCACAGGTCAGTATACACGGTGTTGTTATATGCAAATTGTTTCAGGTAAGTCTAGGGAGAGAAAAAACATGATTAAATAATGACCTCTGCATTAGTTTTTTTATTTCAATGAGTGAGAAGACTTAGAGTATGTTCTCACGGAGGAAAAGGTCACAGAAACCTTTTCCGCAGTGTGAACCCCGCGCCGCTCACCGAGACAGAATGCTGATGTAGCATCGGAATTCCGTCGCGGCATCCCGCTCATGTGTAGGCCCGAATGAATAGACCTACACTGTCTCGAGCTGCGGTATCTGCAGCAAGATAGGACATGTCGATTCTTTTTCCCGCTACTAGCTAGTAGAAAAAAGAAGCAAGTGGCTCCCATTGAAGTCAATTAGAGCCATTTTTGGCAGCGTTGTTTGAGATGGATTCCGCATCAAAATCTGCTGTCAAAAACTCTGTTTCAACTAGCCCTTATTATTGCTGTTATTATTGTGTTTTGATCTGTATTACACATATTCTATAAATGGATTTCCAGTCTTTTGATATTGATGATCTATCCTTAGGATAGATCACTAATACCAGTTGTGTGGACAATTTGAGATCAAAGACCAAAATGCTGGAGTCCTATGTTCTGCCATGGACAACATCTGCATGGAGTTTGGATGTTCTCCCCTGTTTGCATGGCTATCCTTCAAGTACTTTGGTTTCCAAAAGACATACTGATAGGAAATTTAGATTGTACTCCCTATTTGATACAGTGTTGATAATATCTCTGTAAAACGCTGCAGAATATGATGGCGTTATATAAGTAAGCATAATAAAAAATAATAAAAATAAATAAAGATAATGAATGTTTCACTCACAAAAGTTGTGGTGAGATATGATAGGTAAAATTCATATTCATCAATTTAGCATGCATGCTTCACAGAAAATGTATACTGGTAATAGTAAATACACACTTGCAATAAAACTCAATAGGTGCATATGTGAAAGACTCTGTGGGTGTATATAAGGGTTAAACTTGAAGGATTTCTTACGAAATATTATTGACTACAATTTAAATTGTATTTCAGAAAAGATCCTATTAAACTATAATCATAGTCAGCCATGGTTCATGTGAATGAAACAATTTTACTGATTCCCGATCAGTGCCTACATTGCTGAAATATTAGATTTTTGGCAGATATGCTATTGAGCTGTTTGGTGCAAATTTTTATTCACATGAACCCCACTTTCTGACTGTGCTTGTAACTTCTCTCATGACAGACTTCCATTAAGGGAGGATCTTTTTTATTTTAAGGAAAATTAGTAGTAGTATTGAGATTACATTGTGATACATTTAATTACATTAAATATTTATTAAACCCCTTGAGAAAAAATGGATGCAGTATGCGATAATCACAAAACAATTAACATTCTTAGGATTTCACAGTCACCTGTCTCATATAAACCCAACAGGTGTAGTAGTTATGCAGCATATATATATATATATAAAATCTATGGCATGTAGTTTACTATGTGTACATTTCCTTATAGAGTACCTGTCAGCTCATAGACAGATCAGGCTATGTAGAGGTCTATGGAGAGGAGATAATGGAGGAGGCTCAGCCAAATGAATAAGATACAGACACATTATGCTGAAGATAACAGTAAGGCCGAGTTCACACGATGTCTTTTGGCATGTAATGTGGCACGTAGATGCCGCGGGAGCTTTTGCGGGCTGTACACGCTCCCATTGATTTCAATGGGAGCCGGGACTGTATACGTGGCGCTATTTTGTGGCCGTGATTTTGAGGCAGCTGCAAAATAGCGCCGCGTATACGGTCCTGCAAAAGCTCCCGCGGCGTCTACGTGCCACATTACATGCCAAAAGACATTGTGTGAGCCCGGCCTAAGTGTTTAGCAGATGGCCAGCAGTTTTAAAGCAGTTTTCTAGTAGGTTTAGCAGGACTGAGCAGTATAGAGATCAATGATAGATAGATAGATAGATAGATATATAGATAGCTGTATTTGCAGCAGCACATCTGTGTCTTGCCTCTCCATAGACTTCTGTGCTGGAGAAGACTTTAAAAGGAAATAGAAGCATTTTCCTCTGATAAGATTTATTACAAAGTTTCTTAGATTTACCTGAACTATAAAATTACAAAAAATAATAAACCAAGTTACTATTTAACATGGGAATTCAAACTACAGCACTGCAACATTTATAGCAGGGAATTAACAGGGTATAACATCTTATAGGTAGGTGGTACTTACTCTAAGTCCCTCTACAAAAAGCTCTTCAGTGAGAAATGAAGACAACATCCGAATGACTGCTGCACCCTGAAATGAAAATTCTGATGCTTTATAAAGGAAATGAAACACAGGTTCTTATACTATGCTGTGTATATTCTGTTTCATATGTGCACAGTTTATTCTTGATCAGAAATAAATATGTATTTAGGCTTTCAGTTGTATTTAGATGATTGTTGATTTATGCACGTTATACCGTTTTATGATTTTATCTACGTCGGTTCAGAATTGTGCTCTGATTCATTTCTTAATTCATCTTTGAGGTCAGAACTTTGCTTTTTCTGATACAAAGTTAGAAATTCCATGCATAGACAAATGGATATTCTTTACTTTTTGCTGGCTTTACAAGTGGAACAAGGTCCATCCACATCCGTGCGGCCCAGGATCAGGTGTTCATGATTAAGGGGTGAGCTGAATATACATTGTTTTTTGCTATAGACAAATGTCCGCCTGCAACCACCACTGAAGGGGCAGTAAGATTTAAAATTCTGAATCAGAAAAGAAAACCTCCAACCACTATAAAAATATGTGAAAAACTACCAGCAGAATTACACACCTAAAAACAACATTTTGATTAAAAAAAAAAAAAAAAGTAAATTCACTTTTAGGCTAAGGCCCCATGTTGTGGAAATGCACCTTTTTAGCAGGAAGCAGGCAGCTCTGTTCTCTGTGTAATGTCTGATCTGAGTCACTGCAGTAAGCTGAGCTGCAACGTCTGACCTGGTCACTACACAGAGAATAGCGCTGTCTCCTTCCTGCTCCATTCTCTGTGAACAGCTGATCAATTATTCCTCTAATATTGAAGACTTTATTCTTAGGAGATGTCATCATTATTTTTAGCCTGGAAAACCCCTTCAAGGATGTGAAATATAGCATTAGTTTTGCAATTATTATTTTTAAATCATGTTTGACCTATGTAAACACACAATAGTGTTAGAATTTGTGTCCAAATCACAATCAGTCTTGCTGTGCAGATTTTGACCACATATCCCTTAGGGATATTCTAACAAAATACATGTATGCCCTTAAGTATGGTAACCAACTTACCTTACTATATGTAATAGTATCAAAGAGTGCACTTATTTCAGCCGGACTGTTCACATCTTGTTCTTTTGATGTAAGTGGATGGGAAGAGGTTAAAGCATCGACAGCCATCACTCTGTGTATGTCATAATTCACTATTAAGTCTTTCTGTAATGATCAATGAGTAAATCAATGAGTGATATTAGTAGTGTTATGAATAAATAATACAATAATATCCTTAACACTTGTAACTAATAAACAGTGGAAGATGTCTTTGTGAACACATTAAAGAATAGAAACAAAATTTGTCCTGATCGGCTTCTTCTCTAGTATCTCTAGGATCTAGGCTCCCCATTACATTGAATACAAATGCTTATTATTCTTCAATTACTTCCTACCTAATAACATTATATATTGTTATATTTAACTGTCTTTATATCTTATATTTCATTTTCATTGTTATCGCTTACCATGCAACTTTACTAGAAAGTCTCAAGGATACCTACTATATTCCAGGTGGGCTCTGCATAGTCGGCTCCCAAAAATTCCACATAAGAGGCAAAACCTTCATTCAGCCAAAGATCATTCCACCATCGAGTTGTTACAAGATTGCCAAACCACTACAACAGAAGTAAACTTGTATAATAAGCATGATTTATGAAGTGACCTATCAATATGTATGGTACCGTAGTAAGATCATAGCGCTGCCCTTTCATGAAGGACCCTGCTAATAAATGACATGGCAAAGTAAAGGCATACTATAAGATTTCAGCCAACTAGTAAATCCAGCTCACCCTTCTCCAAGAATATAAATTGTCCAGACCAGCGAGCACGGAAACTTTTTTGGATCCAAGGTATAGAATATATTCACTTATGAAGTAAAATCCAGCTTCAACTGAAGTCCAACGAATCAGCCGTACGTGGTAGAATAAAATTCAACTTTTATTTTAGCAAAAAATAATAAAACCGTCACAAAAAATGTCATTATGTGATGATTTTATTATTTTTTGCTAAAATAAAAGTTGAATTTTATTCTACCACGTACGGCTGATTCGTTGGACTTCAGTTGAAGCTGGATTTTACTTCATGAGTGAATATATAAGATTTCAGGTCAGCACATAAAATCAATTCAGAAATATAACCAACCTGATGTGCAAGTTCATGAGATATTACTTCGAGCACCCTCTCCTTGTTGTTAATAGAAGATTCACTAGAATCATAAAAAAGTGCAGTCTCTCTGTATATGACAAGCCCCCAGTTCTCCATGGCTCCTGCACCGAAGTCTGGGATAGCTACCTGGTCTAGAGGAGAGAAAGCGATATTATACAATGAATAATATGCACCATTACAGGCCTTTTTATAAATGTGTAACATTATGGAGACAAAATGGTATCAAACTTCAGAGACTGTATTTACAGTATGGAAATGATTTACTAAATGTCTTTAGTAGAATACAGAATAGAGAGAGGTATAACACAGTTTTGTATTGCATCAACCCTGTAGAATTCTCCTGTCTTCAACAGCGTGCCTATAGGGAAGGAGTCTTCACAATAGCCTCCACAGCACTTTCTTGAGGTTGTCTTGCACATACTGTAGCACTAGAGACATCAACCATAGCCAAGCTGTATACAGGAACACTTTAACAGCCAATATCATCAGTATGTCTTTAGAGTATTTATAGTCTATGAATATGGCACATGAACTGTAGTCCTACTGCCCTTCCCGGTACAAGGCAGAATATATACACATTTGTAAGGCCACACTCTCTGAGCTCCTAGAGACTACTTTACCATTGGCTGCCCAGTTCATCCTGAGATGGCTTAGGCCCATTGTCTTGGCCAACTTTGATAACCTCTGATGACTACCCCTCATCTCAAGAGCACGAAAGAACAATACAACATAGGCTGCATCCAGGCCAGGGATGTGCACCCCACTACAGAGCCATTAGGAACTTCCTCCTCCTATGAGGGTAACCACTGAGTTATGCTTACCTGGTAACTCTAACCTGGCTCATGTCTGACATACAGACTAGGCTTGGTTCCTGAACGTAACCCAAAAAAGTTACTTATATGTGGCATTGGTGTTAATCCCCATTCACCACTAACATTGTGCAGTGACACTGCACTCATCATTCACTACTACTTTACCAATTGGCTAGCGTCCAGGTGTCTGCCGTCTGTTTTTGCGGTGTTTTTTCCTGCAGCATTTTTTTAACTGTATTTTGCTATGCAGAGCCTTAGCCTAAATTAACACATAAGGGATTTCAGAAGTCTTCTTTAAGCAGTTAAAAACAATAGGAAAAACTAAATAACCTCATCGATATCTCGGCCTCTATCATTTTTATTAATTTCCTCTCCATTTATATTTTACAAACCCATACACATACCTGATTTTGGCAGAGGATAAGGAGCATCATAATATTTCTCAAAAAACTCCAAAATTGGCTTTGTGACATTCAGTGCATACTCTCCTTGATTGAAGTCCTCAATTGCCTTTTGACGGCCCCAGATTTTTACCTGTCAATTGGTATAATGGGGTAAATGTACTGAGTATACTAAATATTTCTTAATATCTCTGTTACTGCTAATATATATATTTCTGGAGATCACAGAATTATATACCTATTCAACTAGACCACTTTCACATGGTCAGTATTGGTTACCTATCAAAAATTGAGCAAAAAAAAAAAAAAGATCACAAATTGGTATAAACCCCAAAATGAAATATAGAGTATCACCCCACCAGAAAAAGTCCTCACATACTCTTCAAATATGGTAATATAAGAACAAATTACTTTTGTTCAATGAAGTATTGTACAGAATAAAATTATTATATACCAGTAATTTTTTAGTACACAGACAAAATCCATAACAAAAAACACTTCTATCCAGAAAATAATAACATTTTTCAATATATTATATGTAATCCATTAAAAAAAGCCCTCATACAGCTTATATCAATGGAAAATGTAAAAAAGTTATTATGCAAAAATGGAAAAAATAAATGATAGGTAGAAAGAGAGACAGCCAGATAGATAGATAAAAAAAAAAAAAACAACACAAAACAGGCAGCACTCCCAATATCAAAGAAAATCAAGGGTCAGTCATTTAGAATAAATCCACATAGATTTTTTCACTACTTGGAGTGCTACCCGCTTTTTTGTTTTTCACCTATGTGGTATCTTATGCTGGGCCTCTAGGATTGCACCATCTCTTAGTGATAGATAGATAGATAGATAGATAGATAGATAGATAGATAGATAGATAGATAGATAGATAGATACTTACCATATCATCACCAACCGCTTTAAACTGAGAAACAATAAAGGCGACCAGATATGTTGACATCCTTGGAGAATTTTCAAACTTTGTGATATTCCATTGTTCATTCTGCCACTGTTCAGTAGTCACATCTAAACACGTTTTCCAAAATATAGATCATGTTAAAGTTTAAAGCCGTAAAACTCGGTCCCTGTGTTGGCGGATTTACCTATCTGGAAAGTATACCAGGACAGGAACTCCTTGCGGTATAGATGACTCTCCTATGCCCCTGTAGTCACTGGAATGGACCTTGATCCAGCCATCTGCAACTGACAGGGCACCTGTGGGGCACAGTTCTAGGGTTCCCAGCTGTCTGGGTGCAAGTCTGCAATAAACTTAGTGTGGCTAGGAGCTTTGGCTTCACTGCCTAACCCTAACACCAACTTCACTAACAGGTAAGATGGCCGCCATTCACTCAGTGCTCTCTGCAGGAGGCAGGAGAATTGCCCTGCCTCCAGATGCTGTTAGCTTGTTGCGTGTCAGCAAAAACATCTCAGTGTGTCACCTGTGACACTCGTGTCATTGGTTACCCATCAAGGTTTTAAGTATGTAGGGCAGACAGTAACAGATTCAAGAAATGACCAGCTACAGCTTTGCTTAAAGTACACACGACATTGTGTGACATTTTACTGTATATAACTAGAGATGAGCGAGTAGTTAAATACTCGATATTCGATATTCGTTTAGAGTAGCCCCTCAATATTCGACTACTCGAATCAAATATCGAATCCTATTATAGTCTATGGGGGAAAAATGCTCATTTCAGGGGTAGGCAACATTCGATCAAATTGAACTTACCAAGTCCACGAGTGAGGGTCGGGCTGGATCCTCCGAGAAGTCTTCTCCGTACAGCGTCCCCACGGCGTCTTCTGGCTCTGAATTCACTCTGCCAGGCATCGGGCCTGGGCAGAGCTGACTGCGCATGGCCGCACTACAAGAAAATGGCCACTTACAGTCAAAGCGGCCATTTTCTTGTAGCGCGGGCATGCGCAGTCAACTCTGCCCAGGCCTGATGCCTGGCAGAGTGAATTCAGAGCCAGAAGACGCTGCGGGGACGCTGTGCGGAGAAGACTTCTAAAGGTAGGAGAAGAACCAGCGTTGATTGGCCGACTGTATAGCATTCGGCCAATCAACGCTGGTTCTGCATCAAATTTTTCCATTCGAATAGCGAGTACGAGTATTTTGAATATTGTAGTATTCGATCGAATACCTACTCGATTGAATACTACTCGCTCATCTCTATATATAACCAAAGGTAGATTAGTGGGCACCAAATAGTTCTAGCAATGCCTCCTATCAGAGGAGGACCAATGATTGACAGCACTACACTACAAAATCTTGGTCCTTTTCAGGGGTCTGAGTGATTGCTCACAGTACATCCATTTTAGAGTGCCATACAGTAGAGCCAAATGTCTACTATTCTAACTCTCTTTAGTCATCTTATGCAGTAGATGTCAGTATCCAGAGCACCACGATCTATAATGGGAAAAGTATCAGTTTTATCATGCATATTACACACTCATTTTCTGTATTATGGATGAATGGGGCTAAACATCTGATATCCATCCATATATGCACACTCACAGATATCTAGTATGTATATTTAGGCTTAGGACACACACAGTGAGAATGGAAGATTATGTAGATAATCTGTTTTCCCTTAGCCCAAACAGCAGCACAAGATGGGGTATTCCTGCCCCTGTGTACTGTTAGGACAGGTGGAACTTTTATTAAACTAACAAGTTGCCCTCCCATAAAGGCCCAGGAGACCTCCCCCTCCCTGTGTTAGTCTCCAAGCATCATACAGAATATAGCCATGTATAACCAACATAAGTCAAAGGGAGGGAGCTTTGTGCTGCTGTTTGGGCTAAGGGAAAACAGATTATCTACATAATCTTCCATTCCCCCTACGCCCAAACAGCAGCACAAGATGGGGATTTAACGAGTAATACCCCTTCTAGGGAGGGCGATCCTGGCAAGCTGAAGACAGGATAGAGTAACCAAAGGATTTTGCTTTGGTGGTGTGCAAGTCCAGTCTGTAGTGCCTTGCAAAGGTTAAATGTGAGGACCAAGATGCAGCCGCACAGATTTGGTCCACCGAGAGAGATTGTCTCTCTGCCCAAGACGCGGCTACTGCCCTAGTAGCATGGGCTCGCAAAAATTCCGGGACCGGCAGACCTTGTGCCTGCAGGGCCCCTGAAATAGCTTCTTTAATCCACCTCGATAGTGTGGCCTTAGATGCTTTACTTCCCCTATTGTGACCCAAAAAATTAATGAGCAAGTTATCTGCTCTGCGGAATAGGCGTGTCCGATCTAGATAAATCCGCAGTGTTCGCACAAGGTCCAGGTTGTGCATTCTCTCCTCCCATTCGGAGGAGGGAGAGGGGAAAAATGTTGGTAAGGTTATTGTTTGGTTAATATTTTCCATCGTGGGAACCTTTGGCAGAAATCCTTGGATAAATCTGAGCTGGACTCTGTCCGGAAAGAAGGTTGTATATGGTTCCGAGGCCGCCAGGGCCTGAAGCTCCCCTACTCGCTTGGCCGATGTGATTGCCAGCAGAAAGGTTACCTTCCATGAGAGGTATTTGAACTCTACCTCTGTCAGGGGTTCAAATGGCGGGGCACATAGCCCTTGTAGGACCGCAGCTAGGTCCCACTGGGGAGCCGGGGGCCGTACCGGGGGTCGGAGCCTAGAGGCCCCTCTTTGGAATTGCCTTATGAGAGGATTCTGCGACAATCTGGTCCCTAATAGAGCGGATAGTGCCGAGACATGCACCCTTAGAGTGGCTGGGGACAAACCCTTGTCCAATCCTTCCGGTAAGAATTCCAGAACTGCCTCAATGGATGATGTATCGCATTGCCTTCTGGCCCCCCAGTCCATAAATACCTGAGCAATCCTCTGGTAACTGCGATTGGTTGAATCCGCTCTAGAGTGGGCCAATGTCCTTAAGACGGCCTGGGACAATCCTCTGTCTCCACGTACGGTGCGGTCAACCTCCAGGCAGTGAGGTTGAACCTGTCCAGATCCTGGCAGAGCTGACTGTTTAGAGTTACCAGGTTTTGGACACGCGGAAGCCTCCAGTATGTCCCTCGACTCATTAACATGAGGTGGGTAAACCATGCCCTTTTCGGCCAGAACGGCATGATGACAATGGCCGACGTCTGGTCCTGCCTGAGTTTTGCCAATACCCTGGGAATCATCGGAATCGGAGGAAAAACGTATACTAGTTTGAAGCTCCAGGGTATTGACAGGGCATCGATCGCCAAGGGATTGCCGTCCCGATACAGGGAGCAAAAGACTCCCACCTTGGCGTTGTGTTGGGTGGCCATCAGATCCACCTCGGGGAGACCCCACATCCTGGTGAGTTGTTGGAAGACTTCCTGGCTCAGAGACCACTCGGCTGTTGTTACTAGGCCCCTGCTTAGCTGATCCGCCAGGACATTGAGATGGCCCTTGATGTGCACCGCTGACAACCTGGATAAGTTCCTTTCTGCCCAGGAAAAGGTCTGGTTGGTCACCCGCCTCAGGGAGGGAGACCTGGTGCCTCCCTGTTTGTTGACATACTGCACGGCCGTTATATTGTCTGTTCTCACTCTGACCGCCTTCCCCTGCACATGGGGAGTCAGCTTCCGAAGTGCCAGATATATTGCGGTAAGCTCTCGCCAGTTGGAGGAGCGAGTCCTCTCCTCTTGGCTCCAGGTTCCTCTTATCAGGGTCTCCCCCAGATGCGCTCCCCAACCTGTGAGGGAGGCATCTGTGGTCAACAGGGTCCAGGAAGTCTGGACCGTGGACCTCCCGTCTCTGAGTTGGGACCACCATTCCAGTGATCGACGGGTACTGATGGATAACTGGATAGGCTTCTGAAGTCCAGAAGGACTGTGGTTCCATTCTCTCAGGATCTCGAGCTGTAAAGGGCGCATATGCCACAGTGCCCAGGGAAGTGCCTCGATGGCCGCGGACATAAGTCCTAGGACCTTCATAGCTGTCCTGATTGTAACCTTCCTGGTTCGGGATAGGTGGTGGACCGCACGACCAATCTTCTCCTTTCGAGGAGAGGGCAGGGAGATCGTCATACTGAGAGAATCCAAATTGAAGCCCAGGAACTGAATCCGGGTTGATGGAACCACTACTGACTTCTGCCAGTTTACTAGCCAGCCCAGCTTGCTTATGAATGCCACTGTGGTACCCAACTGTGTGGCGAGAGCCTCCCTTGACTGGGCTTTTAATAGCCAGTCGTCTAAATACGGGACAATAAATATCCCCTGGAGGCGCAGGGCGGCTACGACCGGAGCCACTACCTTTGTGAAGGTGTGGGGGGCCGAAGATATACCGAACGGGAGAGCCGTAAACTGGAAGTGATGTAATCTTCCATCTAGATGTATGGCAATTCTTAAATACTTCCTGTGTGGAGCATAGATGGGAATGTGGAGGTATGCGTCCCTCAGATCCAAGGTGACGAATAGGTCTCCTGGCTGCAAAAACGGGAGAACCGACCTTATGGTCTCCATCCGGAACCGGACCTTGCGGATGAATTGAGTTACATACCTTAGGTCGATAATCATGCGCCACCCTCCGGTCGACTTTGGCACCAAAAACACGGGCGAGTAGACGCCTTGACCCTGCTCGTCTAGAGGGACTGGTTCCAATGCAGCCTTGTCCACATACTCCCACACGGATCTCTGAAGATGAAGCTGCTTGGTGCCCTGAAGAGGGCGGGTCCTCCTGTATTTGTCTGGAGGGGGGGAAAGAAAGCTTATTCTGTAGCCATCCTGTATAAGCTGGAGAACCCATGGGTCTTGGATGTATTGATGCCAGGCGGCTAGATGTAAAGAGAGGCGACCCCCCACTGCGGCTCTGCAGGCGAGGGGATGGTGATAGTCAGAAGGTGGATCTCTTTTCACCACCACGGGCGGAACCTCGACCGCCTCTTGATTGGCCGCCTGGGCGCCTCCGAAATTGGCCTCTTGACGTGCCTCTGGAGGCCGCATAGCCCCGAAAGGACCGTTGCCTAGCCCCTGCAGACTGGGGGAGGCTTTTGCCCTTCGAGTCGGCCAGCCCTTCCATTATGCGGTCGAGCTCACTACCGAATAATCTGCCCGGCTCAAATGGTAAGGCGCACAAATTAAACTTTGAGGCATTGTCTGCCCTCCAGGGCTTGAGCCAGAGGGGACGCCTCGCGGCAGTTGACAACGCCATAGCCCTAGCTGCCAGCTTGACCTGGTAGAAAGCCGCCTCAGAGAGGTAGTCAGACATTAGAGTAATACTTGTCATGGCTGTCAGCAGATCGTCTCTGTGGACCCCTGAGTCGATGTCTCTCTCGAGGTTTGAGACTTCAGCCCGTAGCCTGGTGACTACCTCACTGGCCGCAATGCCTACTGAGGCCTGCGCTGCAGAGGAGGCATAGATGCACCTAAGGGACCCCTCCGCCCTGCGGTCCATCACATCCTGGAGGTTCGAACCATCCTCCGCTGGTACCACGGTGCGCTTAGATAGTTTAGAGACCGCTATATCTACCTTAGGCGGAGGGCCCCAAGAGCTGGACTGGGCTTCTGCTAGGGGAAACAGTGCCCTGAAACGCCTGGAAGCGTTAAATGGACGTTCCGGAAACCTCCATTCCGCTTCCATCCTCTTAACCATTTCCGAGTTGGCTTGGAAAGACTTAAGGGAGGTAGATGGAGTCTCCTCAGTAGGCTCTCCCACTTCCTTGGCCCGTACAATTTTTAGCAATTTGGGCATCCTCTCTACAGCAAAGACCGGTTTAACTGGTTCCAAGATGTCCTCTTCAGAGGAGATCTCATCTAGGATCTGTAGAGTTTCCATAGGGGGGAGAGAAGGAGGGGATGACTCCAAAGGAGGTTTCTTTGATAATTGGGAGATAGAAACTTTCATCTCCCTCATTGACTCCTCCACAAACTCCCTCACCCAGCCAACAACATCTCGGACGGACGTGTCCTCTGACGGGGGCCCACGGCACCCACGGCAGCACTGGTATGCATAGCCGTCCGGAAGGGGCACCTCGCACTTAATGCAGGCTAGGTGGCGTCGCTTGGCGGTAGCCTTCCTCTTAGGGTTTTCAGGTACAGAGGAGGAAGACGACATCTAAGGAGAGATATATAATCAATTAATCTCTTACCTTAACTTGAGCTTTACCCTGAGGCCCCACTAGGGGGAATACATCACCTTAATCTTTTCAGAAATCCTTTCACAAAGGTTTGCTTAGCTGCCTTCTGGTTGCCCAAGCAGTAGCAACCTGTTAGCAAGAGCTGACAGGCAAACTAAATTGGGCCAGCAGCTTTAAATAGGGCGGAGGGGGGCTAACCTTGACCACGCCCCCAACCACCTCATCCTAATTAAATAACTCAGGGGGCACACTGGGCAATCCTAGCCAAAAAAAGGAAGCCTTTCTGGCTTCCCTAGGTGGGGAAAACCTTTCCCCTCACAAGCCCCTACCTGTAATTAAAAAAATCTCCGTCCGGCGCCTCGGCTCACTGGTACGCATGCGCCGGACGGAGGGCCGCGCATGCGCGGTACGGGCCACGAAACGGGATCCGCGCGCATGCGCAAAGCGGCTCCCGCGCCTGCGCGGTAGAGCCGGAAGGCCGCGGCGCACACACAGTGTCCGCGGCCGGAACAACAGAGGCGCCGGCAGGTTCCCCCCTCCGCCCAAAGGAAACTATGTTCCTAGGCGGCTGGGAGCGGCGCCGGAGCGCAGAATGGTGCCGACGACGCGGGACCAGAAGCTGCACTTCCTAAGAAGGTGACCCCCACTACCCCCAGGTAAGTCCCAAGGGGGAGCGGAGGCCCACCCAATTCAGATGGGAGAGGAGACCTCTCCCTCCACCTGTCCTGGTAACAGGACAGAAAAAAACACAGGGAGGGGGAGGTCTCCTGGGCCTTTATGGGAGGGCAACTTGTTAGTTTAATAAAAGTTCCACCTGTCCTAACAGTACACAGGGGCAGGAATACCCCATCTTGTGCTGCTGTTTGGGCGTAGGGGGAATGCTGCAGATTGTCCTCAGGGACATACAGAAGCCTTTTCCACTGCAAGATTGCTGTAGCAAAACCATCTTAAATTGGGTGTTTTTTGCATGTGGTTCAACTACCAATTTATCTGTAGACTCCGTAAATTACCACTGTCCTGTAGGTATTGACTAACCATGATGATTTTGCCCTGCATCCCACCGTCCTTAAAAGGCAATTACTTACCTAACACATTCATGTTTGACAGTGCAACATAATCTGGCTTATGTCTGAGGGTGATGCTGAAAGTAGCCTTCAATGCCGGCTCATCAAAGCAGGGGAAAGCCTTCCGGGCATCGGGGGCCTGCATCTGTGTAGTGGCTATGATCCTGTCACCAAATATAGGTTTAATGAGAAAATTGGCAGATAATTCCTAAGCAAGTTGTCAAGCTTCGATAAACGAACATCAGATAAATCAGTATATAACTAGATAGATTTATTGAGTGCTGCACTCCAGGTTTCTGTTAAAATATTGCAAAACAGGGATTTGTAACTTTTTGAGCTTATTTGAGCCAAAATTTTGTGATTTGTTACATATTGACACTACACTTTTAGGCCGGGGCCATACGTGAATTTGTAAAAAGTTGCAAAAATTGTTCCCATTTTACCTACTAAAGGGATGGTGTGGAAAGAAGTGTAATATCTCAGGAAAAAAGCGTTAGGGTAGGTTCACAGGATTTTTTGTCAGGATTTTGAGGCCGTATCCGCCTCAAAATCCTGACCAAAAAGACGGCTCCCATTGAAATCAATGGGAGCTGGTCAGTTCTTTTTTTCCGGGAGCTGTTTGTACCGGCTCCCGGAAAAAGAAGCGAGATGCTCATTCCTTCAGGAGGAGTCGCCTCGCGACATCCGCCTGAAGACACTCCCTCCTGACTAGGCCCATTCATTTGGGCCTAATCTGGAGCTGAGTGCGCAACTGGATGCCGGTGCACTGCACCGGCATCCAGTTGCAGCTACCCGTATTTTGGTCCGGAACCTGAGGCAGCTTCCGCCTCAGGTTCTGGACTGAAAAATGACGCGTGAACTTTCCCTTAGACTTAACCAAATTTATCAAACACCGTATGACATATCATAAATTTGCCACGAATAACTCCAATGTGTACTTCAACAAAACTAAATTTAAATAAAAAGTTTTACATTTTAAAAGCAAAAAAATCCCCCCCCCCTTGCCTTTAATAATTATAATAAAGTAACATCGTTTGCCAGTTTATTGATTATTTTAGAAAAATGAGAGAAGAATAACTCAAGGACTAAAGATATGTTCATATGTGGCAGCTTTTCTGCAGAAATTTATGCAACTGAAAACCTCTTGCATTTATGTGAATTGGCAGCAGGATATTCTGTAAACACCATTCAGATATACTGTAAGGTATGCATGCAACATATCTGCAATGTGTGAACATACCCATATGGTGATTTTTAAATTGTTGTGGAAATTTCTATCATTTGTGAGTTAAACCAAAATTTAATGAGAGATTGTCCGACCACAATAAGTCCTGTTTTATTCCTGGAATGGAAAGATCATCTTCAGGGCTCTCGCTGATCGATCCCAGATCAAACAACTACCGCTATTATCACTTCTGGCACGTCATTATCTTCCAAGTGAAACATAATATTGTATGCTCTTTGCAATCTTTAATAGATGCCGCTCTACTGATTCTGGCACAGTTGGATTTTTTCTCTAGCTCCCCCCCCCAACATTTCTAAGCAATCGGTGCTGTTAGCTTTAGAACCCAATATGTCAATTAGGCCTTCTACCGTCAGGTGGGCAGTCCTGAGCTGTCTGCTCTGTCTAGGGACAGCCCACCTGACTGTAGAGAATGTAATTAGCATATTGTTCAGGAATAGAGGGGACTAAGGAAAAAATTACAAATGTGCCAGAATCATTTCATAACGCTAAATGGTGAAAGGTCCCTTTTTAAATCATACTGGCAGTATGCCATTGTTAAAACAATATACCTGTATAACTGATAGAGGAATTTCAAACTATTTTTATTATTTTTTTCAATTATACATTATATATGCGAATGACATGCTAAATCACTTTTAAGTATGAGAAGTTTACAATAACTGGCAATGATATTTGTAGACAGCAATGCATGATGTAGATCCTAAAACCAGAAATAAGGAAGATGGAACATTATGATTCTCCATCCAACCAGATCAGTTTACTTGAACCTGGAGTATAAATACCATTTATGAACAGAAACATTTGATAGTTATATGTTGCATTATTATACTGATACTTACTTGGTCTCGCCATCTTCTACATATTCACTGCGGTAAAATCCTGCCAGATCATCCGCCAGTTCCCCCACAAATGTGGTGTGAAGTATATACTTTGTCCCAGCCTGCAGTTGTACATTGAGAGGTAGTACTAAATAATTGGTCTTCTCCACTAGAAAGCATTTGTCTGCACTGATCTGATTGCCACCTTCATCGGTGAGCACTGGATCCGCTGTATAATTGAGTTTTTTACTGTGGATAATGACATGTTGGGTTGGTGTTTTACATGTGAAATAGGCTTTGCTGGCCCCATGAAAGATGTAAAGTCCTTCTGCATTTTTTGCTAAAATAGGTCTGAGGTCAATCTCATAGTGTTCTGGTACTAAATGTCCTGGAAGCCGATATTTATCCCATAATTCGCTGGATGCAGGAGTTGTGGTCGTAGGTTTTACTGATGGTGTGATTGTAGTTGTGGTTGTTGTGGTTCCTCCATTTTCTACCTTATTGTTCTTCTCATTTGCATAAACAACGGCCAGAGCTATTATTGTGGCTAATGCAGCAATGGCAAAGAAGATGCAGACAAAGGCCACAAGTTTGGTCACGTAGAAGCCTTTGGCCATTGTTCCAGGAGGTACCACAGTAAGGGAGAATGAAGATGCTGTCCTTTTTATACCTTCTCACAATCTAAAAGTAGGAGGTTGTATTTGTGTTTAGTAAAACTTTAACTAGTTGGATCAAAGGTTGCCGGCGGCCAAATCAATTGTCTATCCAAATCTTCAGCGCATGTTCTCCACTTTGACAAGCCTTTCTGATAATATATAGCTGACATGTACAGTACGACTGTGGAAGGAGATAACATAACTTTCTACCAGATATATTCTATGGAGAATGTTTATTATCTAGTTTACGCCAGATATTGAAGTTTGCGGCTTTTTAAACACTATTTGGCCTGGAAGTTACACTAGATTTACTATGCCATGTACATGAGTTTTATGGTGTAAAAGGCATAAAAAGTCACAATATTTGTATCTAAATAGTTTTTGCACAAAAAATTGTGGCTTTTTCTTTTTTGTACCGACTTTGCCACTTTCATTAAAGGATGTTGTGAAGGGCATGGCAAATAACCCTGACAAATTTAGCATAATTACAAACAGTTTAATGGCATAAATGATGCTGAAATCTACGCCAAGTATTTTCGGCATATTTTTCAATAAAGATACACATTCCTGTTGGAGAATGCTGCTCATACATGAAGAGGCATGTGTCTCTATAAAGGGAGGAGCATTCTCCCCCGGTGTTCAATACGCTGGTTT
This sequence comes from Leptodactylus fuscus, assembly GCF_031893055.1. Lineage (NCBI taxonomy): Eukaryota > Metazoa > Chordata > Amphibia > Anura > Leptodactylidae > Leptodactylus > Leptodactylus fuscus. Next base: position 65,530,592 of record NC_134269.1, read on the forward strand.
TCATAAATCACTCCAGTATGTCTTCAAGGGCAAGCTTCTCTAAGTAAACTCCACAGAGCTGTTTGAGAGGGATGGGAACCCACGCTGACTCAGGGATCCATCTTGGAATTTGCCTGTTCCTTTTTGAGCCAGTAAGCTTGAGTTGCATAGCAAAGACATATCACCAGATCAGACTTAAAAGTAGGTAATAGAAGCTTGATGGAGCTAAAGTGGTGCTTCAGTGTCGCAAAGAACAAAGGAAGAGACGACTGTCAGAGTTAGTGCTGGCTACTAGTAGTAGAAGACAAAGACAGGAGGTCAGAAAATTCAGACATGTCACTAAACACCTACAAACATAAGAGTTGCCCAAATCGATACCCAATTTTCAGCCCCCACAATATAAACAAACAATAAAACCTACAATACCATGGGCTGCATAATCCCCACTAATAGACTTCGATATACGAAATTTAACCAAAATACTCAGTTTATTAAAAATTTAAATAATTAATAATAGTAATTATTTATATTTTGCAGCCCATTGTTTTGTAAGTGTTATTATATTGAGACATGCCAATAGATGTTACAAGTGGAGGTCTGTGGCCTAACAATGAAGGGTCTGCAGCATCTTCACTCATGTTTGTCTAATGTCTTGCTTCTCTTCCTAGGAGATACAGTGGTCTAACAACTTTCTTATAGTTTATAGTGTTCTGCCTTTCAGCATCTGCACTTTCTTCTCTCCAAAGCCACGGATGGTAACTTTACCTTTAAGACCAGAAGGTCTGATACTCTGCACATTAGTAGCAGTCTCTTATCAGCTTCAGTATCAGCTCCTGGCAACAAGTCTTTTATGAGGCCTGGAGGACTATGTTGTGGCTCGACCACATTGTGTGTGAGGGATAACGGTTGCCTGGTGCAGCAGTAGAATGTGCAGTCTATCAAATGTCCCTCTTTCTAAATTGAGTACTCTGCACAGGTTAGGCTCAGTACAACTGTCTAGTCTGTCACCCAAATTTCCCCCACAGCTGAATATTCTAGGTTGGTGGAAGTGTGATGGTGTAATTTTTGCAGAAGATGCTATAAAATAATTCATGCAGCTTTTCTTTTTTTATCTTTATTTATTTTCCTTGGTATTATCTTTGTGTTTGTTCCTTTTTCTTTAGCATATTGCCTCTTTCCTGTGGTCTCCTTCTCATATTTTGCTGTTTACTTATTAAATATCGGACAGCCACATGACATTATAGCTCTATTGTTAGATAGATTTACAACCAATTTATCATAAAATGACATGTTTCATGTAAGAGATAATTATACTGTAGTTGAAGGGATTGTCATCCCTTTGCATACACCCTATCAGTACTTACTGTATGACTATCATAAAGAGAAAACTGGCTTGTAGGGTTGTGAGGAACTTGGAGACAACATGCACCCCAGCCCCCAAGAAATCAATGACATGAACATGGTATACATATTGAAAAATGTGTCAATTATATCTGATTGTAATTTTTTTCACTCCATTTACCATTGATATTTTACTTAAGAACGTGAAGTTCAAGGGAAATGGGAGGTTTACAATGTGTCACCTTATACAGAGCTTCTCAAATGTAAGTTTTAATCTCTCCTCATAACTGAGGTTCGCCATATCCCTTATCAGCTTCGTGGCTCTCTGTTGTATCTTTTCCACCTCTAGGACATCCTTTCTATGAACTGGTGCCCAGAACTGAACTGTATAATCCCGATGGGGCCACACCAAAGACTTATAAAGTGTTAATATTACTGTATATCCCTATCATCTGAGTCCATACTGCTAATACAAGACACTATCCTGCTGGCCTTAGAAGCAGCTGACTGACATTGTATGCTGCAATCTAAGCTATGATCTACAAGTACACCCAGGTCCTTCCTTACCACTTATCCAATAATGGGCAAGTGGATGCCCAGAATTATTTTTAAAGATTGAGAAAGTAAACTTACTGCCACGCTAATGTTTTTTCTGTTCTCTATTCTCATGACATAATGTAAAATGACATTGCATAAAATCCTTAACATGCAAATTGTAGCCAATACATCATATAAATATTACTGTCAAGATTAGACTTGATATATGCAGCCATATACATTCATTATTCCCCACTAATAAAGCATTGTGACAACTATGATTTCAAAAAAAGATGGGGGGGGGGAGCTGCTCCATGTCTTGACACGGTGATGACTGACACCTCATCTGGGCAATATCTCCTTTTATTTGTTGATTTTCCCAACTGCCGGCACAGCTGTCCAATCAGCTGTTAGAGTTGCTGCTGAGAAGAATCTACATCTAGCAGAAATCTTCCCGCCAAAACTCAGCTGACCAATCAGCTAACAGAAGTTGCTGCTGGGCAGAATATCAGAAGGACCTAGAAGCTGCTGATGGATTACCACAGCCTGACCTGTGATGGACCTTCAATCAACTAAAGAGAATACAGTAAGAAATCAAAGTAACCAGAACCATTTTATTAATAAGAGAAAATACCAATTAGGATATAAAATAAAACACAATTTGGAGCAGGTACACTATCCCCATGGGCCCCCATACGTAATACTCCTGAGGGCTCTTTCATTATATAACTAGTGTCAGTTTGTGGCTCAAAAGCCGTTTACTGTAATGCACTGATTGTCTCACCCCAATGTCTGACCCCATTATTTGATGCCCATATGTCTCAATAGCTTGACGTTATGCTAGACCTTAGAGAATATTGTGCTTCTGCTTATATGTGTACTTTTTGTGTTATGTTGGAAATGGCTAGAATAAATCTAGTAAATATATTATACAGGGCACAGAGCCAACTACTTTCAGCTCTGTGTTGTGTTGAGTACAGGCCATGGAAGCGGACCCATACAGCTGATCCATTCTGGGGCCACATATCAGCCCCCACCAATAACATATTTATGACCTATTCTAAGAATAATCGAATTTCTGGACATACCTTTAAACCCACCACATGTGTAATAGTATACCTTTGCTGTCACAATCCTTCCAACATACCCCTGAATAACTTGCATAATGTACTACATTAAATATTTCCATGATAATTCTATATGGCTAATTTATAAGGGTACCTTATTAGAGAAACCAATGGCTCTATTGCATCACCGTCTCAAGATCTTTTTCCCTTTTAATCATATAGTTACTCTTCTCTGTTAATATTAACGTTCTGATAAAGTAATCTATAGACAGCTGCTATATCATAGCAGAAAATCACATTTCTGAGAAACACCATAAATATTTTACCCTTCATTCACATCTGCGTTTGATAATACGTTTGGGGAGTCCGCATGGGGACCCCCCGAACAGAATCCCAAACGTAATTGCAAGCGGTGTGCAGTAAAAGCACACAGATCTCCATAAACTATAATGGGGTCCGTGTGCTTGCCACACGCTGCCCGCACAAATCATGCAGACAGGAAATTACATTGTGAACTACTTTCCTATCCAGATGTTCTGTGAGGAGATCTGGCAGCAAGCACACGGACCCCATGATGTACCTGTACCTCCTTTCTTTCCACTAAGATGGGTCAGATTTTGACTAACATATCCAAATCTAATATTCTCACAGCTGTTATTACCTCTTTGGGATTCTAGATATGTTATTAAGCTAAGGCCCCACGTTGCGAAATCACAGCTTTTTGTGATGCAGATTTTGTTTAAGTTTTTTGTGCCAAAGTCAAAAGTGGATACAAAAGGAATGGGGAATATATAAGAAGTACTTATATCTTATAGTTATACCTTTTGCTCAATTCTTTCCTGGGTTTGGCAAAAAAAAAGCAAAAAAAAAAGCAACAAAACTTGGAACAAAAAAGTTGCATCTCTGCACAGTGGGACCTAAGCCTTAGGGGCCCCACAGGACGTAAACGCCGCGATCTCCGCTGTAGGAAAAATCGCGGCGTTTTTAGTTCAAACAAAGGGGATGGGATTCATGCGAATCTCATGCCTACTTTGCGGAAAAAAACGCAGTGTGGACACGCTGCGCTTTGCAAAGCCGTTGCGGCTTTGCAAATCGCAGCATGTCAATTAAATCTACGGAAACGCCGGCGGCTTTCCCATAGGTATAATTGTAACAGAAAGTCCGCAGAGGAAAACTCTGCAAACTTTCTGTTGAAAGCGCTGCAGAAAGAACCGCAGTGCGTTCATGCCGCGGATCTTTCCGCAGCGCTTTAGCGCTGCGATTACGGCCCGTGGGGCCTTAGCCTTAGTCTGTTTCATGACACTGTTATCAATCTTGACTGATGCAAACAAAAATTGTTCCATTTTAGAGATGAGCGAACACGCATGCAACCATAGGAGTGAATGGAAGCGGCCGGCACGCAGGGAGTTAAGCAGCCGGCCGCCGGCAAAGTCAGCGCTGCGTCCATTCATTCTTATGGGTGCGTGCTATTCAAAATGTGAGTTTCGAATAGTGTTCGCTCATCTCTATTCCATTTGCATCAGTCATTCTGGCAATTTTATAATCCACTGTGGGTTGAAAACAACAGACTTCCAAACTGTAGTGTGACAATAATCTGTGAAAACAGTCGCGGTAGTCTAAGCAATCAAAAATATAGCGTGAGCTACCTGGCAGATAACCTCGGTCATTATGACTTGGGTACGTTTATGATAAAATGAGTATGTAATAGGTGTATGTATTGCAGAAATTATCTTAAAGCCAGGCTTTATTATATCACATGGTTGTTTGTCATACTGTATAATGTGTAAATGGCATAAAGGATAAGGGGAGGGCAAGAAAGGGACAGTAGGACAAGGAGAGAAACAGGTGCAAAGATAATGCTGATAAAAAGCAATAAAGATCAAAACTAAAAGTTATATAAAATATTCCAGTGTGCAAAGTACCATCTGCAATAAAACACAAAGGGGTTATTTGGGACTACAACAAATGAATCTAAGAGCAGTAAATGTTGTACTGCTTGGAAAGAGCAGTACAAATGTCTGCCACCCCCTTCATGCAATGTTTTATACTTTTGACTTTCAGGCTCAATATCTCAGCATCCACTACAGCCTCCAACATGAGGGCCCCTTCACACGGTGTAAGCGCTCGGCTCATTCCGAGCCGTACACGTGAGCGCTTCTAAACACTTCCCATTCACTTCAATGGGAGTGAGCGTAAGTGTGTAAGTGAATGGGAAGTGTTTAGAAGCGCTCACATGTACGGTTCGGAATGAGCCGAGCGTTTACGCCGTGTGAAGGGGCCCTCAGACTACCATCATTATATAGACAATTATCTTGGCTATCTCACATACAAATTTGACTCACAACTATTTAGCATATGATTAGTTATGTAGATTCTTGTCATGTAACTGCATTGTTACTATTTTTCTCCTAAAAATCTATCTTTTAATTTTTAATAATTTGCTAGTATTTTGTAAATCCAGCTTGGACTTTCAGCACTGCCTGAATACTTTTGGGCATGCTCTCTATTAGGACTTGTTCACACAGAGTTTTTTGGCAGCAGATTTTGACGCAGAATCTGCCTCAAAATCTGCTGCCAAAAACTGCTCCCATTGACTTCACATTGACTTTTGCTTGTCAGTTTATTTATGCACATATAAAATAGGTACATATACATTTCACACACATATACTGTAGATATTCCACATGTGCATAATATGCACACATATACAAAATAGGCCCGCATGTACAGGGGCATACACAGATATAACAAGGCCCCACAGGAATTTTTATCAAATAAAAATAAATATGTTTATAAATATAGCAGCTGGCACTATACTGTTTACACCAGACAATTGACATAAATACATTTATAATTCTCCTCTATACAGCTATAAAATTTCTGCTTTCCTTTACATAGTAATTGATAAACCAGCTGCCTGTAGCCAGTAGTAGTGGAGCTCAGTACACAGGAATTAATGCAGCTACTGTTGAACTCACTGGAAGCTGTAAAAATGTATTTGCACTGAGCTCCCCCTAGTGGTGACTGTAAGAAAATATGGTGGACTTATGTCAGCAGCAGCTGGAGAAGTGCAGTAATGGGCCCCTCACCCCTATGGGCCCCAAAGCCAAGGCCAGTTTTAGACAAACTGTGGCCCTGGGAAAAATTAAAAGCGGGGCCCCAAATGCTGATATACCAACAACACTATCATATTTATAATGGCCTTTAATAACGTCCTTTTTCTGTCCCCAACGCAGTAACAACCACTCCCCCTTACACCCACACACATTTTATATAGCCATCTTTGTACTGCTTTATAGATTTTTGCACCCTCTCATAAGTTACTACATCGCCTCCATATAAATAATAGTCCCTGCTTGTAAACAGTGCCCCATATCATTAATAGTACCCTCATAAATAATACTGCTCCCTTATAAATAGTCCCCATTATTAATAATAGCCCTCTCATAAATAACAGTTCACCTTATAATAGTCCACATTATCAATATTAGCCCTCTTATAAATAATAGCCCTCTTAACAATAATATTCCCTTTTAAATAATAGTCCTCTTATAAATAATAGCTTATAAATAATAGCCCTTTTAATAATACCCTCCTTAGGGTGGGTTCACACAAGCGCTCGCTCTCCGCTTTAGGCAATCTGGCGGGTTTCTGTCTTCTGCCCGAGAAACTGAACAGGGGACGGGAACCCCGCTGTCAATGGTTTTCAAACCCATTCACTTGAATAGGTTTGCAAATTGTCCACCCGTGTGCATCTTGTGCCTCTCCACGGCGAAACCATTTTTTTTGTGTCTGCTTAAAAAAACAAAAACAAACAAACAAACAAACAAAAAAACATTTTGAGGTGATTCAGGCCTGACATTTAACCCTTTGGGAAAATTCTATTTCTCTCAAGTAAAATGGAGATTTTGCCAGTTTGCCAGTCTCTGCCCCCTGACAACCCTCTCAATGTCTAAGAAACAAAGGCCGAAAAGATCCACCTAACATACAGTCCTATGAAAAAGTTTGGGCACCCCTATTAATCTTAATCATTTTTAGTTCTAAATATTTTGGTGTTTGCAACAGCCATTTCAGTTTGATATATCTAATAACTGATGGACACAGTAATATTTCAGGATTGAAATGAGGTTTATTGTACTAACAGAAAATGTGCAATATGCATTAAACCAAAATTTGACCGGTGCAAAAATATGGGCACCTCAACAGAAAAGTGACATTAATATTTAGTACATCCTCCTTTTGCAAAGATAACAGCCTCTAGTCGCTTCCTGTAGCTTTTAATCAGTTCCTGGATCCTGGATGAAGGTATTTTGGACCATTTCTTTCTACAAAACAATTCAAGTTCAGTTAAGTTTGATGGTCGCCGAACATGGACAGCCCGCTCTCAAATGATCTGAAAACAAAGATTGTTCAACATAGTTGTTCAGGGGAAGGATACAAAACGTTGTCTCAGAGATTTAACCTGTCAGTTTCCACTGTGAGGAACATAGTAAGGAAATGGAAGACCACAGGGACAGTTCTTGTTAAGCCCAGAAGTGGCAGGCCAAGAAAAATATCAGAAAGGCAGAGAAGAAGAATGGTGAGAACAGTCAAGGACAATCCACAGACCACCTCCAAAGAGCTGCAGCATCATCTTGCTGCAGATGGTGTCACTGTGCATTGGTCAACTATACAGCGCACTTTGCACAAATAGAAGCTGTATGGGAGAGTGATGAGAAAGAAGCCGTTTCTGCACGTACGCCACAAATAGAGTTGCCTGAGGTATGAAAAAGCACATTTGGACAAGGCAGCTTCATTTTGGAAACAAAAATTGAGTTGTTTGGTTATAAAAAAAGGCGTTATGCATGGCGTCCAAAAAGAAACAGCATTCCAAGAAAAACACATGCTACCCACTGTAAAATTTGGTGGAGGTTCCATCATGCTTTGGGGCTGTGTGGCCAATGCCGGCATCGGGAATCTTGTTAAAGTTGAGGGTCGCATGGATTCCACTCAGTATCAGCAGATTCTTGAGAATAATGTTCAAGAATCAGTGACGAAGTTGAAGTTACGCCGGGGATGGATATTTCAGCAAGACAATGATCCAAAACACCGCTCCAAATCCTCAGGCATTTATGCAGAGGAACAATTACAATGTTCTGGAATGGCCATCCCAGTCCCCAGACCTGAATATCATTGAACATCTGTGGGATGATTTGAAGCGGGCTGTCCATGCTCGGCGACCATCTAACTTAACTGAACTTGAATTGTTTGTCCAAAATACCTTTATCCAGGATCCAGGAACTGATTAAAAGCTACAGGAAGCGACTAGAGGCTGTTATCTTTGCAAAAGGAGGATCTACTAAATATTAATGTCACTTTTCTGTTGAGGTGCCCATACTTTTGCACCGGTCAAATTTTGGTTTAATGCATATTGCACATTTTCTGTTAGTACAATAAACCTCATTTCAATCCTTAAATATTACTGTGTCCATCAGTTATTAGATATATCAAACTGAAATGGCTGTTGCAAATACCAAAATATTTAGAACTAAAAATGATTAAGATTAATAGGGGTGCCCAAACTTTTTCATAGGACTGTATACCTGAAAAATGCCTTGTTACATTGGAGGGATTATGGATATTATGATTGTTCACACTGTTCAAATGTTCCCATATTCTATCTTTTACTTTGCGTGTAGTGTTTGTAGTGATTGCATTGTATGCAGTCAATTTTATACACTACAAAATGGGTGTTACAATTATGTAATGCCTTTATAGAAATTTTCTCTCAGGTTACATATCTTTGAGTCCAGAAAAAGTTTTTAAGGCCGGGGCCCCACGGGCCGGAAATACAGAGATTTGCCCGTGGCGAAAACGCTGCGAGAAAAATCGTGGCTTTTTACAGTACATAAAAAGTGGATAGAATTGTTGCGAATCACGTCCCCACTTTGCGGAAAAATTTGCAGCATGTTATTTATATCTACAGAAATGCCAGCGGCTTCCCTCTAGATATACCGTATTTTTCGGACTATAAGACGCACTTTTTTCCCCCAAAATTTGGGGGGAAAAGAAGGGTGCGTCTTATAGTCTGAATGTAGCGCCTGGCACCCGCCGTAATAGAGAGGTGAATGCCGGCAAGGGATAGACGCCGGCACAGGTGCCGGGGCCTGAGACATCGCTGCGTTCCTCTGCCCTGCATGAAGCCAGCAGCGGCAGGGGCGATGCTATTCCGCTCCTCCGTCCCCCGCCGCTGGCTTCATGCAGGGCAGAGGAACGCAGCGATGTCTCAGGCCCCGGCGTCTATCCCGTGCCGGCATCCGCCTCTCTAGTACAGCGGATGCTGGGTCAGTATCAGCGGCCCCTTCTCCCCCGGGGCCGGTCCCCACCGGCCCCGTACCTGTGAAGTTGCAGGCCTGCTCCTGCACGGCGATATCGCAGGAGCCGACCTGTTCGGGTGACAGCCGGGAGCCTAATGAGGCTCCCAGGCCTGTCACGGCTGTATTAGTATTGCGGCTGGTCTCTATGACCAGCCGTAATACTAATAGACAGAATGTCCCATAGACGGCAATACAGTTGTATTGCCGTCTATGGGACTTGCAATCAAGTGACCGCAGGCTCAAGCCCCCGGGGGGGAATAAAATAGTAAAAAAAAAAAAAAAAGCTTTAAAAATATATACTAAAAATATGAAATAAATAAAAGTTCTAAATCACCTCCTGTCCCTAGAATATATATATAAAAGTAGAAAATCATATATCATAAACCACCGGGTTTTTTTTCAATACAAGGTGATCTAAGCAATAGATACTCCCCAAAATGGTATAACTAAAAAGTACTTCTGGCCCCGCAAAAAAAACACTCTATGCATCCCCGTACAGCTGCAGGGTCACCTGTCAATGTGGCCTTGCAGCTGTTGCAAAACTACAACTCCCATATAGTAAATATTTTACCATTTTTTGCTTCAAAATTTTTTTCCCTATTTTCCTAGGTGCGTCTTATAGTCCAGTGCGTCTTAGTCCGAAAAATACGGTAATTGTGACACAAATTCTGCGGAGGAAAACTCTGTGAACTTTGTCTTCAAAGTGCTCCGGGAAGAACCGCGATGTGTTCACGCCGCGGATGTTCCCGCAGCGCATTAGCGCTGTTTTTCCGACCCATGGGGCCTTAGCCTTAGGCTGAAGCCCCATGTTACGGAATGGCAGCTTTTTTTGTTGCAGATTTTACTGTGTTTTTTGAACCAAAGTCAGTAGTGGATTGAGCAGAAAGGAGAAAAATAAGAACTTCCTATATATTTCATATTCCTTTTGTAGCCATTCTGAAACAAAAAGAGTTGCATTTCTGCAGCATGGGGCCCCAGCCATATTAGATTGAAGGCCTTAAGGGTATTACCGATAGTACTGTGTATATGTTAAATGTCTCATTGATGGAAGTCTGACTGCCAGAATGAATATGAAGACCCAGGTATATAGTGCCATTTTCTGACTGGGAATTCAAAGAATATATTGGGGTTACATATAACTTCAATTCCAGGGAGAAGCTTGTCAGTGTAACGTGGCACTGACGGGCTCAATCGCCGCAACTCAGCTTTCCCAGGATCCTGAATGGAATACACTGACAGTGTATTCCCGTATACCCTATATATACCCCTGATCCACGTTCCAACGGTGTGCCCCCCCCCACCTTCACCCCAGAAACTAACTTCAATACACTGGAAGTCCCCTAGCAATAGAATTGGGGCTATATACACCCACAATTGTTGCTACTGGTATATAGTGCCATTTTCTGACTGGGAATTCAAAGAATATATTGGGGTTACATGCACCCACAATTTTTGCTACTGGTATATAGTGCCATTTTCTGACTGGGAATTCAAAGAATATATTGGGGTTACTTGCACCCACAAATTTTGCTACTGGTATATAGTGCCATTTTCTGACTGGGAATTCAAAGAATATATTGGGGTTACGTGCACCCACAATTTTTGCTACTGGTATATAGTGCCATTTTCTGACTGGGAATTCAAAGAATATATTGGGGTTACGTGCATCCACAATTTTTGCTACTGGTATATAGTGCCATTTTCTGACTGGGAATTCAAAGAATATATTGGTGTTACTTGCACCCACAATTTTTGCTACTGGTATATAGTGCCATTTTCTGACTGGGAATTCAAAGAATATATTGGGGTTACATGCACCCACAATTTTTGCTACTGGTATATAGTGCCATTGTCTGACTGGGAGTTCAAAGAATATATTGGGCCTACATATACCCTCAATTCTTGCTACTGCCATATAGTGCCAGTTTCTGAGTGGAAATTCCCCAAATAATTTGGGGATACATTCACCCTACATCTCAGGCTCTGTCCATATTCACCCAGGTTGTCAGTGCTGCACCAGCTAGTTCCCAGACAGCTCGGCCCAAAAAACACATTACCTATATAGAGGATTTTGACAATGAAGACAACATGTTCTAAATCTAATCTGTCTGCAACTTTGTTGACTTTATTAACAGCTATAGAAGCTTTAGCCAGGTTGTGACGGTGTGTAACTCCAACAACACTAAGTGGGATACACATTAATAGTCAGTCTATGTACGCTAAATGCATCACTTAAGTAATTTTTTGTTCCTCTCCCCTAATATAAGAAAGGAACAGACATTAGACCTAGACCGTGGTTCGAGGCTTGTAAAAATCCAGTATTATTTGTTCTCCATGATGTGAAGTATGCGTTAGACTCTTGAAAAGCAACCCAACATGAAGTCAGCCATGTGTGCCAGTGTGTTACTTGGCATGCCTTTGCTGGCCCCAACTGTAAGGGTCACTCTCCATTTCCTCCATTTTCCACTCCCTTCACACCATTTGTGGTGAAGCAATGGGATGCACTGAAGTGCACCCTCTAGCCTCGTGTGGGACAGGGACATCAGATGCCACTCCATCCCCCTCGTCTTCCTCCGCCAGCCAACGGTGCGAAGATGAGAGGAGTGTGCTCTGAATGTTTTCTGCCTAGCAGAGGCTAGTTCTCACTTATGAAAATGGCCCCACTTTGACCTGTATATCAGGCACAATGGTGTAGGTTTCAAAGAAACATGGCACCAACAAGTTGAAAACGTGGGTCATGTGTGGACCGTGTTTGAGTCTGGCAAGCTCCAGATCTGCTACCAGGTTCCAGCCATTATCACAGGCGCAAAAATGCCAGGCCCCAGGTGTAGCAGGGAAAAAAACATTGCCATCTCAGCCAGGATGGCATCCCTGACCTCGGAGGCACTGTGCTGTCTGTCCCCCAAGCTGATGAGCTTCAGCACGGCCTGCTGACATCTCCCCACGCCAGTGTTACAGCATTTGCCGCTAGTAGCTGGGGTGGAGGTTGCAGCGTAGTAGGGTTTCAGTCTACTCCTGCCATGAATTTTGGCCTGGGAGAGGAGATAGGCCACCCCAGTTTGCACCCGGGGACCAGACTCCACCACATTCACCCTGCCTGTCATTAAAGATAAGCACTGCAGCATCCCTGACCATAGGCGCTTGTCCATGTGTCGGTGGTCAAGTGGACCTTGCAGCAAAGCGCAGAGCTCTGGGCCCGACTGATGTTATGGGACACATGCAGGTGCAAGGCAGGGACAGCACACCAAGAGAAGTAGTAATGGCTAGGCCTAGCATAGGGAGGTGCCCCAGCTGCCATCTGCTGACGGAAGGCCTGGGTATCCAGAAGCATAAACAAGCACCAACATCTCCAGGGCCAGCAGTTTATCGATGAGGCTGTGAAAGGCTTGAGCATGGGGATGGGTTGTGTTGTACTTCTGCCTGCAATGAAAAGCTTGGGAGATGTGGAGTGACTCGGAAGAGGCGCATGATGGTGCAGGCCAAAAGGGCGCATGAGGGTGAACTCCCCAATGTGTAGGTGTCCTTGCATCATATACTTGCACCATACTTGGCTTTGGAATTTAATTTTGTGCCAAAAAGTGGTTAAGACAGCGATCCCTCAGCTAGTCCCATTACACTGTCTATTGACAACTCCAGCACTGAAGTTACCAATCTCTTGAAGTGGACCACCACTTCTGAGATCCAAAAGGAAGTAGGCAAGAGATGTGCAGTGCAGAAAAAAAGATGAGAAAATAAGTGCACAGAGCACATAGGGATCGGAGAGGACAGCGCTGGGGTCGGCCAGGTATTCCCACAACATGTGACTATACTTGTCCTTCCTGGTGACACTAGGCCCCTGAGTGGCAGTAATTTGTCTAGGGGGGCCATTAACGTGTTCCAGACCTAGGAATAAGTCTTCCAACAGGGTAGAGTTTTGCATGCCTTTGCTTCTACCCACTGTTTTTGCTGCTTAGCTTCCCTCCACATCTACACTGCTTTCACCCCTAAACATCACCCCAGTTTATGCATCTGCTTCTACCCTGTTTTTTTGTTGAATTAGCTTCCCTCCACATCTACACTGCTTTCACCCCTAAACATCACCCCAGTTTATGCCTTTGCTTCTACCCAGGTTTTTTGTTGAATTAGCTTCCCTCCACATCTACACTGCTTTAGCCCCTAAACATCACCCCAGTTTATGCCTTTGCTTCTACCCAGGATTTTTGTTGATTTAGCTTCCCTCTACATCTACACTGCTTTAGCCCCTAGACATCACCCCTGTCCATGTGGGGTCGGTGGCCTCATCATCCACCAACTCCTCTTCCAATTGTGCACTGTCCCCTTACTGCAAACCGTACATGACCACAGCTTTCCCTGATGGCAACTGTGTCTCATCATCCTCAAACGTCGGTGGCGGGTCCACAACCACAAAATTGGAAGGAAATGGCGGATGCTGCAGTATTTCTAACACCTGTTCCTGGTGCTCAGGCCTGGTCTGTGTTGTACCCTGCACCCTGCTTAACGCAGCTACCATATCCGGAGTTGTGATGAGCGCATGCTAATGTTTCGTGTCCACTGCAATGGATGGGATAGGATTTCACATAAGTCTGCCACCCATGGCCACTCATGGTTGAGCAACTGAGGGAGCTGACTTTGACGAATCCTAGGGTTTTGCAGTTGGAACTCCATCAAAGGTCTGTGCTGCTCACACACTCTGCTCAAGAGATGATATGTTTATTTCCAGCAGTATGGAGACGTCGCACAACAGCCGTTGTTCGGGCATATACCGGCGTTGTAGGAGTGCATAGAGGCTAGCGGCGGCAACTATAGACTTTCAAAACTATCTGCACAAGTGCCGCACTTTCACCAGTAGCTCAGGAACATTGGGGTACTTTTTAAAAAAGATTAGCAGCAATGAGTTAAAAACGTGGCCCAGGCATGGAACATGTTGCGGGCTGCCAAGCTACAGAGCCGATCCCAGGTTACAGCCATTATCACACATGACAACATGCCTGGGCCCAGGTGCAGTGGCCAAAACCACATTGCCGTCTCATCGAGGATGGCATGACTCACTTTGTAGGCAGTGTGCTGTCTGTCCCCCAAGCTGATGAGCTTCAGCACGGCCTGCTGACGTCTTCCCACACCAGTGTTGCAGCGTTTCCAGCTCGTAGCTGGGGTCCACTTAACGGCGGAGGAGGAGGAGGAGTGTGGTGTTTCAGCCCTCCTCCCAGGAATGTTGTGTGGGGAGACAAGTCAGTCCACCACGGTAGTTTGCCCAGGGGGTGCCATTAACGTGTCCCATACCTAGGGAAAATTCTTGAAACAGGGGAGAGTTTTGCATCTTTGCCCTTGCTGCCTCTGGACATCCCTTTGCCTCTAGCCACCTTTTTTCCCTGCTTAGCTTGCCTCCACATCCACACTGCTTTTGTCCCTAGACATCACCCCAGCCCATGCCTCAGCTTGTATCCCCAGTTTTTGCTGCTTAGCTTGCCTCCACGTCCACACTGCTTTTGCCCCTAAACATCACCCCAGCCCATGCCTCAGCTTGTATCCCCAGTTTTTGCTGCTTAGCTTGCCTCCACGTCCACACTGCTTTTGCCCCTAGACATCACCCCAATCCATGCCTCAGCTTGTAACCCCAGTTTTTTCTGCTTAGCTTGCCTCCACATCCACACTGCTTTTGCCCCTAGACATCACCCCTATCCATGCCTCTGCCTCTAGCCATAACTCTGCCACCCCTGGAAACTCATGGTGCAGAAACTGAGGGAGCTGACTTTGAGGAACCCTTGGGTTTTGTAGATGGAACTCCATCAAAGGTCTCTGCTGCTCACACACCCTGCTCAACATACGGTATCTAGGGTTTGAGCATGTGGTGACCTCGCACAACAGTAGGTGCTTCAGGCAGATGTAGGCCTTGCTGGAGTGTATTGCGGCTAGCTCCAGGTACTGTAGACTTGGGAAACTGGGTGTCCAAGTGCCGCACTTTCACCCTTAGCTCAGCTAATTTGGGGTATGTTTTTAAAAATCGTTGCACCACTACATTGAACACGTGGGACAGGCATGGAACGTGTTGGAGGCTGGCAAGCTCCAGAGCCCTCCAACAAGACAAAAAAGCCTGGCCCCAGGGGCAGCGGGGATAAACAAATTGCCATCTCATCCAAGATGGCATCCCTGACCTCAGAGGCAGTGTGCTGTCCGTCCCCCAAGCTGATGATCTTCAGCATGGCCTGCTGATGTCTCCCCACACCAGTGTTGCAGTGTTTCCAGCTCGTAGCTGGGGTCCACTTAACGGCGGAGGAGGAGGGTGGTGTTTCAGCCCTCCTCCCAGGAATGTTGTGTTGGGAGACAAGTCAGTCCACCACATTTTGCGACCCGGTCCATGCCTCAAGTACATTCAAGCACTGTGCCAAGATTGAAAGGTAGCGTCCCTGTCCGCATGCACTTGTCCATTCGTAGCTGGTCACGTGGAACTTTTGGGCAAAGCGCTGAACTTAGGGACCGCCTCACGTTTGGAGAAAAGTGCTGGTGTGGACGGCACAGTGAGGTGGTGCAGTAGCCAGCAGGCCCAAAAAGGGCAGAGTGTCCACAAGCCGGGACCCCAACATCTCCTGGGCCAGAATTTTTGAGATGAGGCCGTTGAAGCCTTGGGCATGTGGGGGGGTTGCGCTATACTTTAGCCTGGAATGAAAGGCCTGGGAGATGGGGAGTCGCATTGCAAAGTGTGTAAACCACACTCAGTTTGTCCTTGACCTATACATTTAGAAATTATCTCCCCCAGCGAGGAACGTGGCCTCGATGGGGGAATTTTTCTAAGGAAGCTAGAAAAGAGGGCATCTTGGGCATTGCTGGCTCAGGTCTAGCTTCTGTCATGCAGCTGTCTTCTGCCTCTCGACATCCCTTTGCCTCTAGCCACCTTTTTCCCTGCTTAGATTGCCTCCACATCCACACTGCTTTTGCCCCTAGACATCACCCCAGCCCATGCCTCAGCTTGTACCCCCAGTTTTTGCTGCTTAGCTTGCCTTCACATCCACACTGCTTTTGCCCCTAGATATCACCCCAGTCCATGCCTCTGCTTGTACCCCCAGTTTTTTCTGCTTAGCTTGCCTCCACATCCACACTGCTTTTGCCCCTAGACATCATCCCTATCCATGCCCCTGCCTCTAGCCATAACTCTGCCACCCCTGGAAACTCATGGTGCAGAAACTTTGGGAGCTGACTTTGAGGAACCCTTGGGTTTTGTAGATGGAACTCCATCAAAGGTCTGTGCAGCTCACACACTCTGGTCAAGATATGGTATGTAGCGTTTCAGCGTGTGTGGACATCAGGCAGATGTAGGCCTTGCTGGAGTGTTTTGAGGCTAGCAGCGGCTCCTGTACACTTGCAAAAGTGGGCGCACAAGCGCCGCATTTTCACCAGTAGCTTCGGTACATTTGGGTATGTTTTCAAAAAACGTTGCACCACTAAGTTAGACGTGGGCCAAACATGGAACGTGTTGGAGGCTGGCAAGCTCCAGAGCTGCTACCAGGTTCCAGCCATTATCACAGGCACAAAAATGCCAGGCCCCAGGTGTAGCAGGGAAAAAAACATTGCCATCTCAGCCAGGATGGCATCCCTGACCTCGGAGGCACTGTGCTGTCCGTCCCCCAAGCTGATGAGCTTCAGCACGGCCTGCTGACGTCTCCCCATGCCAGTGTTTTAGCTTTTGCCGCTAGTAGCTGGGGTGGAGGTAGGCACAAATATGCCAGGCCCCAGGTGTAGCAGGGAAAAAAAAAATGCCATCTCAGCCAGGATGGCATCCCTGACCTCGGAGGCACTGTGCTGTCTGTCCCCCAAGCTGATGAGCTTCAGCACGGCCTGCTGATGTCTCCCCATGCCAGTGTTTTAGCGTTTGCCGCTAGTAGCTGGGGTGGAGGTTGCAGCGTCGTAGGGTTTAAGTCTACTCCTGCCATGAATTTTGGCCTGGGAGAGGAGATAGGGTACCTCAGTTTGCACCCCGGGACCAGACTCCACCACATTCACCCTGCCTGTCCTTAAAGATAAGCAGCATCCCTGACCACAGGTGCTTGTCCAAGTGTCAGTGGTCAAGTGGACCTTGCAGCAAAGCGCGGAACTAAGGGCCCACCTGATGTTGAGTGACACGTGCTGGTGCAAGGCAGGGACGCCACACCGGGAGAAGTTGTGACAGCTAGGGACGGCATAGCGAGGTGCCACAGTTGCCATCAGGTCCGGGAAGGCTGGAGTTTCAACAAGCCGGAACGCCGACATCTCCTGGGCCAGCAGTTTAGCGATGTTGGCGTTCAAGGCTTGCGCAGGTGGGTGGTTAGCGGTGTATTTCTGCCGGCGCTCCAATGTCTGAGAGATGGTGGGTTGTTGTAAAGAAGCGCCTGATGGTGCCTTTGATGGTGCAGGAGAAGGAGATAAGACAGGAACAGGGGAGGATGAGGGAGAAGTCAACAAAGTTTCGGAGGCAGATGAAGTGATGTCCTGGCTCGTCCTCTGGAGTGCATCGCCAGCACTGTGAGCAGAGGCAGTGGCATGAACGGCGGGCGTCGTTTGTCCTGCCGTTGCTGCCTGCCACTGATTCCAGTGCTTGGATTCCAAATGACGGTGCATTGAAGTGGTGGACAGGTTGCTCTTCTCAGAGCCCCTACTCGATTTCGAGAGGCAAATTGTGCAGACGACACTATATCTGTCCTCGGCGCATTCCTTGAAAAAACTCCACACCTTCGAGAAACGTGCCCTCGAGGCGGGAGTTTTTTTGGGCTGGGTACAAACTGGAACATCTTGGGGGATTCCGGGTGTGACCTGGCTTCGCCTAAGCTGCTGCCCTCTGCCTCTAGCTACCCTTTTTGGTGCTGCACCTGCCTCAACATCCACACTACTTTCCCCGCTTGACATCCGCCCTGTCCAGGTGGGGTCAGTGTCCTCGTCGTCCACCACCTCCTCTTCCAACTCCTGTCTCACCTCCTCCTCCTGCACAATGCGCATGTCAACTGGCTGCCCTGACAGCAACTGCGTCTCATCGTCGTCGATGAGGGTGGGTTGCTGGTCATCCGCCACCAAATCGACCGGAGATGGAGGAGACTCTAGTGTTTGAGCATCTGGACACAGATACTCGTCTGTTAGGTCCGTGGAATCGCGAAATGGAGGGGCAGGTTGCGGTACAGTCAAAGGAAGGGAGAACAGCTCTGGGGAGCAGGGACAGTTGGGGTTATTGTTCTGGGAAGATTGGGAATTTTGGGTGGAAGGAGGACAAGACTGTTGGGTAAGAGGAGGAGAGGAGGTAGAGGCTGACTGGCTGGTGGACAATGTGCTTTAAGCGTTATCCGACAGCCATTGCAAGACCTGTTCCTGGTTCTCGGGCCTACTAAGGTTTGTACCATTCAGCCTAGTTAATGTGGAACTTTTGTGCAAAGCGCAGAACTTAGGACCCGCCTGATGTTAAGGGACACACGCTGGTACAAGGCTCAACTCACCCTAAGGGCCAAAAACACTGCTGGTGCAAGGCTATACTCATGCCAAGGGCCTCAATCTCTGCTGGTAGCTCAGCTTAAGGTCCTGTAACTTTGTTTGGAAGGGCTCGTGTTAAGGGCTAGAAAAGTCAATTTTGGAAGGTCTTACCACATCACACACACACACACACACACACACACACACACACTCAAAATGACAGTTAAGGGTGAGGGCTTTTGGATTTCCCATTGTCTATTCCATCCGTGGTTGTCATGGGGAACATGATTTAAAGGGGTGGTTGTTACTGTTTGTTGAGCTTAAATTGAGGTTTGTGTCCATCCATTTGGGGAGTAAAGAAGGTTTCCAGGTATTTTCCCACTTTGATAGAGGTTTTTTTGAATGTGGAAAGTGTGTAGTTGTTAGGCTGTGATGTTGGGGTAATAGAGGGTCTTTGGCAGTGGCATAACTAGGAATGGCGGGGCCCCGTGGCGAACTTTTGACATGGGGCCCCCCCATCCCAACTGACGCCGAAGACCTCGACCGACCCCCTCCTCCGCACTCTATTATGTCCCTTACTGGCCCCTGCACACAGTATTAACCCCAATAGTGTCCCCTGCACACAGTATTAACCCCAATAGTGGCCCCTGCACACAGTATTAACCCCAATAGTGGCCCCTGCACACAGTATTAACCCCAATAGTGGCCCCTGCACACAGTATTAACCCCAATAGTGTCCCACTGTGGACACCCATAAACAATTATTATACTCTGGGGTCTTTTCAGACCCCAGAGTATAATAATCGGAGACCCGGGGAATAAAAACATTAAAAAAAAAACCACTGTTGCTTCTTACCTGTTCCCCGGCTCCTGTGCTGTGCTGTCCTCCTGTGCTGACCACCACTCGCATCCTTCGTTAATGACGCCGGATGTCACATGACCCGGGAAGCATGCTGGGTTCATGTGACGTCAGAGACGTCAGACAACAGTAGGACGGAGGCCTGGCAGGATCGCGGAGAGGTAAGTAACAGTTTTTTATGTTTATTACCTCTCCCGATCCACCGGTCATTATACTCGGGGGTCTGCAAAGACCCCCGAGTATAATGATAGCCCCTGTGGGGCCCGCGATGTCACTTGCCGATCCCGGCCCAGCCAGGATCGGCAAGTGAATAGGGCCCGTAACAGCCTATTTTAAAAAAAATGCAGCGGTAGCGGCTGTCACCGGGCCCCCTAATGGCCCGGGCCCTGTTGCAGCTGC
Source organism: Leptodactylus fuscus (assembly GCF_031893055.1). Classification (NCBI taxonomy): domain Eukaryota; kingdom Metazoa; phylum Chordata; class Amphibia; order Anura; family Leptodactylidae; genus Leptodactylus; species Leptodactylus fuscus. Next base: position 65,550,556 of record NC_134269.1, read on the forward strand.
TACTGCTGCTACCACGGTAGTTACGCCACTGGTCTTTGGTGTGTTAGATGCCCCCAGACATGCTTCCCCTGCTGTCCCAGTGTCATTCCAGAGGTGTTGGCATCATTTCCTGTGGTGTCATAGTGGACTTGGTGACCCTCCTGAGACAGATTTGGGTTTCCCCCTTAACGAGTATATGTTCCCCATAGACTATAATGGGGTTCGAAACCCGTTCGAACACTCGAACAGTGAGCGGCTGTTCGAATCAGATTTCGAACCTCGAACATTTTAGTGTTTGCTCATCTCTAATAGGGATCAATGTAAAAAAAAAAAAAAAAAAAAAAAAAAGAATCAGTTTCTACATATTTTTACTGATGGATAGAATGGTATGCTACACTTTTATGTTAAGTAATTTTTTTTTACATTGCTCTCTATGTAAATTAATGTTTTTGCATATGTTTTTGCATATGTTAAACTGATCAGCTAAACAGATATAAAAAAGGCCTTAGATGTGAGTTTTCAAATCTACGGTATGACCCATCTGTAATAGTATAGTATGTTCACATCTGCATCAGAGTTTTCATTGGGTATGATAGTATACTAAAGAAGAACAATTCCAGACATACATTTCTTAAATCAGCTTATATTTTTACATTCAGAAAACCACACACCAGAACAGCGGGGTTCTCATAGTATTAATATAAAGTTCATGAAAAAAATCTATTATTTACATGACTATTAGATGATATAAATATAGGTTGGGTTTCTTTGCTTAGAAGAAAATATACATCTCTTTAGGCACTTACAGTAGCTAAAATTAACCTTTGGTAAATGTGACTTCTAGGGTTCTTAGGGTTCAGGGAGTAAATATGATCATCATAGGAGAAGTTACAAAAGATGCAAGTAAGGCAGTAAACTGAATTATAAGGAAGGCCCCCGGTCCCTCTTCTAGGCAATGGATGTAAAAAAGAATCCCATTAAACCCACCACAATCCTTTTTCTATAGTGTATGGGCTCTATTAGACATCCTGATTCCCTGCCAAGATGAGAGTTTTACTCTCTTGCATGGACCTATTACACAGGCTGATGTAATGTAAGGGGGGACACTCACTGCTGCAAATGTTTCTGCCTCAATAAATTATTGTCAGCACTTCCTGTATTACACAGAGCGATGCGGTGCGATAATTGCCATCTTTTATCTTGCATAAAAGATTCGGTGAAATGACCAGTGAGCATTTGTTATCGGGGACGTTCCTAACACTGTTTGTTCCTGACAACTGTCCTGAATATTGGCCAGTATAATAGGGCCTTTAAGAGCAGACTAGCCATGGCCTGCATTTTAAGAATCTGAGCAGTAGATGGAAGTTCTCCATTGTGGTACATTTTATCAAATATGGTTTTCTCACTTCATAAAGAAAATTCATAGAAACCTGATGAAAAGTAATCTAGAAGGGATTGTCTCTGAGTATCACTTTGTTTTGTTTCTCTGTAGTCTTATAGAGTATGTTGAGCCATGAGTAGGTCCTGTAGGAGTCACATGCGGTTTGTAAGCTTTCTCTTCACAAGTGGATGGTGGTGATTTTCATGATTTCAAGGTTTTATTGCATTCTCAAACCATTCCTTAACAGCTGCTTTATTCTGATTTACCCAGATGATATTAGCTTGTGTCTTCTCTATTGCTTGTTCCAAAGTACGAGATGCAGTGCCAAAGCCAACGTTGTTATCAGTGTTGATCTGTTTAAACTGTCTAAGCTGGAAAAAAAATACAGAGAAGTTAACGCCTCATCTGAGAATAATTTTCAGTGCATTGACTAATTTGACTTTTTACACTTGGAAACAATGGTGATCCAGAAAAATACTCTTGAATAGCAGTATAGACCATTTGAACCAAGATGGACCATGTGGTCTTTTTCTTCCTTCAATTTCTATGTTTCTTATTACCCATAGAGTGCAAAAAATTCCTTCTTGTCTTATTTTGGAATTATCAGTATTGTGTATTCTACCATAGCTCCTTTCTCATAAATCTGTTTTAAGACTGCCCTTATAGAGTCATTTAATATCAAGAATCAGGAAAAGATTGTCTAAGGAGGAAGGATGGAGGAAACCATTGTGTGCGGCTCTGGTGATTTGCTTACTTATTCTTGACTTTTTTCTAGGCAGACTTGGTTTAGGAAGACCAACAAGGGTCCTGCATTCCTTACAAGTAATTAACAATTGACAAACAAAATTTTGTATTCACCCCTGAAAAATCTTGACTGAGCATTTGTAATATATCAGGCTAATTATCTGACTAATTACATTACATTTGGTCAGGATGCTAATTTTTTTTGTGCCCTACTATAGTGGGGTAATGAATATTCTGTCATTTTGCATTTAAAGGGATTCTACCATTAAACTACCTTTTTTTCTAATGAACACGTCGGAATAGCCTTAAGAAAGGCTATTCGTCTCCTACTTTTAGACGTGGTCTCCGCCGCACCATTCTGTAGAAATACGGGTTTTAACAGGTATGCAAATGAGCTCTCCGCAGCAATGAGGGCAGGCCCCAGCGCTGAAACACCGATGAGCACGTCCCCATTGCTGCCCAGAGCTCTTTCCTGTGCCGCCTCCTTCTTCTGCAGCAACTCCGCCTCTTCTGGCTTCTCTTGCTCTTGTAGTTCTATACAAGAGCATAGAGAGGCCACCCCAAAATGGCCGCCGGCCAGCTCCTGTATTGAACTGCAAGAGCGGCTACCCAAAAATGGCCGCCGCCGGCCATTTTTGGGTAGCCGCTCTTGCAGTTCAATACAGGAGTCGGCCGGCGGCCATTTTGGGGTGGCCTCTCTTGCAGTTCAATACAGGAGCTGGCCGGCGGCCATTTTGGTGTGGGCTCTCTATGCTCTTGTATAGAACTACAAGAGCAAGAGAAGCCAGAAGAGGCGGAGTTGCTGCAGAAGAAGGAGGCGGCGCAGGAAAGAGAGCTCTGGGCAGCAATGGGGATGCGCTCATCGGCCTTTCAGCGCTGGGGCCCGCCCTCATTGCTGCGGAGAGCTCATTTGCATACCGGTTAAAACCCATATTTCTAAAGAACGGCGCGGTGGAGACCACCTTAAGGCTATTCCGACGTGGTAATTAGAAAAAAAAGTAGTTTAATGGTAGAATCCCTTTAAGGATTGTGATGAACATAGATAATTTTTTTTGAATACAGAACGGTTTTTTCCATTTAGTCCTAAAATCATAAGAATGTACTGTTTTTATTCTGTGTACTGTCAGTCAACACAATAAAATGGGCACATTAAGTGGCTATAAAAGTGAATAGGGTAATTTTGGTGCCCTGTGTGAGAGCAAGAAATGAGAGGGACAGAAGCTGACCTCCATGATATACAGATTTATATGGAACATCATTTCTGAGAAAAAAAGTAGACTATATCCTGATAGTACTGCTATGAGAGACAGTAAGAGTCCTGCTTGCCTTGTTCACACACAGTGTTTATACAGAGAAGTGTTTATACGGATTCAGGGAGAACTATCAATCATTGTGTGAGGCCTGTGAAACCAGACTCTCACTGTCTTTCCTAGGAGTCCTGTTCAGATTTATTTACTTTTCCTCATAAATCCTTCAACTAATCATATAAACCTATATATCACAGAGCTCAGTTCTTCTTCCTCTATTATATCCTGCTTTCTTACCGGGCAGCAGATATGGCCTGACACATTCACTTCAAAGACAATTGGAAAGGAAATTATATTTACTTTCCATGTAATCTGAGTCAATGAACTACTAAAATATTGTTACTTACTTGCTGAAGCTCAAATTCTGAGGAGAACCTTCTAGTTACTCCATTAATGAGATTACCGAAGGACATTCCAGCTCCAATACTAGTGAAAAAAACCAGAAGAAATAAGTGAATGAATGAATGAATGAATGAACACTTGAATAACAGATGTGGTAATAGAAATAAAAATAATTAAAAAGATATCATTTCAGGTCCACATGGATTGAACGTAGGCGAAACATGCTGATATAATACTGAACATTACAGAATATTATTCTAATAAAAAGTAGACCATTCTATTATGTGTATTTTCTTTTACTTACTCATTAACAAGTTGTTGCCAATTGTTTCTCATAAAGTCCCAGGCAAGGGCCTGACCTATCACATTATTAGCAACATTAGTAATTGTGGTCAGACAATCTTGTTTGCGGATTTTAGTGGGATCCAAGGAAAATTCCAAAAGTCTGTGAATTGAAAATATGAATTTATGAGTGCAAATAATGTCTTTCCATGTAGAACCATATATGTGAAACATGTCTATATATTATGCTAATAGCATCTTTTAACATGGTACAATGGACAGGCATTCATGTGAGTGGTCAGCATTTAGTGGTAGATTTTTCCCTGTATATATACTGTAAGTATCACCAGACACAGCTAATCCCAGGCAGTAACAGCTGATTTCTGGAGGGTTAGGTAAGCTGGATATCCTTTTATTCATATAGAGTTGTCTGCAAGCACCATCCCCTATAACCCCTTAAGACACATAAAGGTGTAAAGTTACATGTTGTGTTACACTAAATGGCCAATAACAAGTAGCAAAAGAAGTAGAAGAAATTGCTATTTGTAGTATAGTCTAGAAGTACAGTGCTTAGAAAAAACGCTGAAGAAACCTAAGACAACTCATGCTGACCCTTCATGAACATTTGCCTTCTTTCAAACACTCCTTTAGAAGAATGTCAGTTTTTAGGAAGCAGATAAAAAATATGTATCAGATTTTCCAACTCATTTACCTATTCAGGATCCAGGGTTCCCTGCTACATGCTAGGCCTGCCCGGAGTTTATCAGCCTCTTGTGGGTTAGTGGTGCTCTTGAAGTGGTCCCATGCAAAGTTCCATTCTTCTTCTCCCCCATTAGCTATGGCATTGCAATAGATGGAGGACCTCAGATTTGGATGAATGCTGTTCATATTGGCATGGAAAATAACATCAGTGAGCAATATCATATCACAACATTATCAATAAAAACAATATGGTAGAACTGATGGCTGTTTTATGTATAAAAATTTGTATGGGCCACAGTATCTGTATAGATATATACCACATATAAATATATACCTATCTGACACATTACAATAATGTAAGCAAAGACAACTGCTGTATCATCACTACAATGCATGGAATACTAATATACTGGAAGTGTACTGTGTGGAACATGGAGTTTCTCATTGTATATTTTAATAAGTTATTGAGAATAAAATGATTGCTATTTAGTCTATACATACCCATTGATACCTGTATTCCTCCACTCTCTAAAGAGCTTTGAGGCCAAGTCTGTACATTCTGAGATTCCATAGCTACAAGCTGTGTTGATTGCATTGACTTCATTGTATCTGTAGGTTTAAAGCACAGTAAAGATTGACGCTTGTATATGTATAACAGCGCAATACCATGTATCAAAAGTGTTAAACTGGATCTGTCAGGAACTGGAAAATATGTACCAAATAGATTGTGTTGTCAGGCTATGGGTGCTGAATGAATACACCACTCACGAACATCGGAGACAAATCATATTTTATGACTCTCTATAACATTCAATACAAATGCCATCAAGATGTTGCCCATGGTCAGATATACACCCAGCCTTTGAACCTACTACAAAGCCATAGTGCTAACCACTGAGCCACCATACTGTCCATATGTCATTTCCACAGGAAGAGCGGTATTGCATGCCTAAAGCTCATGTGATATAATTGTAACAAGGGCAACCATTGTCTTAGCGTCCATTCACACAGAGGAAAATGGTGAGGAATTTGGTGTGGAATTTCACTGCTGAAAAAAAAGCCTCTGATTGACTTCAATGGGTTCCTTTTTCTACTAGTGGAATTTTCCGATAGGGGAAAAAAAAGCTAGCAGCACCCATTGAAGTCAATGGGAGGCTTAATAAAGCGCCATTTTCCTCCATGTCAATGGACCCTTAGTACTACAGGCTACATCCTAGCTGGCTTCATCTCCTGGTTACCTTTGTTTCTCACTATGGACCATGCACCTCCAATGCTGCTATTTTCATGCCTTTCCTGCTGTAAATGCTGCTATGGACCTGCTGGTAGGGAGGCTGTGACCTCCTTCTCTGGTACTTAATGAGTTAATGTGCATACACACTTGTTATCCTTTCCTAGCCTATGCCTTTTTATCTGAGGGGTTAAAAATCATCTTTACTTTCTAGTCTCTTCTGGTTTCTTTCTGTTGTTCCTGTCTGATGCTTGTTTCTCACCCTTGGATTATACCTGACTGCTGATTCCTTGCCGCCTGCCCTGACCATCTGCCTAAAACTGATTTTTCTCTTGGCTGACTGCTTTCCAGTGGCCTCTTTGGACCCACTGGGCTACCAATATCTGGACCACCTCAGGACATTGTAACTTGGTAGACGTCCCTTAGCAAAATCAGGTCCAGATCCTTGTACAGGGGAAAAAAGGTGAATAGAAGAGTCTTCTAAGACAGTGCCCTTAGAAGTGGCCCAAAATCAAACTGGTTTAGCAGCACAGTGGGCCCACAACCCAATAATCGAGATAATATTATATAGCGTGATGATTCAAAGATACAAGGCATTGTATAATGGGCAACATTTCTTTGACAATTTTAGTAAGCATTCACATTTTTAGCCTATAATGTTTTACCAGTAATTGTTATAACTATGTATAAACTGTTAGGCAGGTGTTATGAAATTTCCCCAATGTGGGACTATTAAAGGATTATCTTATCTTTATAGAGATTGTACGTACTGTTCTGTTAAGCCTTCAGGTCTGACAGTCCAGTCATTTGTTAGCCCTTTAAAGTAATTAAATAGTGGCGCCGCCTGCTGTCTCATATAAGTCTGTTGGAGAAAATGTACAGGATTCAGTATGGTCTTCATCAATATCTGTTTTCATTGCATGGTGTAATAAAGCAATATCAATTCATAGCTTTAGTGGTTTTCACATAGCCTATCTACATAGCCCTTTTAAAGTATAAAACATTCCAGAATGGATATGGAAGATTTAATAAATAAATAAATTAGATTTTTAGAGTTAAGAGGTTACTCTTTATAGTTTAGAGTTCTCTAATCTTTTTTGGAGGAGTTATTCTGGCTTGGCTATATTCCCAAAGTATCCTATTGGATTGTATGAAAAGCCATACATTAATCTATAGGGAGTTACCTTCCAAAAGGTGGAGCTAGAGCAAGTTCCTCTTTTACACCAAGTAGGTCTTATTCGCATATGCCTTACTGAGGTTGATCTAGGGATCTATCCTGTCTGCCATGCTTGGAGAGTCAAAATGGAATTTAATCACTTCTGAACCACCCATTGGGTTTTTACATCCAAAGAAATTGTTTATTCTCCAAGGACATACCGGTACGTCCAAGCAGTTTTCAACAGCTGTGTGAAATCGAGCAGCTGCTGAATCAGAGAGCCGGGTGCAAACTTCAGCCGGAGCTCCCAGAGAGAAAGCAGGGAAAGTTTATTACAATCCTTGCCTTCCCAAACGCTGTGTACACCTTGCTCAATGAGTGCTCTATACACAGCTATGGGCGCCACAATGGTACAGCTCCCCTCAGACCCAGCGGTCACATGATCCGGCAGGATCAGAGCCTGTTAGAGCTGCTGGGTGCTACAGATCAGCTACCTAGATCAGCTCTATAGTAACGGGCAGGAGGTTGTATTCCTACTGCAACTGGAGTAAATGTACCAGCCCCAGTTACAGTAGAGATCAGCCTTCCCCACAAAGAAAGGTGATCAGATGTCACCAAAGGTCTATTATGATCTTATGGGGGACAAAATATTAGAAAAAAATGAATAGAAAAGTTAAAAAAAATGCAAATAAAATAATTTAAAAAAATAAATAATCAATAACACGCCCTTATTACAAATTCTTAGCCCAACCCACGACACCACCATACGAAATAAAATTTACCATAACGGAGAGGAAAAACTATTTTATAAAGTTGTTTAGTAGCACTTTGTGCTATTAAATTTTAAAAAATGAAAAGTGAAAAATAGACATGTTTTCCCTCCTTTCTTTGTTTATATTTTCCAGGATATAAAAAAAAAATTAAAACACATACAAAAATAAAAACAACATAAAAATAAATCCTTATGAGTCTGAGACAAGGCACATTGTTGAATAACCCAAATGATAAAAATGTTATAGCCCCAAAACGGAAGATACAAACAACCTGAATATGTATCTGGTCCTGGACCAGAATTTAATCTGGTGCTGAAGTGATTGATATGAGGAAACAATCATTTACCTCATAAGGGTTTTTGCCTTCTTCTGGATAAACAATGTAGTCTTATAGGTTAATCGTGATGGACATGCATCTTATTTCAACTTTATTAGCTACTAGCTGGTACCCGCGACTTCGTCTGCGGTGATTGTAGAAGTGGGTATATACAAGCATGGGTAAGGTTTTCGTAGTGTGTATAAGGTATGGGATATGAAATGTAACTTTGTATCTTGTTTTTGCTGTAATTCAGACAATACATGAGACTTTTGTGTTGAAGTTACTTTGTATTTGAGCTGCTATATATACGGTGTTGTGAGAAACTTTACATAGTGACTTTGGGACAGAAGTATTTGAAGTTCCCGCCGATGGCATTTTTTGATTTTCGTTTTTGACTCCCCTCCCTCTAAACCCCATAACTTTTTTATTTCTCCGCTCCCAGAGCCATATGAGGTCTTAATTTTTCCTGGGACAAATTTTTCTTCATGATGCCACCATTATTTATTCTATATAATGTACTGGGAAGCAGGGAAAAAATTCAGAATGGGGTGGATTTGAAGAAAAAATGCATTTCTGCGACTTTCTTACGGGCTTTGGTTTTACGGCGTTCACTGTGCAACCAAAATGACATGTCCCTTGTATTCTGTGTTTCGTTACGATTCTGGGGATACCAAATTTATATGGTTTTATTTACATTTTGACCCCTTAAAAAAAATCCAAAACTGTGTTTAAAATTTTTTTTGTGAAAAGTCGCCATATTTCGACAGCCGTAACTTTTTTATACGTGCGTGTACGGGGATGTATAGGGCGTCTTTTTTTGCGTGACCGGGTGTACTTTGTAGTTCTACCATTTTCGGGAAATGTTATTGCTTTGATCACTTTTTATTCAAATTTTTATCAGAATCAAAACAGTGAAAAAACAGCGGTTTGGCACTTTTGACCATTTTTCCTGCTACAGCGTTTACCGAACAGGAAAAATATTTGTATAGCTTTCTAGAGCGGGTGATTTCGGACGTGGGGATACCTAATATGTATGTGTTTTAAGTACTTTTATATGTGTTCTAGAGGAAAGGGGGTGATTTGAATTTTTAATCCTTTTTATTTTTTTTTATATTTTTTTTACTTTTTTTAAAAAATTTTTTTGCATTTTTTAGACCGCCTAGGGGTATTGACATGGGTGGGGGTGTCACGGATTGTCAGAGCGGTGGGGGTCGGCAAACATGGCTGCTCCGGAGCGTTAAAGAGAGCCTCCTGGAGTATCGTTAAGGTGAGGGGCAAAGTGGTAAAGTATATGTATATGAGATTGTGTGGGGTTAGGGGCGAGGTTGAAGAGGGCAATATGAATTTTGTGGCTTGCTATGGTCCAAAGTGTGTGAGATTGCAGAGATGGTGGTGTGAGTTTGGGTTTTGTGAGGGTCCTGGCACAAACGTATGTGCGCTATTGTGACGAAAAGTAGCCTATTGTTTAATCGGGTGTATTAACTATGTTTGTGGAAAATTTCAGCCGAATCGGTCGAGCAGTTTTTCCGTGATTGAGGAACAAACATCCGAACATGCAAACATCCAAACACACAAACCCACAAACCCACAAACTCACAAACTTTCACATTTATAATATTAATACGATATACAGTAGTTATATGTGTAGAATATGCTATTTTTTTCTAGTTGGCTGGGTTCCCTTTCACGGTTTTCCATATGCAGCACAGTTCTCTTTGCAATATATCATTACTTTCCATGATAAGAAAACCACTGTAATGCCAAACCCTTGTAAACCATTGGGTCCCTGGCTACAGTACACAAATTATAAAATAGCAATTCATAAAACAATAGCTATGATAGTCACAGGATAATATAAGGATGGGGGCCACATTTTTTAGCCATATATACAGTGCGGCCATTTGCTTATCCTAAGCATAAACTCTAGCCCCCTCCCCTATGTAGAATAATTGCCCCTTCTGAGCTTCAGTTTACTCCCAGACATCTCTTCATGGGCAGGAGGCGGCATCAATCAGTGATATTGCCATCTGCTTACCAGCAATGACTTTGTTTAGTCAGTTTCTAAAGTCCCAATGGTTTTCTGGCTCAAGGGACCTTGTAAGACTTGGCAGAGCTGGACAAAACCGTGCTGGACTAAATTTGATTTTGTTGTGTAAAGAATAGATCATGATTTACATTTCTCTATATTAAGAAGAAAGACAAAATGTTCTGCTCTTTTACCTTCATTGGTCCATATACATCTGATCGATCAAACATCTGTGTAAAGTAACTGAGACCGCTGAGAGCCGCCTGCCAGGGCATGTATTCCACATCATTGACCAGAAATTTGGTAGTTTCCAATGCTCTTGTAGTGCTTACTATCTGGGCTCTGAAAAACAAAATCAAAATCCCTCCTTACATGTTCTAGCTGTATATTAGACAATGTACATACAAATATATTGCATATAACCTAAATACTTGGTTTTTTTTCTTCCATCTGCTGTGTTTTCTGAATGTACATTTCTATCTTTATGTTGGTGGGATAGGTAGGCTGTAGGGTTGAGCCGATCTTGAGATTTCAGGATCGATTTTAAAATCCAATTTCCGATCATTTTTCATTTGAACCCGATCCTGGTCCCAATTCCAATCCCAATGCAAGTCAATGGGATTTTTTTAATAATCGAAGATCGGATTTTAAAACGATCCTATTCACTACACAGCATGGAGTCTAAAAATTGAACGCTTTAATTGTTAGACTCCACACTGTGTAATGATTAAAAAAAATCCTCTGGCTACTTAGTCCCCCCTGGTGTCCACTTACCTGCACAGATCGCTGGTCCGGTCCCTGCTGTTCTCGCTCCTCTTCTCGCCTCGCTGCCCCCGCTTCCCAGGTTAGTGTTACAGACCTAGGAATAAGGCGGGGCTTGTGCCTTAGGAGAGTGTGGGCAGGTACAGGGGCATCACTGACGTCTCCCCTTCCAGTACCCGCCCACACTCTCCTAAGCCACAAGCCCCACCTTATTCCTAGGTCTGTAACACTAACCTGGGAGGCGGGGGCAGCGAACTATGCAGGTAAGTGTTAGCTACTAGAGCTGTTAGCTAGTCTCCCATTAGAATGTATGGACGCAGCCGGCATGCAGTGGTTTAAGCGGCCGGATGCCGGCACAGGCTGTGTGCTGGCTGCATCCATTCATTCCTATGGGACCTAGCTAACATTGTTAGTTTTTCCCACAATGCTTGGCCAGTAGCAAAGCATTGTGGGAAATAACCTCCGACCTCGATCCCACCTAAAAAGATCACTCAACCCTAGTAGGCTGTGATGTGCTGTCACAACTGTGATGTGTATTCTAGCAAATCTGCTGCACCCCCTACCTTCTCACGGCATGAATCTCATATAGTCACTGACTATCTTTCATCCATGTCCTCCCTATTTAGTATGTACTGTTTTAGTATAGACAGATTTTTGGTGGCTAAGGGCTCTATGATGCTGCAAGTGCAAGTCCTAAATTCCAGTCATGACACAATTTCCAGCTCTAACTCAGTCCATATAATATGGACATATCATAACAGTGTGAATCCAGATTAAGAAAAATGGCTATATAGGAGGGGGAGATAACTAATGCTCTCTAACTTTTAGACAGGGCAAACTCAAACTAGACAGTTTCAAGCTGCATCGGATTTTCCAAAGTGTCTCATGTTGTTTGAAAATCTTGCATAATTTAAAACTATGTAGTCTGACTTTACACCACTTGTTAGGCCCAGTTAGGAAGTCCAAACGCATTGACAAGCGGTGACCTTATGAAAGCACACGGACCTCATAGACTATAATGAGGTCTGTGTGTTTTCCGTGCAGTATCTGCACAAGTCATGCGGAGAGGAAAGTAGTTCATGACATGTGGACACCGCACGGAAAGCACACGGACCTCATTATAGTCTATGGGGTCCCTGTGCTTTCACTGCTCACTGCTTTTTAATGCATTCGGCATTCCGTTTGGGGGGGTCCCAAGCGGACTCCCCGAACGGAATACCAAACTTAGATGTGAACCAGGCCTCAGTTGGTTTAATTTTCAATAAACATGTAGCACACAATTTTGGTGCATTTTCTGGCCCACAGTTTTGCATGTTAACCCCTTCCTTCCTTTTCAACAGGCCAAACCAACCTTTCAGCTGAGGTACAGAAACTATTAGAAAGTGTCTAAAACATACAGGAGATGAGGTGTAATAAAGTACGTATGCCAGTTTTTTTTTTTTTTTGTAACACCAGAATTGGGGCATTTTTATTAGATCATCTGTCCCATTGTGTGCAGAATAAATATACATATTCTCATCGACATGGAGCTCTGTAAGCATATCCATATTATACCCATTTTTCTATATGTTATCCAGAAGTGATTTGTATTGGGTCTGCTTTCGTGTTTTCAATTTTTTTTTAGATATGAGCAAAATAAACAGTCCTCTAATGTTCTAATTCACTAGATACAGATATAATATAGCTGCTATCTGATATTACATGTTGAACTAAATTGGCTCATATCATAAGTCACTGTGCAGACAATATTGCACTTGTCTTAAACTAAAAACAGTTTCTGAATTAGCCCAGTAGAGTATAATAGCATTTCATATATTTCCATGTCCTACATATGTACAGTATAAAAAAATATTAATATCAAGACTCAAAATTAGAATGACATCCTAGTAATAATAAATTACTAGACTGCTTGTTTTAGTGAACAAAATAAACATGTTTTTTTTTTTTTTAAATGTAGATTGTGAGCCCCACATAGAGCTCACAATGTACATTTTTCCCTATCAGTATGTCTTTTTTATAATATGGGATGGAAATCCATGCAAACACGGGGAGAACATACAAACTCCTTGCAGATGGTTTTCTGCCCTTGGCGGGATTTGAACACCAGGACTCCAGCGCTGCAAGGCTGCAGTGCTAACCACTGAGCCACCGTGTAGCCCCCTAGCAAAATAAACATGTGAGCTAATATTATTGACAATTTCCAGTTATTCATTTATTCATGGTAGAATAGCATGAATAGTAGAGATCTTTCTCTGATAGCAGAGAAAGATCTCTACATGAACTATGTGTTACATTTGTATATTACGGATAAGGACCAGACAAGGATCTGCTGGGAGATCCAAGTCTCAGGAATTGTGTTTCCACCACAGTGAGAATCAAAACAGCTTTATTTGGCAAAACAACACTACGCGTTTCGGGCTAAGCCCAGCCCTTTATCAAGTGTAATAAGCTGTACAGCCGTGCCAGGTGCATCTGGCATGGCTGTACAGCATATTACACTTGATAAAGGGCTGTGCGTAGCCTGAAACGCGTAGTGTTGTTTTGCCAAATAAAGCCGTTTTGATTCTCACTGTGGTGGAAGCGCAATTCCTGAGACTTGGATCTCCCAGCGGGTCCTTGTCTGGTCCTTATCCGTACTGTCAGTCTACACCTTGGGGTGTTCTGGAATTCTTTGCAGCTGTAACCCTCCCCACACAGAGAAGAATCCTCTGTTGATTGGTTCCAACACCTCCAAAGGGTTGTGTGAACACAACCCTATCAGGTGAGAACCTGTATTTTGTAAATTTTGCCACTGGAATTAAGAATTACTACACTATAGGCTGCTCGGTGTCTCTCTTTTTTTGTCTTTATTTTGAGTTACATTTGTATATGGCACATCTGCAGCTGAAGCAAAGGTGCATGTCAGGGATCTACAACAGGGTAGAAAGGATAGCCAAAAGACAGGAAAGGAAAAGGCACAGATGTCTGAGAAGGTGCAGTATTTATCAGGACAGAGAGGACACAGAGGCAGATGATACCCTATGTACTATTACATGCAGCCATGTAATGAATGAATTGAATGGTTTTAGATGCTAGCAGCTTTCTGCTCTGGCTTAAAGAGTGAAGTCCTGGGCAGAGGAATCTGCCTTTATACCCTAATACAGAAAATGCGGTAGATTAATGAATGCGTTGTCTGATAGTATATGGGGCTCATCATAAAACCATTGACAATACTATATATGGTGTACACTCACCTGGCTAAATTAAATGCATCGTCAATAATCTGAGCTCGGTTGATAACTGGAATTACCTGTAAAAAATGAGGGGAAAAAACATGACTCCATTTTTTTGTCTAGTAGTAAACAAGAAGTAAATTATAAATGACTCTGACTCCTGACTCTCTGACTCCTGCTCCAGGCATGAATGATACCATGCAGTGGCATAACTAGAGCCTTAAAGACCCTGGTGCAAAAGTCCAGCTTGAGCCCCTCCTCCCCTCACCCCCAATGCAATTTTCATCTTTTTTGCACTACAACCTCCATCCTAGACTATACTCTGACCATTTGCTCCATTTGGTATAAAAAGGCTAAGTGTGATAACTCGACTCACTCCAGTTTACCAGAGGACAGGGGTAATAAATTTACAATTTTCAGAAGAGTAATCAAAGGAGTTTAATCATCTCTCATGTGGTGAGGGTGACCTATGGGCTAGTGAACTACTTAAGTTATGCCAGTGCTTTTGGGCTCCCTAAGGGCTAGTTCACACGTGAACTGCCCGCGCGGGTTTTGACACAGAGAGAGACGCGGTGAGCCGCGTCTCTCTCTTGTCAAAACCCGCCTGCCGTGACCATCGCTGTCGCGGCTTAACCCTCTGCTGTCGGCTCAAATGAATGAGCCGACATAGGAGGGAGCTGCCGGGGGCGGAAGCTGCGCGGCTCAGCCTGCGCGGCTTCCGCCTGAAGAAAGGACATGTCCTTTCTTTTCTCCGCTAGCGGCAGCCCGCCGCTAGCGGAGAAAAGAAGCCCGGTGGTCTCCATAGACCACCATTATAAGGGGAGGTTTTGGACGTGAAATCCGCTGTCAAAAACCTCCCCTTATACTCACGTGTGAACTAGCCCTAAGGATTCTGATCCCAGGTGCAGCTGCTCCCTCTGCACCCCCTGAAGTTACACCCCTGATACTATGTTCTCTGTGGTAATAATACGGCGCTGACCATAGTGCTGAATCTCCACCATGCTATACTAATTCTAGTCTCAAGAATTGATGACGAAGGACAAAACTGTCAGATTCAGCTGTCACTTATTGATTGTTTGAACTAAGGATGTTTTCATATGTGCAAATGGTTTTTGTAATTTGTGAATGTTCTTTTGTCTTTTTTTTTTACTGTTTTAGGGCAAGGCTACATGTTTTGGACAATATCTTGTATTTGCACCCAATATCTGTGTGTGCTGTGGTTTTCTTCTGGATATTGATTGGGTTGGAGAACTTGATTACATAGAAACACAAACAGGAATCTCTGTGTTGGACCATTGTAAGTTTACTACTAGAGATGAGCGAGTACTGTTCGGATCAGCCGATCCGAACAGCACGCTTTATAGAAATGAATGGATGCACCTGGTACTTCCGCTTTGACGGTGGCCGGCCGCTTAACCCCCCGCGTGCCGGCTATGTCCATTCATTTCTGATCCGAACAGTACTCGCTCATCTCTATTTACTACATGTTTTAGAAAAGCTGCATTAATTTCTTTGCAAATTTTGCTATGGAGCCAAAGCCTGGAGCAGATTTAGCAAAGGGGACAAGTACCAGTTCCTCTAATATAAACCCACACTACAATGCTGGTTTACTATTTACTCACTATACAGCACGTACTTTCCTTATGAGTCACACTGTAGTATCTTGTGTATCACCAACCTTCCCATGTACTGATAATACTCACAGTAAGGTTAGTCTCCAGCTGGTTAAACAATCTGTTCCAGTTTCCATCATCATAGTTAACTCTGTAGTATCCAGTCACATCAATGTTTGCAAGTAACCAGTTGTCTCCAGTTATTCGAAACTCAGTATTTGTGTCTGAAATGGAACATAACAGTGAATTCTCATTTATGTGACACATAAAGCTACGCTCATGGTCTGCACAAGATTGCTCGCATATCGCCTCCAAGTTTATCGCACTACAATTTTATGCCACGATATGGGTGACATTGTGGCATCTTATGCAGCATCCCTTTAACAAAAATCACACCCCTTTACAGCAAAAGCATGCCGTCAATTTTTTATTGCAATTTTCATATATTGCATATATATATATATATATATATACAGAAAATATATAATTCAATGCAGTTTTCTAAATAAGCCAGGTATTATTCTAAATTCAAGTGCAACACTGCAAACTATATAGCTTATAAAGAAAAAAGTAGCATCATAACGTTATACAACGTTCTTACCTCTTTGATTACTTAGCCAGACATTTCTTAAATCAGATGTTTTGGTGATGTAAGAAATGGGAACATACCATATATATCTGAAAAAGATTTAAGATAAAGTTAGACATAAAAAAGTGCTACAAATAGAGAACTTTATAGTAAAATTATCAATTCTATCTACTATTCAGGCAGTATAAACTTCAGCAGTCTAAAAATACAACAAATGTATCATAGTGGCTGATTCTGTAAGTCTGGTTTCATACAAATGATTCATCTTGCAAGCTGTAAATAGGGATGACTGTGGAATACCCAAGCGGAGATCCATTTTTCATTCATGTCAGTTCTGTGTCAATTTTTATTTGCTTCTGTGTGTCACTCAGTTTTCATCCACAAAAAATTACGAAAAATCCCCTTTCTAATCCGTGAAAAAAGGATGGCACAGAGATAGCATCCATGTTTAATCCTTTTATTATTGTGCCCCATAGACCTGCATGGGCAAGTCTAGAAAGCACGTGAGATTAAAGTAATGCATGTAGCTCAGGGACCGTTGACTAAACGACTATAATAGATGTATGTACTGTCCATGTGATGTCTGTTTTTTTTTTTTATATGGACATAAAAGTAGTTTATGTGAAAGACTTCTTAGGAGGAAGGTATGAAGTCCTGTACTCCAGAATACTGGCATCAAAAAGTTGCAGATAAAGGGTTTCCTCCATATTTGAAGAGTGGATGGAAAAGTGGGCCTTGTGCTGTTTGGTATTATTTATACCAGATTTATCAATGCAACTTTTTAGGAGAAAGTACAGTAGGAAGTTTAGTAATATCTCAGAACAGAAATAGTGTTAGACTTAATAGTGTGCCAACTTTTTTATTTATTTTATAAACTTGGGGCAAATTCCACCAACGCAGAATCCAAAAAAACTGAATTTAAAACTTGCTCTTATAAAACATTCTCCTCTAACCTTTTATCACCCCTTAGCTGTCTAACCTTGCAATACAATTTTCTGCCACAATTCTGGTCGCATTATGGCATCTTATGCAACACTCCTTTAGGGAAAGTCATATCCCTTTCCAGCAAAGCCACGTCCTCACTTTTTTATCACACTTTTCATATAACAGGATCAGATTCCCATTCATTGACTACAATCAGATCTCTTGAAAACTTTGACATACTGATATAAAATGCAAATTAAAAATTGCAAAACTCTCCAGGATTGTTTCTAAATTTGTATTGTTATATAAATTTGTGTTCCAATGTGCAAAGAGCAAAATTAAAGAAGACCAGATTTATAGGGATTTTCTGGGATTGCTGTCTTTTAGCTGGCCCATAAGGGGCCATTTTGAAATAAGATTGGAATTTTTATATTAAAAAATGATCCTGCCTTATTTTTAACATCAGTCTGGCAGTCTTGGTTTAACGTGTACATGGCTCCCCCGACTCACCGTACATCAGCCCCATAAACTCACCATGTGGCTACTGCATCCAACAACTCCAGAACAACTGGATAAAGCAGTTCAGCTAGTCACATGTACATTGTCAGATAAGAATAATTTTCCTTATAAAACTCATCTTACTTATATGGAGATTCAGCAGTGACTGTGGAATTGGGATCTAGAAGAAAATGTTTCTGTGTTATAGATCCATCTGCTGTATTTATTGTCACCACTGGGAAACCCATCTGCAAGACCCATGTGTTCATGATCTCTTCGATTGAGGCTGGAAGGGTAACATCATGTGTTTCATGTTCATAGGCCTAAAATAAAGAGCAGAAGGTCGCTGATCCAAAAAGGAAACATTTGTGTTCATTGTCTATGTGGGCCATTCATGTTGTTTTTGGCTTAGATGTGTTTCAGTCTGTTTCTCATAATACACAAGCAATAGAAAATAGCACCTGTTTAGTGAATTCTGTTTTCTCATTACATTACCACTTGTGACATAGCTAAAGATTAACTAAAAGACAAACTAAAGATCTCTCAGACTCTATGAAGGGCAGGTGATTCTCCTGTACAAGCCACTGACACTAACCACTTACACTTGGTGCACCCTAGCGTTCAGGTTTCTGTCCTTTATGTCCTCATGGGGAAACTCTGTGTGTTTAAAAAGTGGTTATATGTGGAAACCGCAGACTATATTGAGGTCCTCCGGGTATCTGCTTGATTTCTGACGGAAATGGTTGACAGAAAAGACCTCCTTGCAGGATTTTTCTCTCCACTAATTTTAAGGAGAATGTGTGATGGAGTCTCATGTGGAGACTTGAACGCTAGTGTGAACTTAAGGTAACTTGCAGCATGATGTATTTTTGTTCATGTATTTTGCTCATTGACTGTAAAATGCAGGTAACCAGTTTACCATTTAAGCCCGTTTAAGACCTGCCTATTTTGATCCTTAATGACCAAACCATTTTTTAATGTTTTTTTCCATCATTGCACATCAAGTCATAACTTTTTTATTTTTCCACCTATGTAAATGTATAAGGGCCTATTTTTTGCAGGACATGTTGTAAGGCAGCATCATTTCGGAGTACATATATATAATTGATGACCTTTTATTAACTCCTTCACGTAGGAAAAGGAAAAATGCAGCAATTCTACCATTTTTTTTTATGTTTTAAATTTTGCGCCATGCCACACAAACAGCTTGATAACTGGATAGATAAAATTACATTGATACCAAATTTGTAGTTTTCTTTCAAAGTTTTACTACATTTGAAAATAAAAAATAATTGTTTTGCATTGTCGCTATAATATATAGTACTGTTCAAAAAAGAGAATCAGTTCTTATTGTTGGGAAAAGTAAAACTGTACGTGTAGCCAACTATCGGGATGCTGCAACCCTAAAAGGCAATGACTAAGAAACTTGCTTGTGTGAATAAGCCGTCACACTCAAAACCTTTCATATATTTGCATGAAAGTGGACCCTCTTTATGAGATACAGCTGAAAATCCCTTCCTGTTGTATGCACAAATAGACAATATAAGAAATGGATCATTTATCTAAACTTACTTCTTGTAAGGAATCCCACAGATTAGTATACACTGTATTTTCATAGGCAAATTTGTTGAGGTAGTCCTAGGAAAGGAAGCAGAAAATTGGGTTAAGACTGACATCTGAATAATAAGATGTCTGGTGCACTATACATGGAGCTAATATGACAGTACACAAAGTCATACTTGAAAATCTATACAAAACTAGAATAGGTACAGTATGGGCCCTTATATTTCTGTGGGTGCTCCATTATGGATCTGAACCATACAGAGCTACAATGTGAAAGTGTCCATGAGTCCTTAGCAGTTTACAAACATTTTAGCTTTACTTCTCACGCACTTTTACACATTAGTATTACATTACCTTCATTTTAAATGGCTTTTGATGCAAAACCCTTATATGGCCTCTGAGTCTCCTAGTATGGTAGTTATAGCCATCATTGCATGCATATAGCAGATAGCCATGACAGGTGTATAGCTTATCCATGGTAGACAAATAAAGGAGCAGCATACATGGAGGCCCATAGCAATATCATCTGATCAGCGGCTGGTACTTACACGTAGTCCCTTTACAAAGAGGTCTTCAGTGAGAAATGTGGACAACATCCGAATAACTGATGCACCCTGAAATAAATGCAAGTGCAATATGAAACTGATAATGATAGATAAGCCATTTTCTTTTTATGTGTTTTATGACGGATGTCATCTAATGTGTGTCTAATGCAGGAAGTGGCTACAGAATCAGCCCTGGTGACTAGGATTTCAAGTCTTAGCAATGTCAGTCTGTCTCTGATATCATCCAGCTCCATGTCCTGCTAGAGATGATCACCGACTGATAATAAAAGCAGAACATGCACAGCAGTGATGTCTTCAGACACATTGATACAGGGAGGGGGAAACCCTGCTGTGAACACTTGATAATACTCTGGGACAGGGACAAAGTATGGTACTGCCTACCATTAAGAGAAGCTCTGCTGTGACTTCCATTTAGGTGGGCATGAATGTGTAAAGCTTTTTAATATACAGACTTGGTCCAGTATTCGACTACCTGCCTTTATGACTTAATTTAAGATTTTTCACTTAACCAAATTCATAACCAAATGGTAGGTTTTCTCCAAACATAAAAGTTAGATGACATGTTCTAGTCACTGTGCCACTGGGCAGGGAGAGTAGAGGCAGGCTAAGGAGCTAGTCAGTCATCCATATTTACTATTGTGGTTACAACTATATGCTGGTATAAATGTGGTGCACCTTTGGCACAATATGGCGCTTCTTTGGTGCAATGTGATGTATCTAGTTTAGGCTAAAATTTTTCAACTTACTAGAACTTGGAGATTAAAGATGGCCGCTGAGTATGTAATGGCTAACTAGTAGAGATGAGCGAACAGTGTTCTATCGAACACATGTTCGATCGGATATCAGGCTGTTCGATGTGTTCGATTCGAATTGAACATCACGTGGCAAACTCCAAAAAAATTTGATTCCCCTCCCACCTTCCCTGGCGCACCAATAACAGCGCAGGGGAGGTGGGACAGGAACTACGACACCGGAGGCATCGAAAAAAATCGGAAAAAGTCATTGGCTGCCGAAATCAGGTGACCTCCATTTTAGACGAATAGTGGATTTCAAATCCGGGTCATATGAGAATGTGAACTTTGTGACTAAGAGACAGGGATAGCTGTACAGGCAGGGATAGCTAGGGATAACCTTTATTTAGGTAGAAATGTTATTAAAAATAACTTTTTGGGGCTCTATCGGGTGTGTAATTGTGATTTTTGTGACATAAACTTTTTCCAATAGGAATGCATTGGACAGCGCTGATCGGCCAGAGTACGGAACTCGACCAATCAGCGCTGGCTCTGCTGGAGGAGGCGGAGTCTAAGATCGCTCCACACCAGTCTCCATTCAGGTCCGACCTTAGACTCCGCCTCCTCCGGCAGAGCCAGCGCTGATTGGCCGAAGGCTGGCCAATGCATTCCTATGGGATTGCAGAGACTTAGCAGTGCTGAGCCAGTTCTGCTCAACTACACTGTGTGCCGAGTGTGCACACTCGGCTCTGCTACATCTGACGTAGCAGAGCCTGCTACTGCAGAGACTTAGCAGTGCTGAGCCAGTTCTGCTCAACTACACCGTGTGCCGGTCAGCCCATCTGATATAGCAGAGCCGAGTGTGCACACTTGGCTCTGCTACATCAGATGTAGCAGAGCCCAGTGTGCACACTTGGCTCTGCTACATCTGATGGGCTGACCGGCACACGGTGTAGTTGAGCAGAACTGGCTCAGCACTGCTAAGTCTCTGCATTCGCATAGGAATGCATTGGCCAGCTTTCGGCCAATCAGCGCTGGCTCTGCCGGAGGAGGCGGAGTCTAAGGTCGGACCTGAATGGAGACTGGTGTGGAGCGATCTTAGACTCCGCCTCCTCCAGCAGAGCCAGCGCTGATTGGTCGAATTCCGTACTCTAGCCAATCAGCGCTGGCCAATGCATTCTATTAGTCCGATGAAGTAGAGCTGAATGTGTGTGCTTAGCACACTCGGCTCTGCTATATCAGATGGGCTGACCGGCACACGGTGTAGTTGAGCAGAACTGGCTCAGCACTGTTAAGTCTCTGCATTCGCATAGGAATGCATTGGCCAGCCTTCGGCCAATCAGCGCTGGCTCTGCCGGAGGAGGCGGAGTCTAAGGTCGGACCTGAATGGAGACTGGTGTGGAGCGATCTTAGACTCTGCCTCCTCCAGCAGAGCCAGCGCTGATTGGTCGAGTTCCGTACTCTGGCCAATCAGCGCTGTCCAATGCATTCCTATGGGGAAAAGTTAGCTTGCGAAAATCGCAAGCTGACAGGGATTTCCATGAAATAAAGTGACTTTTATGCCCCCAGACATGCTTCCCCTGCTGTCCCAGTGTCATTCCAGAGTGTTGGTATCATTTCCTGGGGTGTCATAGTGGACTTGGTGACCCTCCAGACACGGATTTGGGTTTCCCCCTTAACGAGTATATGTTCCCCATAGACTATAATGGGGTTCGAAACCCGTTCGAACACTCGAACAGTGAGCGGCTGTTCGAATCGAATTTCGAACCTCGAACATTTTAGTGTTCGGTCATCTCTACTAACTAGGGAAACAGGAAGGGAGAGTGTGTGAGGGGGGAGTGAGTCAGCTCTGAGTGCAGACCAAGGAATCATGAGAGTTATAGGAAAGGCACAGGACAGGAAGATGCCAATGTAAAACAAGTGTATGCATGTGTGTGCTTAAGTATGTTAAACAATTTACCTTACTGTAAGTGATGGAATCAAAAAGTGCACTTATTTCAGATGGAGAGTTCACATCTTCTTCCCTTGATGTGAGTGGATGAGAAGAGGCTAAAGCATCAACAGCCATCACTCGGTGGATATCATAAAGCACGATCAGGTCTTTCTGTAATTGTGACAACAAAGCTTTATTAGGACAGTATGTTATTTTTCCTTAATCAGCAAACCAATTCCTTTCATTTGTGGTTGTGTTGGGGATTGCAACAGTCAGTGAAGACCAACATACTAGTTATTATGGATCTCACATATATGTATACATGACATATCATTATGGACAAATACATGATTTTTAGTTTTTAGTGTCCTGTATTATGTTATGCAGAATTATGACACGTAGAAAATAGCAAAAGGTAGCACTACTGCATTAACAGGTATTAATTAGAAAAAAAAGAGACTTTAAATATGCGAGACTAGGAGCTGTGGTCAGATAGTAGACGCTCCTACTTAGGATAAGGTGGTGCTCAACTGCAATATAGCACAGATAACACATAAAAAAGAAAAGAAAAAAATGCAGTGCACTCACCAGGTGTCTTTAAAACTCACAGAAATACTTTATTGCATCTTTAGTAAAAAGTCAGTACATAGAGGAGGTATGCCTGGAAGACATGCAAAGCAACGATGGTTTTGTGCCCTAAAGGCATTTTATCAAGCTTGCTACCATAGCAAGTGCCCTGCATTTTTTTCTTTTTTCTTTTCTTTTTTTATGAGAAATATAACACATTCTCCTGTACCGTAGCCTAAAGAATACTGGTGGGAGTTCCGGTTATATCTGCAGGAGCTAAATGACATAGTGGCATAGCCAGTGGTGTGGATGGTATAGATCAAAATTGTCCTAGCCCATTATTATGTCAGGGTTTCCCACCCAGGACAAAAGGGCCTGGTGTTTGATTCCTCTTCTACTGTATACCATTTTCATGACCCTTGTATCAATTCCCCACTCCTGTGTGAGATAACACTGCAGTTACTGGAGAGGTGAGTCTGCACTTGTCTTTGCCATCTTATAGGAAAGGAGATTAAACAAACCAGGTTTGGGTACTTTCACTCCATGAGCCACATACAAGTTGCATGGTCTGCCTCTATGGCATATTCACTCGAGTCCAAGTAGCATTGTCAAAAGCAGTCCCCCAACATGCAGACCAATAGTCTATTCAGCCATGTTATTCATTGATCTTTAGCTACAGTATGTAATATTATAATTCAGATAGACAGACTGAGCTGTCTATCTATCTATCTATCTATCTATCTATCTATCTATCTATCTATCTTTTTATTTATTCTGAGTATATTATATTATTATAGTTTTGTCTGTAGCCAGAAAACATCCACAATATATATGGAAGGTATACTCACAAAGTTAAGTTTTATTTCACTAACTTTGTTTGTAAAAGGATATATCTACATTCAACCTTTATAACACATCAACAGGATAGGTGATATACAGTATGTCAGTCCTCTGAGGACTGTATTGCTGGGACCTTCACTGATCTCTGCAATGAGGGTTCCAAGGCCCCACTGCTAATAAAGGCACAATTGCAATAAGAAATTATAATGGAGTGGTGGTTGCCCATACATGCAGTGTCTCCTTTTAAAGTCTATGGGATTGATAGAGATCATATATAGCTTAGCTATCTCCGTCATAGACTTTGAAGGAGTAATGTGCATACTTGATCACTGTTCAATTCATCTTCTCCTCACTGTGTTTGTGCAGTAAAGAGAAATGGTTAGGGGGTTTCAGACCCCCATTGAAGTGATCAGTGTAGGTCCCAACAATAAAACTAATATCACATATCATTTGCATAGATGATAAATGTTGACTGTGGGACAGTCCTTTTTGTTGTTCAGTCTTCATGGCTGTCTCTCATCCAGATTTGTTATGCTATTGCAAGAAAATCATAACTTACTATATTCCAGGTGGGCTCTGCATAGTCGGCTCCTAAATATTCCACATAAGAGGCAAAACCTTCATTCAGCCACAGATCATTCCACCATCGAATTGTCACAAGATTGCCAAACCACTACAAAAGTAAGAGAAGTGATCATTGTTACCATGGTGTATAACAGATAATCTAAGGGGGCGTTCACACTACCGTTGGTGTCTGACAGCTAGTGTCCGCTGCTAATGTCCGTTCAAAATCTTGTGTGGACATTAGCATCGGACACTAGCTGTGTCCATGACATTTTGAATTGATTTAAATGGACATCGGGTGCGTTCTTTTACACTCCGTGTCTGTCCTTAACTGTCCGTTCTCAAAGATGTCCGACACAAGATTTTGAACGGACAATAGCAGTGGACAGTAGCTGTCGGACCTTAAATTGTAAGTTTTGATGCACTTGACTTTAAAGGGTTTTCCAGGGATGAGGTTTTTATGGCCTATCCTTAAGATAGGCCATAAATACCTGACTGGTATTTATGGTTTATCCTTAGAATAGGCCATAAATACCAGATTGGTAGGGGCAGTTCAGTGCCAGAAGCAAAAAACTCTGTCACCTGTATAGGAGCCAGATGCCATCACTGCAGCTCAGCTCCCAATGACTTTAATGGGCACCCACCTGGTCACTGCACAGGACACAAAGCTTTCTGCTTTTGTCCAAGTATTGTGTATAGCATGGGTACCAGAAATTGCCCTGTACAGCTGATCTGTGCCAACATGTGGTCCCCCACTGATTGCATACTTATGGTCTATCCTAAGGATAAACCCTTTAACCGACTTTAAAGGGAGTCTGTGAGCAGAAACTAAGCATTTAAACCCACCCCTACACATAGATATGTGAGAGTTACCTAAATCAAATGGTGTATCTAGCCAGCCCTACATGGTGACAAGTGTTGTCCAACATAAAGATCATGAAACATCACGACCAATGATTGTTATTTTGGACTTATTGCTATGCATGACATTACAAGACTATAACATGCAAAAAATATAATTTTCTTGGATGTTTAGTTGCCAGTTGCATGGGTCTTTCTAGTCATAGGTCAAAATGCAAGCGGGACTTTTGACTAGCATGTGACATGTTTGTGATTCGTGAGCCAAATCTCAGCTCTAAAAAGTCAGACAAAAGCAAATAGGAATCATGTGGCGCCGATATTTTTGGTCCTATGACTTGTCTAAGACTTTCTGTCACACAGCACGTCTATGTGTAGCCCTAACCTTATTGTGGATTAACTTTGCACACATAGATGTTTATAGGAATAGTACTGTCAAATTTTTGTTTATGGTTCAGGCTATACAGCTACGTGTCACATTGTGACATTGTATCTAATGATTTTCAATGTGAGTGTATTGTAACCTGCATCTAATATGTATCTGACAGCTGTAAAGAATCCCTGTTGGGAGTCTGTTGGTCTCAGGTTGTATAAAATATTATAACTCATGAGCAACATATCTGTGATTTGGTAATTTGGTGATTCAAACTGCAGTTGGAAAATAGTTGTGTGACAGTAAGTTGCACGCCAGAAACGTGCCGTCATGTGACACAAGTTACCATGTGGCCTCTAGTATATGGAAGGGGGTTTGATACCTTCATAGAATTCACTAATAGTCAAGTACACAAGGACAACATATCATAAAAAAATATTAATATGATAGCCAACCTGATGTGCAAGCTCATGGGCTATTATAGTAAGCACCCTCTCCTTGTTAGTAATGGAAGATTCCTGAATGTCATAAAGAAGTGCTGTGTCTCTGTATGTTACAAGTCCCCAGTTCTCCATGGCTCCTGCACCAAAGTCTGGAAGGGCTACCTGGTCTAGGGGAGAGACCTCATTGTTAAAATACAGATTTTACCACACAACTTTCTACAAACATAGCCTTAGGCCCGGTTCACATCAGCATTCGGGTTCCTTCTGCTCAATTCACTCCTGGCTTTGGCTCCAAAAACCGCAGCAAAATCTGCAGTCTTAAACAAATCCAATTCAGATACCACTTAAAAAACTTTCAGTAGAAGTTGACCTGTAGTAGGGATTCAATCCTGCAGCATTTTAATTATTACTTCCGGTATTGCCTGACAAATTCAGCCTTGTCAGTGCAATAGATGAAAGTCATGGGGAAACTGCAGAGAAACTTATATTTGAATTATAGCAAAAGAAATTCTGTACAGAATTTTTATTGTGGATTTTGTATGGAAGACCCATAGCAATTTATCATACAATACGTGGGAATAAGGTTTTAGTGGGAGAAGATCTGAGCATAATTGAGGTCATACTATAGATTTACTAATCTGCAGTAAGTCAATTTTGCTTCAGATTTGTTTACAATTTCACCCCCTGCAATACAAAAGGTAAAATCTGCTGTCCGTGAATCTGTGCAGGAAATTGATTTTTTTTTCTTAAAGCTTCCTGGATGGTTCACCAGTAGAATCATTGGGACTAGGTGAATTAAACTTTTTGATTTCTGTGGATGCCTTTTTATAATTTTATATATACATTTGTATTGCAAACCACCATTGTACATAAATGCAATATATACACATACCTGATTTTGGCAGAGGATAAGAAACATTATAATATTGCTCAAAAAATTCCAAAATTGGCCTTGTGACATTCAGTGCATACTCTCCTTGATTCGCATCTACAATTGCTCTTTTACGGCCCCAGATTTTAACCTGTATATTGATGTACAAGAGGAAAATTACTAAACATTTCCTAGCATATGCATCAGTGCCTATATGTATTACTTTAGAAGTCATTGAATCAGCTTTCCAGTATTCAGGGGTTAATATACAACACTGATTTTACTGCCAGTCAATAAAAATTAGTTATTATTTGCCTGAAGATAGCCGAAGTACAGCACTTGAAGTGAGTCCAGTGCACACTCAGCCTGGCAGCCCTCAAGTTGAATGGGGTGCAAGACAAAGGTACTGCTGAGTTTACTTTGTGGGAAAACCACTTTAAAAACTGACACCCTGATGCAACAATGAAGTGTAAAAATACTAAAGATAAAAATGGATGTGTACATGAGGCCTAAAGCAAAATGTGGGATAATCTTTTACCATATTTAGGCACACAGAGGGGTTTTTCTGTAAGAATACAACAGAAAATAAAATGGTGTGCATACGTCATCAGATTCTGGTGGGAGAAGCTTCTATGGGCCGATATATTTATTCACACAGTCTGGCTTCACACTAAAAGAGACAGACATGGTCCATGTACTATCATGCAGGGCTCCTTCTATGCACAGGGCTTGGTTGTGTCCTTACTGTCCAGGAATCAGCTGTACTTCTACAATACAATGCTCTCCGGTAATCAGAATCAAGTAGGAGTCAGAATATCGGCATGAAAGGCGAAGGAAACGTTATGTAAATATACTGAAATATATGATGCAAAATATTAATAAACATAGTCAACACTATCAGGGAATTTATCAAGGGCAGTGCATCAGTCTTCTGGCATAAAAAAAACTGGAAATTTTGGCAATAGCTATTAACATTGTTTAAAAGTGTTGTTAAAACTTGACAGTTTTAGTGGGTGCGGTGGGGCTCATTTCTGGCATCAGTTTTATGTATATATATTGTAAATTGATGCGAGCAAAAATATATACTTACCCTATCGTCTCCAACAGAGTGAAACTGAGAAACTATAAAGGCCACCAGATATGTTGACATCTTTGGAGTCTTATCGAACGTAGAGATAATCCATTGTTCAGTCCCCAACTGTTCAGTGATCTCACCTGAAGCAAGATCATTTGAGTCAACACAATCTAGCTCAACAAATATTTTATTGTAGATGGTTTAACGGGCGTCCAGAACTTTATAAGTATACATATAGATGTGGCATGCCCGCATTTATGAAGACTGTCAAACACAAAAACATATCAACCTAGCAACCAATTACAACTCCGCTTACATTCTGCCAAAGCAATTTGCAATACTCAAGCTGAGCTCAGATTGGTTGCTGTAGTCAACTAAACAGCGCTCGTTTACATGTGTATGCCAATTTATTCTTCATTGTGGGTGAGCATTCAATGCAGTCCATGAGATCATCGCGCACAACAAATTTTTACATAGACTATATTTAATGAAAATTAATTTAACATTCAGGATTGTTACGCAAATGAAATTATGATGACACAATATTTTCATTGTAAAGTTCTACAGCACCCTCAAACAACTTTTCAGCTAGGTTGCCGAGACCCAGGCCCCCTTCTAACATCTAATATTGATATATCATTCTAAACATAGGCCAAAATCCCCTTTAGGTAAAATATTTGAATATATAATTAACCTAAACATTCCTGTTACAGCTAAGTAGATATTAATATATATTAATTCAGTATATTCTTCCTTCATCACTTTTACCTATGCTTAAGCAAAATTTCAGCCTTATATACTTTCAGTAATTGAATGCGTATACTGGGGAGTTTTTATTTAATTTTCTATATACATTTCATAACAGTAAACACTTACTTATACGATTCATGTTTGACAGTGCCACATGATCTGGCTTATGTCTGAGGGTGATGTTGAAAGTAGCCTTCAATGCCGGCTCATCAAAGCAGGGGAAAGCCTTCCGAGCATCAGGAGCCTGCATCTGTGTAGTGGCTATGATCCTGTCATTGAACAGACATGATAATGAGAAATACTGGAGTCAATCATAATAGCTGCGATATAAATATAACATCACATTTTGAGTGATCAACAAGCAAAATGTACCTCAATATTGTATAGATGGAAAAAGTCAACCAATCTAGCAAAAAACAAGCTACAAAACAACCGGACAAAAAGTCCTGCATATGCGACTTTGTGTCCAGTTAAAAAAATAAAACGGTTTCGCCGTGGAGACCAGAAGACACCCTTACAAGGAAATTACCTGTTCCTCCATTTTCAAAGCTCCTTGGAGGAGCTCATACATTGTTACTCCTCTATTATAAGTAAGGATAAAAACAAAATACATGAATTTCTGAATTTCTACTGATGATATGCAATAGATAGATAGATAGATAGATAGAGTGCCTATTATTTTTATCATTATTATATTGATACTTACTTGGTCTCGCCATCTTCTACATATTCACTGCGATAAAATCCTGCCAGATCATCTGCCAGTTCCCCCACAAATGTAGTGTGAAGTATATACTTTGTCCCAGCCTGCAGTTGTACATTGAGAGGTAGTACTAAATAATTGGTCTTCTCCACTAGAAAGTATTTGTTTGCGCTGATCTCATTGTCATTTTCATCGGTGAGCACTGGATCCACTGTATAATTGAGTTTGTTACTGTGGATAATGACATGTCGTGTTGGTGTTTTACATGTGAAATAGGCTTTGCTGCCCCCATGAAAGATATAAAGTCCTTCGGCATTTTTTGTTAAAATAGGTCTGAGGTCAACATCATAGTGTTCTGGTACTAAATGTCCTGGAAGCCGATATTTATCCCATACTTCATTGGATGCAGGAGTTGTGGTTGTAGGTTTTACTGTTGATCTGGTTCCACTAGAGGTGGTTGTGGTCGTTGATGTGGTGGTCGGAGTGCTGGTTGTAGTGGTGGTGGTCGGACGGCTGGTTGTAGTTGTTGTGGATCCTCCATTTTCTACCTTATTGTTGTTCTTCTCATTCGCATAAACAACTGCCAGAGCTATTACTGTGGCCACTGCAGCAATAGCAAAGAAGATGCAGACAAAGGCCACAAGCTTGGTCACGTAGAAGCCTTTTCCCATGGTGCCAGGAGGTGATGCAGGAAGGCAGAATGAAGATGCTGTCCATTTTCCCTTATATACCCCCTCACAACCCAAAGGTAGGAGTTTAATAAGTTGATCTGTCAAACTTTAACTAGTTGAAGTAAAAGCTGGTCAAATCAGTTATCTATCCAAATCTTCTGCACTTGACCTCAACTTTGACAAATCAGTCTGTTAATATACAGCTGACATGTACAGTACACCTATGGAAGAAGATAAGCTTCAACCACATGTATTCCTTGTGTTAAGTGTAAGATTATACATCTGCAAGGTCAAATTTCTCTAAGGGAACTTACAAGACTCCACATAGTTGTAGGATTTCAGTTACTCTTTCTATACTATGTAATACATAGTATTGGCCATTTTCCTCACAAAGGTACCTTTTTTCTCCTAAATAGGTTTAATATAGCTATGAGGCAACATTAATATTATAGATGTGATAGAGCTTGGTGGATCTGATGTAACATAAATGGGTTTGTCATTTGACACAATGCTCCGTCGTATCACAATATGTTATTTGTTCTTTTAGGGCTAGTTCACACGGGGCTAGAGAGGGCGGATTTTGACGCTGAATTCTCCTCAGAATCAACCCCCTCACAAATAGAGATCTATGTAGAGCACTAGCTTCCTTTTTTCCGTGAGCGGTATGTTCCCGATCACGGAAAAAGGAAGCGAGCTGCCCTTTCTTCAGGCGGACTCTGTGGTTGATTCAGCCCCGGCGTCCGCCTCACGACACCACCCTCCGGACTAGGCCCTTTCATTTGGGCCTACTCAGGAGCGGGAAGCCACGACTGTCGGAAGCCGCGTCACTATCAGGACCAGAATACGCCATCCCCTGCACCGTGTGAACTAGCCCTTACAAAGCACTTTAAATCAAACTTATCTCATGTATGGAACCCAAAGAGTTAAATGATATCTTTTATTTTCTCACTGCGTGGCACACAATACACTAGATATTCTAAAGTCTTAATAAACCACACATACTACTATCTTTATATACCTGTATTCAATTTTGTCTTAATCCTACTTATGACTCCCACTCCTCAGAAAGGTTTTGCTTCATTTTGGGCATCCATAAGCTTCCAGTATCCTTCCTCATGTATGATATTCGCTGATGAAGGTGGATTACACCTTAACATCTTTATTTATTGAATATCCTGTACATATATATTCCCCACTGGATTTGTGTGGTGTACTGTGATATTTTACTTTACTATTGATTGACAGCAAAATGTCTTTCATGAGCCCCCTTGAGATGAGAAGAAGTGCTGGGACATTCTATAATATATGCTAGAAGGTAAGGGGCTGGGTGCCAGCAAGCCACTTGGCCCTGGAAAGGATATTTATTGTCGATGATAGGTTTAGGCAAGTAAATGTTTGCAGCATGTTTAGTATATGCACTGCGCTCAGCATATTTGTTAAATGTATGCTTGGGCCCCCATACCACAGCTGGGCTGTTTTATTTTACAAACTTTCTTACTGTATAGAAAAGCGCAGTTGACTGTACCTATATATTGGCATTCCTCAAAAATATACCTAGCTCAGTATGTGTGTTTTTTATGCTTTATGTGCCTACTGGTTACAGATTAGCAATGTAGTTGTGCATTTAAACTGCTCTGGATGCAACTATATGGTTTTTTAGGGACACAGCTACTAAGAGGTGTGTAAAGTAGCTTTGTAGTGTGCGTGGCAATTCAGTATGCGAGCCCGGGCCTTATAGCCTGGTTTAACACATACATGCCAACTGTGCCAAGTTTTCAGAAACAATCCCCGCAAATTCAGATTCTCTCTGGGAAACTCTGCAAAACTGTCCATAGTGGGTCTTCTTACTCTCTGTCTGTCCTGACTGCGTGCAGGGATCCTGTTCCACCCTCTTCTCCCTTTCACTATTCTATCAAGAGTTGCCCAAGGCATTAGTCAATAATGCAATCCCCCTATGTTTGGCTGAAGCAGTGATAAATTAGCACAATGGGACTCCCCTCTTCTCCATTGCACTCGTGTAAAAACTCCCCTGCTTATGTATGAGACTCACCATTAGAGATTTCAATCTACAGAAGAAAATCTATCTATCTATCTATCTATCTATCTATCTATCTATCTATCTATCTATCCTTTTCATTAGCTGTACCAGCTGACCCACTGTGCCACAGAACTAAATTGACTTGGATGAAAAGGCCATTGTCTAAGTGCTCTCCTGGTGTTTATCCTTCAATGACGATCTGGACTTCAATAGGTCACCATGCTGCTAGGAACAGGTCAGATGACTAGATTAATGGTACATCATGTTTCATGTAAGTGTGGCTGCTCTCCAGTACTCTACCAGAAATCTTTGTGGGGTTTTTACGCTTTTCAACCATACAAAGTGATATCATCATAAACCCCATCTCCGTTATAAATACATATCTCCTCTACTATTCCATACAGTATCTATATGACTCCTAGGATCCATTTGTATAAGAAAAAATATATTGTACTGGTGGATATATCAAAGGAACCATAAACTCAGAGAGCCGTCCTGTGAACTGACATTTTTTTTTCACTTATCTATTTATTTGTATGTACTGCTTTCCATCAATTGTGCATCAAACACTCTATTCCTGTATAAATGTGCTCGCCATCAGAAA
Organism: Leptodactylus fuscus; assembly: GCF_031893055.1. Lineage (NCBI taxonomy): Eukaryota > Metazoa > Chordata > Amphibia > Anura > Leptodactylidae > Leptodactylus > Leptodactylus fuscus. The sequence continues at coordinate 65,583,543 of NC_134269.1, forward strand.
TTGCGTTATACCATGCCTGATGAAGAGACCTAGTAGTCTCAAAAGCTCGCAGTCTGTCATCATTTTTGTTTGCCATTAAAAAAGGTATCAATTATTGAGGACTCTCAATCTTTACATTTCCTAGGATCCAGGAAGAGGTGGATATTCATCACTTTATTCTCTCTGCCATAAAAGCATTTTCTTAGTGAAGGTTAATAAACCATATTCCAAGATCTCTCCAGTTTCTGATTATTAGATTAGTTATAAATTCCATGAAACTACAGTCCAGGTATTTAGTGATAACAGTTCATGCCGGAAGAAAATGAATATATATATAACTGATTGTGCAAGACAAATTGAAGTTATTAACTTTATCTTATCCAAACTATTTACATGTCTGCAAGATTAACACTGTGAAATCTTCATACAATGTTGTCTTTCTTGGATTTTAAATCAAAGCCACAAGTTAAAGACATGTCTAACTAAAATAACATGGTCAGTGGTGGCCATAGGCAGTGTAAATAAAAACATAGGGTGATTACCATTTCCATATCCTTCGTTTCAGTGATTACAGCCTGGTAATCTGTAAGCCTGGTCAGCTGTTGTCATTCCTGACATTTGACATTTTCTTGCAAAACAAGAACAAAGACACCGAGTTCTCTAAGTGTGTTATCACTTGCGGAGGAAAATTAATACTTATATAGTGAAAGTAAACGACCAATAAAGCCTCTCACCTGGAGGGGTTGTGAATGAGTCACAACACCTAAAATCTGCAAATACAAGATGGATGGACTCGGTGAGAGTGGCAGCGGTTCCGTGGGAGACACCAGAGGACCGGGAGTAGCACTAGAGAGTGGATAGGATCAGGGATCCGCGCTCAGAGGTCGTGTGGGGAAATGATAGGGATGCATCCCGCCTGATGTGATCTTGTGATTTCTTGCACTTGAAAAAGGATTTCTGTAATCCAAAACGCGTTGTGCCTACTGTTTTTATCCATATTAAAAATCTTCAGTTCTAACCAAATGGTCCTCGAACCTATCATTTCCCCACACGACGTCTGAGCGCGGATCCCTGATCCCATCTACTTTCTATTTGACATTTTCTTGTGATGTTCTTTTGTCATTTATGTTCAAGTCACCTCTTAGATCGGTGGTTGGTTGTAACAGAGCCCTGGACAGGAATTGAAGAAATTGAAAATCACAAGAAGACTCATGATAGCAGAAAAATGACTGTACAACTGATTGAAAGATGCAATGGCATGGATGTTTTGACATGGGAACCTTTTTTAAAATAACTTTTTTTTCTTTTATACCAACACTATAGCAACAATAGAGTTGTATAGTAGAATGTGATGAAGCAGGTCTTACTGAGTGGCGGTAGCTGTGGTGACATGAGTGGGAGGCAGTACAGTATGAAATAATATGATGAGTCAAGCTGCAGAACATGTCTGACTGAGTGATGGCAGTAGTGGAAGAGCTGGTAATATGTGTGGCATTACTGTACCTGTGGGTGCAGCTGGTGGGTGTCAGTTGTCTGTTGTGAGTCTGGTTGGTGCTGCGAGATGAAATATATGTGGTTCATCATGTATTTGATATTATACGTGCTGCTGATTTTCATCCTTCTACTTGTAGCTGTGGCACTGCTGGAGGAGGAGGAGAGCTGATTTAGCGGGGTGGACTGGGAGTGGGCAGAGGCCACCCAGGCACACCTACAACTGGCATTTGCTGCGGTCTCCAGCCTATCCTGATAATATGCCAATTTTGCTTCCCTTTAGGAGGCAGGGAAAATTTCCTTCAAGGGTCTAAGCATTGTTTTCCAGTACTCACCTCTATGCCTGATGCTAGTAATATGCTTGACACTGTGTTTCCTGTAATATATATAACAAAGGGATGACATCATTGATGCTGCAGTTGTCCCTGCTGACAAATTTAGTGGACACCTCAAAGGGCTTGAGAATGCCATACCCTTCCTTCATGAGCCTCCAATTTTCACTCTTGAAATATCACATTGTCCCTGTGGTCTGCTACCTGCAATAATCATTCACAGCTTTCTGCTGCTTACATAGACTCTCTAGCATGTGCAAGTTGGAAATCCACCAAGTTGTAATGTCACAGGTGAGGTGGCACAAAAGGCAGGCTGTTTTGTCACTCCATGTTCAACACAGTGTTTTTAGCCACATAAGAACGACTGAAATGCGCACTTTTCTAGCTATGAGCAGTACCTCCTTTAAGCTACTATATGTGTTAATAAAGTGGTGCACCACAAAATTCAGTACATGCATCTGTTATGGTTCTGTGTATTAATTAAAAAATAATATTTTTAAACAGAACCTCTAGTCTGCAAGGTACTGCAGCGAGGTCCACAGGCCCAATGATGGGTGGCTGAGTGTCTGAATAGTGCCCTACCAGTTAACTCCACTGGAAGACACGAGACGCAGTACTAAATGTGTACAGGCTGCAGGAAAGCCCTGCCAGTTTACTTCACTGGACAGGTGCTCAGTACAGCTGAAACAGCAAACAAGGCTGCCAAGGGTTAACTCACCCCAGGTCAGCAACTAAACATTCTCCTGCAACAGCCAGGAGAGTATAGGAAGTTTGGACAGTAAAGAGGCTAACTGAGAGCCCAAGCCTGCTGCAACTCTATGGGCTGGAACAGTGTCTACTGCTCCTAACCCTGGTATAGAGCTGTCAGTTCAGGTCTTACTGGGTACTAACTACAGGCCTAGTCTGAACCCCTGCCTGGATACTGGAGCCTAGCCCTGACCTACTGTCATGAACAAACTTCATGCAATCTGATTCAAAGTGTGAGCGCCAGGCGGGCGTCGGCTCACACTTTTTAAAGGGGAGTCCCCGCCCAACAGGGTGGTGACCATGCCCTCACTGCTCATGCTCAGTAGGCAAGAAGTGACACTTAGCCTGTGAGCGACTCCAATAGGCCTGCGCATGCTCAGTGGGCCAAAATCTGGACTTACACTCCAGACACCTCACTACATGAGGCCGAGGGCGAGGGTTAGATTGACCCGCAGGTGGCGCTGTGAGCTGAGAGTGGACCCTGCGGGACCCAATCCTAACAGCATCATACAGGAACAAGGTGTCAGAAATGACCCAGGTCTCAGAAATGACCCTTGGACCATGGGGGGTGCCAGATGCTGCGAGGAGGCCCACGAGAGGTAACGGAAGGAGAGTATGAATGTTTTTTTTTTTAATTCTTTATATTTCCCCTGGGCCTCCATCTATTATACTCTTGTATAATAATCTCACTTTTCACTTTGACATAATCTCAGCTGTGCTTGCCTTAGAGAGCTTGAAATTGGATCTACAGTTTTCTAGGAGCCACAAGAGTATTCTGAAATATGCTTTAAGCCAATTTAAAGTTGTGGCTCATACCAAACTTGTTTGTCCCAGACTAGGGACCCGAGCTACCATAACTGAAAACTAAACTAATCTGGAGAGGTTCGCCTATCTCTGGTAGGTCTCTGTATACTCAGATGATATGACATCATCAGCTCATTTGGCAAAATGGAATTAGCAGTAAGGGCTCGTTCACATCTGCTCCCGGGGTCTCTGTTATACAGGTTTCGGTTTCCTGCCCGAAACTGGGCAGGAAATGGAAACCTGCAGGCATTTTTCGAACCCATTCATTTGAATAGGTTTGAAATCGGAGCCCCAGGGGAGATGAGAGAACATAATAAACACTGTTACTCGCCTCTCCGGGATCCGATGTTAAAGAGGACCTTTCATGGGTTTGGGCAAAGGCAGTTCTATATACCGCTGGAAAGCCGATAGTGCGCTATGGTGGCCACCCGGTGTCTACTGTTTTATACAGCAGACACCCAACGCTAATGCCCACATTTGGTGCCCGCACCAATCGTGGGCATTAACCCCTCCAGAGCCACGGTCAAAGCTGACTGAGGCACCATTTTCCCAGGTCCGGGATCATGTTGGCAAGGCACCATGGCAAGCTCCGGGATCACATTGCCATGACAGCAGGGAGCTTTGTGAAGGCTCCTCAGCCTGTCAATCACTGGATTCTATTGCAGACTACTCTATGTAGCAATAGAATCCCTGGTACTATTGATCATTAGTGATCAGACCACTGGGGTTCAAGACCCCTAGGGTCTAATAAATGCATAACATGTTTTTTAAAAAGTAAAAAAAATATAAAAAATAAAAAATAATATAAATTCAAATCACCCCCTTTCCCTAAAACACATATAAAAGTACTGAAACACTGTGAAACACATACACGTTAGGTACCCCTGTGTCCGAAAACGCCCGCTCTACAAATCTATAAAAAATATTTTTCCCGCACAGTAAACGCTGTAGCAGGAAAAAAAGTCAAAAGTGCCAAACTGCCATTTTTTCACAGTTTTGCCTCTGATAAAAATTTGAATAAAAAGTGATCAAAGCAATAACAATTCCCCAAAATGTTATAACTGAAAATTACACCCAGCCCCTGCAAAAAAAGACGCTCTATACATCCCCGTACACAGAAGTATAAAAAAGTTACGGATGTCAGAATATGGCGACTTTAAAAAAAAATAAAATTGGCACAGTTATAGAATACAGGTGACATGACATTTCAGCTGCACAGTGAGCGCCGTAAAAACGAAGCACATAAGAAAATCGCACAAATGCACTTTTTCTTCAAATCCCCCAATTCTGAATTTTTTCCCGGCATCCTAGTACATTGTACAGAATAATCAATGGTGGCGTCATAACGAACATTAAATCTTCATATGGCGGAGAGATAAAAAAGTTATGGCGCTTGGAAGGGGGGTTGTCAAAAACGAAAATCAAAAAATGCTGTCGGTGGGAAGGAGTTAATATCCTCTAGTAGTCAAACATGCCTGTTCATGAGTAAGCACTAAGTACATTAACCGCAATGAACACTGATGGAACAGGATCATTTTCCACTGTTTAAAGAAAATTTTGGGAATAAATTGTGGTGGGATTTTTTTTAACCTTGAACCATGAGGTATTATTTCTTTTAGGTTATATTTTTGTAACGTGCACTAGTCCCACCAAATCTTTGTTTCTTTCACAAGTCATTAGGTAATAGGTGAAAATTCTTGGAAGGAACATAGTACCAAGGCCATATGTGAAAATGTCAGTGATAAAGGAAATAGCAGAATACATATATACAATGGAGAATGCAATATATTAGCCAATTATTATTAGCAAATACTATAATGATGATTCACATGGCTCTAGCTCTGTGCCATCACATATGATCAGTGTAGGCAATCTCTCATTGGCTGTAGTGGTGAAATGTTGACACCACAGAGGTCACCTCTGTGTGCTACAAATAGGCACATTTTTAATGATTTAAAAGCATTTGTCTGCTGATCAATGTCAAAGAGTATTTTTTATAGCTGGTATGGTTATAAAATAAAATGAAACTTACGTCATGAAGCCATTTATTGCACTTTATAGTACTTTGCACATTGGAATATTTTTTACAGCTTTCTGTATCTTGATCTTTATCAGTTTTTATTAATGGTATCTTTGCACTGACTTCTCTTCTCTGTCCTATCATCCTTTTCTTGTCCCTTTTCTTATTCTTAATGACACCTATTCACTATATGATGAACAATCATGTGACCTGGACTGTTATATCATTTCAGCTATGCAATTATATTCATGAGTTGCCCTTAGTTACTCAGTTACCATAAAATTAGTTAAGTATTATTTAGTTTTAAAGGTATTTATTGAATTACACAACTGAGAAATACATAGGTGAGCAATAAGAATGTCACAAGATATGTAGAACAGAGTAGGCACGGTACAATATATGAAGCATAGTCCAAAAATCAGAATGCCAATCTAGAAGAAAAATGAGGGTTAAAAAGGTATGACAACCAAAAACAAAACATGACTACAGAAGGTATGGGGGGGGGGGGGTAGATGGCGCTGTAAGGAAGGGTATATATAGTCTCTCTAACCCCTTGTTCACATTTGCGTTTGGTAATCCGTTTGGGGAGTCCACATGTGGACCCTCTGAACAGAATACTAAATGCATTAGCAAGCGGTGTACAGTGAAAGCACACAGACCCCCTAGACTATAAAGGGGTCCGTGTGCTCTCCGCGTGCTGCCCACACGAATCATGCAGACATGAAAGTAGATCATGAAGTACTTTTCTGTTCGCATGTTCCGTGCGGACACTGCACGGAGAGCACATGGACCCCATTATAGTCTATGGGGTCTGTGTGCTTTCACTGCATTGCGCTTGCCAATGCGTTTGGTATTTCATTCGGAGGGTCCCCATGTGGACTCTCTCAACGGATTACCAAACACAGATGTGAACGAGGGGTAAGACTGAACTACTGCTGTTTCCACCATCTAATAGATCTGTCCCTGATATATCCATTGCAGTCTCCGGCCTTACTATAACTCCTAGGCAACAGGCCTGCTGCCTTGGGGTTGTGTTTGACTCACACCATCAATCCAAATTGGCAGTTTGTCAATTTTAAACATGTTGGGAAAAAGAAATTCTAATTTGTCGCAAACAACGAAAGCTATGAAGGAGCCAGAAGTCACAGAGCTCTTCTCAAGTGGACCTGACGGGGATCATTGACGCCAACAACACATGTATTATATGCTGTTGCAGCAAGCTGCTGAGATGCTGGAACAATTACAGGCACGGTGCGAAGAACAACTTCAGTGCCAGGCCAGCTTGAGACTTGCTGAAACGCCGGAGCATGCAGATCATCAACACCAACAACACACTCATTATATGGCGTCGCAGCGAGCTGCTGAGATGCCGGAACAATCATGGGCACAGCGCAAGTAACGCGTTCAGCAACAGGCCAGCTTGACAGCTGTTGAAAAGCCGGAGCAGGTGGATCATCAACACCAACAAAATGCTCATTATATGGTGTCCCAGTGAGTTGCTGAGATGCCGGAACAATCACAGGCATGGTACGAGGAACAAGTTCAGCAGCAGGACAGCTTAAGAGCTGCCAAAATGCCAAAGCAGGCAAATCATCGACTGCAGCAATTCGCTGAATATAGGAGGATCATCCGATCCAACAACCCGCAGACGAAGTCGCGGGCAGAGGCTAGTATATATATATATATATATATATATATATATATATATATAGTCAGGATATGGAGTCGCCGCGGTCTCCTTGCTGCGCGGCGTCTCCCTGGGAGACGTGTTAGGAGTTCTATTGGGTGTGCTTAGGTCATTAAGGGTTAATCTTTTCCTTACCTTCAGTCTCCATGTCATTAGCCATCAGGTGTGTTCTCTGCTGCTATTTAAACCCCACCCAGGCATGGATCCTTGCCAGCCATTCACTTTGTGGTTCCTGGTCCCCCTGCTCAGTCTGATTCCCTGTCTGTTAATATTCGGTCTGTTCTCTTGGTTAATCTGCCCGGCTTGTATTTTTGACTATCCCTTGTCTTTTGATTCGGTACCTTTATTATATCTCCTGGCTCGACCTCTTGCTCGTCTGACCTCGCCTTCTCTTCTGTGTCTTGCTGGGACTTGTGGTCCTCCCTGGTTCCATGCTGTTTTAGTCTTTTGTTTTGCATTGCAGTTACACTGTGCTTTCTGTTTAGGTGTGACCCCCGTGACTCCAGTCCCTAGGACTTTCAGGGCCTCCTCTCCCCTTATCCTAGCCGCCGGATACAAGTGTCAGGAGCCTTGGTAGGCGCACTTCAATTAGGAAGTGCATGGGTCTGCCTTATCTCAGATATTACAGCATAGTTATAGCTGCAGGGCCTGCGACCCCTTTTGTCATTAGTTGCACAGTGTTGCTTTCCCATCTGTGTCACTTTGCACTGCCTGCCCCTGACTCCAATCCTTACATAATGGCTGGCCCTTACCCTAGGCAGGCCGCCCGGCGGTTTAGTATGGATGCCGAACACTCCGTAACTGACCGCCTGGACGAACTGTCAAGGCAGGTGCAGGACATGGCTGGGTTAATTAACCAAGTCTCGCAGCGTCTGGAGGCTTTGCCTGATCCAGCATCAGCCGCTGCAGGTGCTTCTATTCAATCACCAGTTTTTCCCACATTGAATACCCGTCAGGATCCTAAAATGCTCTTGCCTGACCGTTTTGACGGTAAACCAGACAGATTCCGAACATTTCGGGAATCTTGCCGTTTATTTTTTCGTTTTAATTTCCTTTCTTCTGAAGCAGAGCAGGTGGCGCTGGTGGTGTCCCTTCTACGAGGGTCACCACAAGACTGGGCCTTGGCTCTACCTGCTGGAGCTCCTGAATGGAATTCATTAAATAAGTTTTTTCAAACATTAGGTCAGATTTATGATGACCCTAATAGAGTTGCCTTGGCCGAGTCCCATCTGTTGTCTATTCAGCAGGGAGTTAGAACTGCCGAGGACTATTCTACGGAGTTTCGTCAGTGGAGCTCTCAGTCAGGGTGGACAGACAGACCTTTGTTAACCCTTTTTAGACAAGGCTTATCAGATTCTGTAAAAGATGCTCTAGTAAGTCATCCAGTCCCTGAAAATCTAGGAGACTTTATGTCCTTGGCTATTTCTATTGATAGGAGGCTTAGGGAAAGGCGTAGAGAGAAATTAAGCAAACCTGGGTCCTCAGCTAAATCCTGTTCTGTCCTTTCGGAACCTATACCTCCTTTTGCTGTCCCTACCTCTAGTCCTATACCTAAAGAAGAACCAATGATATTGGGGTCCACAACCGCCTCCAGGAGAAAGTATCGCCTAGAAAACGCTCTGTGTCTGTATTGCGGCAAACCTGGACATATCCTGAGAAACTGTCCAACCAGACCTAAACCACCGCCGGGAAACGCCAATGCCTGAGTGATTTCCGGGAGGGTCACTCAGGCACACAGGTACCTCCTAATAATATTGAGAAATGTTTACTCCCTGCTATTCTTGTTAATGGTAATAAAACTTTTGCATGTCAGGCAATGGTGGATTCAGGTGCCGCCATGAACTTCATCCATGAAGTGGTGGCACAAGCCCTAGGAATTGAATTGATTCCCTTGAAATACCCATTTCAGGTATCTGGAGCAGATCTAACCCCTTTGTCTGAAGGGAAAATCTTAGCCCGTACTGCTGAGGTGCAGTTTTTTGTCGGCAGTTTACATGTTGAAAAAGTGTCATTTTTTTTGTTATGAAAAAACTTGCTGCAGACGTTATTCTTGGTTTACCCTTGTTGCGTGTACATAATCCAGTGTTTAATTGGGAAACTTCGGAGTTGGTTAGATGGGGAGATTCCTGTACTTCTCATATTAATACTGTTTGTATTATCAAAAATGATATCAAAATTCCGGAATTTATTACCGAGTTCAAAGACGTCTTTGACGAGCTCAATGCGGAGGCCTTGCCTCCACATCGACCTTATGACTGCGCAATTGATTTGGTTCCTGGAGCTAAACTACCCAAAGGTCGCATTTTTAACCTTTCAGCTCCTGAGCCCGAGTCCATGCACCAGTACATTAAAGAGAGCCTATCTAAAGGACATATCCGACCTTCAGTTTCTCCTGTGGGGGCGGGGTTTTTCTTCGTTGAAAAAAAAGATGGTGGCCTCCGACCTTGTATTGACTACAGGGAGTTGAATAAGATTACGGTCAAAGACCAACATCCTCTGCCACTCATTCCGGATCTTTTTAACCAGGTGGTGGGGGCTCGATGGTTTTCTAAAATTGACCTCCGCGGAGCTTACAACTTGATTCGGATAAGAGACGGGGATGAGTGGAAAACCGCATTTAATACCCCTGAAGGTCATTTTGAATACCTAGTTATGCCTTTTGGTTTGAGCAATGCTCCGGCGGTATTTCAACGTTTTGTGAATTACATTTTTAGGGATCTGTTAGGTAGATATCTAGTAATTTATTTAGATGACATCCTCATATTCTCACCGGATTGGGAGTCACATCAGCAACATGTAAAAGAGGTTCTTCTTAGGCTACGTCAAAACCACCTCTGTGCTAAGTTATCCAAGTGTCAATTTGGAGTCCAGGAGATAGGTTTTTTGGGATACATCCTTACTCCTGGTACCATTGGTATGGATCCCAGAAAGGTATCTGCAGTACTTGAATGGGAGAAACCTACTACCTTAAAAGAAGTTCAGAGGTTTCTAGGTTTCGCCAACTATTACCGAAAATTTATCCGAAATTTTTCTTCTATTGTTAAACCTCTCACCGATTTGACCAAAAAGGGGGCGGATCCTGCCTCCTGGACACCAGAGACGGAGGTAGCGTTCGCCACCTTAAAACAACTCTTTACTTCTGCCCCAGTCCTGGTCCATCCTGATCCTGAATTGCCCTTTATTGTAGAGGTTGACGCTTCAGAAGTAGGTGTAGGAGCCGTCCTGTCTCAGGGCACTGAACCATTTACCAACCTCCAACCTATCGCCTACTTTTCCAGGAGGTTCTCCACTACCGAGGCCAATTATGATGTTGGCAATAGAGAGCTTCTGGTGATTAAGTGGGCCTTTGAAGAGTGGAGGCACTTCCTGGAGGGGGCCAGACATAAAATTACTGTACTGACTGACCACAAAAACTTATTATATTTAGACAAGGCTAAAAGATTAAATCCCCGTCAAGCCAGGTGGGCTCTATTTTTCACTAGGTTCCACTTTGTAATTACCTACCGTCCCGGCTCAAAGAATACTAAAGCAGATGCCTTGTCCAGAAGTTTTGGTCTTAGTGGTAGTTCTGATGGGGAACCTGAAAATATACTTGCTCCTGGGGTGGTAGTGGCAGTTGTGACCTCGGATCTTGAAACCCGTATCCTCAACACTCAGGATGCTGCCCCTAGTGCGCTACAGCCAGGTAAATTGTTTGTCCCTAGTCACCTCTGCTTGGAGCTCTTAGAGGAGATCCACTCCTCTGTTCTGGCAGGTCATCCAGGCATTACTGGTACTGGGAATTTGTTATCAAGAACGTATTGGTGGCTATCTTGGCAACGGGATGTTAAAAAGTTTGTTCATTCTTGTGAGACCTGTGCCAGATCTAAGGTGCCCCATGAACTTCCAGCGGGTCTTTTACATCCACTCCCGCTACCCAATAGACCCTGGTCACACATCTCCATGGATTTTATTACTGATCTCCCTTCCTCTAAAGGGAAATCGGTAATTTGGGTTGTAGTAGATCGTTTTTCTAAGATGTCCCACTTTGTTGCCTTGAAAAAATTGCCTTCAGCTAAATTGTTGGCCTGGTTGTTTATCCGTCACATTTTACATCTGCATGGTATTCCTTCAAATGTGGTGTCGGACAGGGGCGTACAGTTTGTGTCCAGGTTTTGGAAAGCCTTTTGTAACAGGTTGGGAGTCTCTCTTTCTTTCTCCTCAGCCTTCCACCCAGAGACTAATGGTCAAACAGAGAGGTTGAATCAATCTTTGGAACAGTATTTGAGGTTCTTTGTGTCTGATGGCCAAGATAAATGGAGTGAATATTTGCCCATGGCTGAGTTTGCACTAAATAATCATGTCAACTCCTCGACTCAGTCGTCTCCTTTCCACATTAACTATGGTTTTCACCCCAGATTCTCCTCAGGAACAGGCAATGAATTCGCCTTTTCCTCAGTAGAGGACGTTGCTAAATCTCTCTGTACTGTATGGGCTGAAAGCCTGGCATCACTGAGAAAAGCCCAGGCTAATCAAGTAAATTTCGCCAACAGAAAGCGCCGCCCTGGACCTGACTTTGTGGTGGGTGACAAGGTCTGGTTATCCACTAAAAATCTCCAACTTCGTGTTCCATCTTCTAAGTTTGCCCCGCGTTTTATTGGTCCATATCCCATTTCTGAAATAATCAACCCTGTGTCATTCAAATTATCACTTCCTAGGTCCCTCCATTTTCACCCAGTTTTTCATAAGTCCCTACTCAAAAAGTATGTTCCGGCAATGGTCACTCGTTCCCCACCCGAACCAGTGATCGTTCAGGGGGAACTAGAGTATGAGGTGGAACGGGTCATTGATTCACGCAGAGTGTGGAATTCCCTTCAGTTCCTCATACATTGGAAGGGGTATGGACCAGAGGAGCGTGTTTGGGTGGCAGCCAGAGACCTTCACGCTCCTAGATTGGTGGAGAAGTTTTTCCGTTCTTGCCCTACTAAGCCAGGGGGTCCTCTTGAGGGTCCGGAGGCCCCTCCTCAAAGGGGGGGTACTGTCAGGATACGGAGTCGCCGCGGTCTCCTTGCTGCGCGGCGTCTCCCTGGGAGACGTGCTAGGAGTTCTATTGGGTGTGCTTAGGTCATTAAGGGTTAATCTTTTCCTTGCCTTCAGTCTCCATGTCATTAGCCATCAGGTGTGTTCTCTGCTGCTATTTAAACCCCACCCAGGCATGGATCCTTGCCAGCCATTCACTTTGTGGTTCCTGGTCCCCCTGCTCAGTCTGATTCCCTGTCTGTTAATATTCGGTCTGTTCTCTTGGTTAATCTGCCCGGCTTGTATTTTTGACTATCCCTTGTCTTTTGATTCGGTACCTTTATTATATCTCCTGGCTCGACCTCTTGCTCGTCTGACCTCGCCTTCTCTTCTGTGTCTTGCTGGGACTTGTGGTCCTCCCTGGTTTAATGCTGTTTTAGTCTTTTGTTTTGCATTGCAGTTACACTGTGCTTTCTGTTTAGGTGTGACCCCCGTGACTCCAGTCCCTAGGACTTTCAGGGCCTCCTCTCCCCTTATCCTAGCCGCCGAATAGAAGTGTCAGGAGCCTTGGTAGGCACACTTCAATTAGGACGTGCAATGGTCTGCCTCATCTCAGATATTACAGCATAGTTATAGCTGCAGGGCCTGCGACCCCTTTTGTCATTAGTTGCACAGTGTTGCTTTCCCATCTGTGTCACTTTGCACTGCCTGCCCCTGACTCCAATCCTTACATATATATATATATATATATAAACACAGTAAAGACCAAAAGTTTGGACACGCCTTCTCATTCAAAGAATTTTCTGTATTTTCATCACTATGAACATTGCAGATTCACGCTGAAGGCATCAAAACTATGAATTAACATATGTGGAATTATATACTTAACAAAAACGTGTGAAACAACTGAAAATACGTCTTATATTCTAGGTTCTTCAAAGTAGCCACCTTTTGCTTTGATTCCTGCTTTGCACACTCTTGGCACTCTCTTAATGAGCTTCAAGAGGTAGTCACCGGAGATGGTTTTCACTTCACAGGTGTGCCCTGTCAGGTATAATAAGTGGGATTTCTTGCCTTATAAATGGGGTTGGGACCATCAGTTGTGTTGTGCAGAAGTCAGGTGGATACACAGCTCCTACTTAATAGACTGTTAGAATTTGTATTATGGCAAGAAAAAAGCAGCTAAGTAAAGAAAAACAACTATCGGGGAAGCAGCGGAGGCAGCTGCCACAGGGTCCGGGACATTAGGGGCCCGGCGACAGCCGCTACCGCTGCATTTTGCTGCAAATGGAGCATTTTTTGACAAAAGCAAAGTTTGAAAGAGATAATTATTATTTCAAATAAAAATCAATGTCTACTATTTTCTATTCATTTTGCAACTCATTTGATAAATAAAAGTGTGAGTTTTCATGGAATAAACAAAATTGTCTGGGTGACCCCAAACTTTTGAACTGTACTGTATATGTATATATATATATATATATATATATATATATATATATATATACATATTGTGCAATACCTATTGACCATGGCATATAATGGGGCAAAAGGACTTTAATAAGAGCTATTTTTACAGGGGCTCTCTCTGTCATCTACCCATCCACCAGCGACAAGATCATGGAGTAACGTAAGGTCAAGTCAAAACCTAACAAGGCTCTCCTTTGTCATGTATCAATGAGTATTAGGTCCTGCTGGTGGCATGGTGAAATAGGTTGCCTGCCAGTAGATTAGAGTGAGGCACCCATAATGCACTAATCAAGATGCTACCATTAATTATTCATACAACGTACAATGTAGTGGGAAGCTGGAAAAAAAACTTCAGAATGGGGTGGATTTGAAGAAAAAGTGCATTTGTGCTACTTTCTAATGGGCTTCACTTTTACAGCATTCACTGTGCAGCCAAAATGACATGTCGCCTATATTGTATGTTTCGGTATGATTCCAAAGATACAAAATTTATATGGTTTTATTTACATTTTAACTAGGGTTTAGCCGATCTTGAGATTTCAAGATCGATTTTAAAATCCGATTTCCGATCATTTTCCAGCCGATCTCGATCCTGATCGCGATTGTGAAATTTGCACGATCGCCGATCGGAATCCGATCTTTTCCAAACCCGATCCTCAACCCTAGTCAATGCTTCTCTATGGGAAAAGTCACTTTTAGGGTTGAGCCGATCTTGAGATAACCTCCGATCTCGATCCCGCTGGAAAAGGTCGGAATTTCGATTGCGATTGTGAAATTTACTCGATCGCCGATCAAAATCCGATCTTATCCAATCCCGATCGCCCAACCCTAATTTTAACCCCATATTTTGACACTTTTTTATACTTCCGTGTAGGGAGATGCATAGGGTGTCTTTTTTTGCAGGGTTAGGTGTACTTTTTAGTTCTATCATATTGGGGAATTACTATTGCTTTGATCACTTTTTATTCAAATTTTTATCAGAGGCAAAACAGTGAAAAAACTTTTATATATGTTCTAGGGAAAGGTGGTGATTTGAAATTTTAATATTTTTAATTTTTCTTTTAAATATTTTTGCATTTGTTAGATCCCCTTGGGGTTTTGAACCCCAGGGGTCTGATCACTAATACAATGCATTGCAATGCTAATGCATTGCAAAATACTGACTCTTCTATTGCAGGCTACCTAGTGTAGCCTGCAATAGATGAAATAGAATGACAGGCCGGTCAGCCTTCACAAGGCTACCAGCTGTCATAGCAACGTGATCACAGGAAAAATGGTGGCGCCCACTTGCTGCCGGGAAAATGTCACAACTGACCGAGGCGCCGCAAGAGTTAATGTATGCGATCGGTGTGGGCACCAATCGTACGCAATAGCGCTGGGTGTCTACTGTATAAAACAGTAGACACCCAGCGGCTATAGCGGCTGCCCGGCTCCCGAGTGGCCGCCATAATTAATCACCCGGCGGATGTCGTGAAGCGGTTAAATGGGTCAGTTTAAAAAAAATGGACACATTAGCATCAGTTAGTGTCCGTTAATGTCTGTTATGATAGGTGTTTTTATTTTTTTTAATGCACAATTTCATAACGGAATTGAAGTCTGGGGCCTCACATTGCAGAAACACAGCTTTTGCAGATTTTGCTGCGTTCTTCTGAACCAATGCCAGTAGTGGATTGAGCAGATGGGAGACATAAGAAGGTTCCTATATATTTTCTAATCTCCTCTTGCAACAAAAATGCTGTGTTTCCACAACATGTGGCTTCAGCCTTAGGGGAGGCACACACATATAGGATCTTCTCCATAATGTGCAGCTCTTTGGCCCAGACACACAGCCACGAAAATAATAGCTGTGTGTATGGGACTATTAAAATATAATAGTCCATAATATTATCCACAATTGTGGATAAAAAGTATGGTCATGTGTATTACAATTTAGTAACTCATTGTGCCACATAATAATAGCAGTTAACCCCATCATGTCTCTCACATTAAGCCATGTGCTTTACATAAGGCTTACTCATATGTGAGACATATGGAGGTAATAATTCAGTATCTTCATTATTAAGGTCCTTTATTAGCACCTTCATATGTCTCGCATATTAGTAACCCTTATATGAAGTACACAGGGGTTAATGATGGTGTTAATTGCTATTAATGTGAGACACATGAAGTTAATAAAACTAAATTAATAACCCCAAATGCCTGGCATTACTAGGAATAGTAACGCCAGCATGTACCTGGTATTTTCTTTTTTTACTTTCACTTT
Organism: Leptodactylus fuscus; assembly: GCF_031893055.1. NCBI lineage: Eukaryota > Metazoa > Chordata > Amphibia > Anura > Leptodactylidae > Leptodactylus > Leptodactylus fuscus. Next base: position 65,599,334 of record NC_134269.1, read on the forward strand.
GCTCAGAGTTCTCCTCTGCTCCTTCTCTACTGTGCAGAATGCATTAACTCACTGCTGGCAGGGTCCTTGTGCTGTATAATGATAAGCTCCGGCTCCTGGATTCTCCTCACACCCTCTCATTGGTGGGCAGAGGGCAGCCAGAGAAGGGGGAGCATCCTGAGAGCAGTGAAGGGATGCTCCGCTCCTGCATGTTCTGTCTGCCGTTCCAGCAAAATGCCATGTGTGCCAAGAGTAGCACGTGTGCCAGGGGTTGCTGACCCCTGCTAAAGAAGAGCAATTCCAGACATTTCTTAGATCAGCTTTTATTTTTACATTCAGAAAACATCACAACAGAACAGCGGGGTTCTCATAGTAATAATATAATGTTTATGAAAAAAATCTGTTATTTACATGAAATGATATAAATACAGGTTGGTTATCTTTGCTTGTAAGAAAATATACATCTCTTTAGGTACGTACAGTAACTAAAATTATGCTTTGGTAAATGCGACTTCTAGGGTTCTTTGGGTTCAGGGAGTAAACATGATCATCATAACAAAAGATGCAAGCAAGGAAGGAAACTGAATTATAATGAAGGTGTCTGGTCCTCTTGGAGGCAATGGATGTAAAATGAATCCCATTAAATCCACCTCAATCCTGTTTCTGTAGTGTAAGGGATCCCTCTCGCCTCATGTTTTATTTGTGTCTTGTGCTCTTCGGTCTTTTCCCCCCTCTCTCTGGTTTATGTTCTTTGTCATTCTTTTAGCATTTATTTGGACTTGGTTATGTTATACTTATCAGCCATGTTTGGGCCTCACTCTCATTCTGTGGGTATAAAGCCCTCTTTGTTGGGCAATGTTTTTTCTTATTGAAAAGTTTAATAAAATCAGATTACGCCTATAGTGTAAGGGCTCTATTAGACATCCTGATTCCCTTCCAAGATGAGTGTTTTGCTCTTTTGTATGGACCAAATATATAGGTATATGTAAAGTAAGTGTCCTGAATCATAGCCAGTATAATAGGGCCTTTAAGAGCAGACTAGCCATGGCCTGCATGTTTAGACCCTGAGCAGTAGATGGAAGTTCTCCATTGTCTGCAGTACATTTTGTCAAATATGGGTTTCCCACTTCAAAAAGGAAATTTATTGAAGCCTCATGAAAAGTGATCAAGAGATTATCTTTGAGCTATCATTTTTTTCTGTTTCTCTGTATTCTTATAGAGTAGGCTGCACCATGAGTAGGTCCTGTAGGAGTCACATGCGGTTTGTAAACTGGCTCTTCACAAGTGGATGGTGGCAATTTTATATGTTTTCAAGGTTTTATTGCATTCTCAAACCATTCCTTAACAGCTGCTTTATTCTGATTTACCCAGATGATATTAGCTTGTGTCTTCTCTATTGCTTGTTCCAAAGCACGAGATGCACTGCCAAAGCCAACGTTGTTATCCGTGTTGATCTGTTTAAACTGTCTAAGCTGGAAAAAAAATACAGAGAAGTTAACGCATCATTTGAGAATAATTTTCAGTGCATTGACTAATTTGACTTTTTACACTTGGAAACCAGAAAAATACCGTTGAATAGCAGTATAGACCATTTGAACCAAGAGGGACCATGTGGTCTTTTTCTTCCTTCAATTTCTATGTTTCTTGTTACCCATAGAGTGCAAAAAATTCCTTCTTGTCTTATTTTGGAATTATCAGTATTGTGTATTCTACCACAGTTCATTGATAAAATGATACAAGTCTAGTTTGACTTAACACTTGGAAATCATGGTTGATCCAGAAAAATATCCTTGAATAGCAGTATAGACTATCATAGACATTTTGACCCAAGAAGTACCAAGTGGTCTTTTTCTACCTTCAATTTCTATATTTCTTATTACTCATAGAGAGCAAAAAAATTCCTTCTTGGCTTTTGATAGAAATCAGAAAGATCAATATTAAGTATTACTTTTACTATTGCTCCTCTCTCATAAATCTGTATTCAGACCACCCTTATAGAGTCATACATTTAATATCAAGAATCAGGAAAAAAAATCTTGTAAGGATGAGACTTGGAAACCATTGCCTGATGCTTTGCTGATCTGCGTGCTTATACTTGAATTTTTCTAGGCAGACTTGGTTTAGAAACACTAGCAGGGGTCACATATTCTTTAGGCTAGCTTCACACTTGCGCCGTGCACTCCATCATTCATATCCACCATGGGACCTGAATGACATAGAGCCCACCAAAAATAGCGATTTCCCACAGACACCCGTGGACCCCATAGACTAAAATCTACCATGTCAAACTTCTCTCTGCTGATTTTCAGCAAAATCTGTGATGGAATCTTATGGAGCCCTGATGCAGATGTGGATGAAGCCTTACAAGTATTTAAAAACTTACAGACAAATTGTTGAATTCACCTCTGACTGACAATCCAATAACCTTGTTGGTTGTTTTGCCTTTTATCTGAAAAATTTTGACTTTGTAATACAAGTGCATTTCATTATATCATTATATCAGAATATCATTAAAAAGTAATTTTTTTTAAGTTATTCAATTGAAAAAGGGAACCCCATATACTATATTGAGTCATTACAAACAGAGTGAAATTTTTCGAGTGTTTATTTATGTTAATGTCGATGATTATGGCTTACAGCCAAGGAAAACCCAAAAGTCATTATCTCAGAAAATTAGAATAATGTATAAGACCAACTGTAAACGTTAACACAGAAATGTTGGCCAAATGAAAAGTCTGTCCAGTAAATGCCCTCAATACTTGGTGGGGGCTCCTTTTGAATGAATGACGGCATCAATGCAGCAATGTGGCATGGAGGGATCAGCCTGGGGCACTGCAGAGGTGTTATGGAAGCCCAGGTTGTATGATAGCAGCCTTCAGCTTGTCTGCATTGTTGGGTCTGTTGTCTCTCATCTTCCTCTTGACAATACCCCATAGATTCTCTGTGGAGTTAACGTCAGGAGAGATTGCTGGCCAATCAAGCACAGTGATACTGTGGTTATTAAACCAGGTATTGGTACTTTTGGCAGTGTAGACAGGTGCCAAGTCCTGTTGGAAATTGAAAATTACATCTCTACAAAGCTTGTCAGAAGAGGGAAGCATGAAGTGTCCTAGAATTTCCTGGTAGATGGCTGCAGTGATTTTGGTCTTGATAAAAGGTCCACAGTGGACCTACACCAGCAGATGACATGGCTCTCCAAACCATCACTGATTGTGGAAACTTCACACTAGACCTCAAGCAGTTTGGATTGTGTACAGCGGCCTCTCTGCTCTTCCTCCAGACTCTGGGGCCCTGATTTACAAGTGAAATGCAAAATTTACTTTAATCTGAAAACAACACCTTTGTCCACTGAGCAGCAGTCCAGCTCTTTCTCTCCTTGGCTCAGGTAAGATGCTTCTGGCGTTGTCTATTGGTCATGTTTAGCTTGACACATGGACTGTGATACCTGTAGTCCGTGTCCTGGATATGTCTGTGTGTGGTAGCTCTTGAACCACTGACACCAGCAGCAGTCCACTCTTTGTCAATCTCCCCCAAATTTTTGAATGGCCTTATCTTATCCTATCAAGGCTGTGGTTATCCCGGTTGCTTGTGCACCATTTTCTACAACACTTTTTCCTTCCACTCAACTCTCTATTACTATGCTTTGATACAGCACTCTGTGAACGGAACGGTCAGCTTCTTTAGCAATGACCTTTTGTGGCTTACCCCCCTGTGGAGTGTCAATGACTGCCTTCTGGACATTCGTCAAGTCATCAGTCTTCCCAATCATTGTGTCGCCTACTGAACCAGACTAAGGAACCTTTTTAACCGGTTAAGGACCGCCGTACGTAAATTTACGGCCTGCGGTCCAGGTACCTAAAGACCGGACTATTGTAAAAATACGTCCTGTCTTTAGGTACCTATTTTGCGGGGGGAGGGGTGCGGGGAGGACGGGGGTTAGGTGTTACTAACACCTAACCCCTTCCTCAATAACGTCCAGTCGGAACTGAGTCCGACTGGACGTTTTAACCCTTTCGATCGCGCCGTGAAACATCACGGCGCGATCGAAAGGCATCCGCCGACAATTGAAGTTGATCGGCACCCCCCGCGGCGAGATCGGAGGGTGCCGATAGCAGTAAAAGGTAGTCTGGGGTCTGGCCAGTGACCCCAGACTGCCCGGAGCCCCCACATACCTGGTGATCCTGCCAGGACCTTCTGATGTCAGGCTGTGCGTCTACACAGCCTGGCATCCTGCTACGGAATGCCATGTGGGACACCTGCATGCTGTGTCTCACATGGCATTCTATATCAGCAAAGTATTGCTGATTGAAGTGTCCTAAATGGACACATGAAAAAGTAAAAAAAATGTAAAAAAAATAAAATGAAGTGTATGAAAAAAATTAATAAAGTTATAAAGCCCAAAAATCCCTTTTTCTCAATAGAAAATGAATTATATAAAAAAAGAACTAAAAAGTAATAAAAACAATGCATATTTGGTATTGTCGCGTCCGTAACAATCTGTACAATAAAACTGAAATAATATTTAATGTACACGGCGAACGCCGGAAAAAAAAAACGGAAAAAACTCGCCGGAAGTAATGATTTTTCGCCATCTCACCATACAAAATATGCTATAAAAAGTGATCAAAAAGTCATATGCATCCGACAACAGTACCAATAAAAAGCGCAGGTTGTCCCGCAAAAAATAAGCCCTCAACCAACTCTGTCAACCGAAAAATAAAAATGTTACGCCTCTTAGAAGATGCGATGCAAAAAACATTGATTTATGTCCCCAAATGTGTTTTTCCTCTGCAGAACTAGTAACACATAAAAAAATACTATAAATGAGGTATCGCCGTAACCGTACCGACCCGCAGAATAAAGGGAACATGTTACTTATACTGTACGCTGCATGGCGCAAAATTAAAAAAGTAAAACTCAATGCCAGGATTGATTTTTTTAAAAAAAAATCCAGAAAAAAGGGTTAATAAAATGTATTCAATAAGATGTAGACACCCAAAAATGGTGTCATTACGAAATGCATCTCATCCCGCAAAGAATAAGCCCTTATATGGCCGCGTCACCAGAAACATAAAGAAAATATAGCATCTCACAATGTGAAGACAAAAACCCTCAAAAATCGCCAAATTATTAGAACACAACTGGGTGCGTCATGTAGGGAATATATAAGCTGTGTGAGCGGATATCAGGGGACACCCCAGATTTACAGCTTATGAGGGAACAGACACCAGAAGTGACCCCTAAAGTGACCCCCAGAGTGACTCCCCCAATCATAGGAGCTACGGGGACATAGTAGGGAATTTGGTGTTTGCAATGTCCTCCGCACAGCTTATACATTCCCTCTTCGCCATCCGCTGTGCAGTCACGTCCGGGATACTAATACTCACTACACCCCCTGATAAATTCTTTGAGGGGTGCAGTTTTCAAAATGGGGTCACTCCTGGTACCCCATGGAATCCACTTTTCTGGTACCTTACAGGCTCTACAAACATGACATGGCGTCCAGATACCAAACATCTGAATCTGTACTCCAAAAGCCGCATAGCGCTCCTTCCCTTCTGCACCCTGCTGTACGTCCAAACTGCAGTTTATGACACATGTATGACACATGTATGACACTGGTGTACCCCCGGATAACGGACATAATGTCATATGTGGGTATAAACTGATACTAGGGCACAGCCGGACACAGAAGGGAAGAAGGGTCATTTGGTTTTTGGAGCACAGACGGTTTGGTTTTTGGATGCCATGACACTTTTGTAGAGCTGAAACGCCAGTAATTTGGAATCCCCTGATAAATTACCTTATTTTGGAAACTACACCCCTGAAGGATTTATCCAGGGGTACAGACAGCATTTTTAACCCCCAAGTGTTGCTATAACTTTATATATATAACTATAACTGTAGTGGATTGTGAGAGGTGAAAATGACCATTTTTCCAGGAATACGTCCTTTCAGTGCGTAATATGTTGTGCCCACCTTGTATCAGAGATGAACGCTCTAAAAGCTGTTGTGCCTGGGATACCCGTTTAACAGTTTTTGGAGTGTCTCTGCTGACATAAGTCGGGCACAACAGGTTGCACACTGAAATGGCAAATCTGTAAAATTTTCATTTTTAACTTCTCTATCAGTTGCGATTTCATTTCTGGAAACTAAATAAATGCAACACTCAAGGGTTAAAAATTCTCGCTACCCCACTTGATAAATCCCATCAGTGGGGTAGTGTCCAAAATAGGGTGACATGTCTGCGGATTCCACTTTATTGGCAATTCAGGGGCTTTGCAAAAGTGGCAAAAAAAACCAAACTGTGCTCCAAAAACCAAAATAGCGCTCCTTCCCTTCTGTCCCCGGTTGTGCCCAAACAGCCATTTCTACCCACATATGGCATTAAGTACGTTATCCGGGGTACACCAGTGTCATACATGTGGGCATACACTGCTATTTGGGTACCCAGCAGGGTGCAGATGTGAAGGAGCAATATGTGCTTTTGGAGTGCAGATTTAGATTCTTCGTTTTTGGACACCATGTCGCATTTGCAGAGACCCTAAAATTGCCCCTACAAAATGGGGTCACTTCATGGTGAATTCCAGTTTACTGGAACCTCCAGGGCTCTGCAAAAACATCATGGCGCCCAGAGGGTCCCTCTAAATCTGTACCCCAAAAGCTAAAACGCACAGTGGTCCTTCCCTTCTGAGCCCTGCTGTGTGCCCAAGCAGCAGTTTACACCCACATATATAATTTTTTGACCGCCGGGATGGCCCACTTAATAGTTTTAGGAGTGCAGGTCTCTGACAACACAAAGTGGGTGCAACGTATTGGGCACCGAAATGGCATATTTTTAAAAATTTCAATTTTCATTTTGTACATTAATTTTTGGGAAGCATTTTAGGCTCAAAATGATAATACCCCTTGATACATTCCTTGACAGGTGTAGTTTCTAAAATGGGGTCACTTTTGAGGGGTTTCCATTGTATTGATACTTTAGGGGCTCTGCAAATGCGACATGGCACCTGAAAACTATTCCAGCAACATCTGCCCTCCAAAATCCAAATAGCGCTCTTTCCATTCTGAGCCCCAGCATGTACCCATACAGCAGATTTTGGCCACATATGGGGTATTGCCGTGTTCAGAAGAAATTGTGTAACAAACTGTGGGGGGCTTTTAATTCTTAAACTATTTGCAAAATTAAAACTATGGCGCTAAATGGACGATTTATTGGGAAAAAAAGTAATTTTTCATTTTCACGTCCCAATGTTAATAAAATCTGTGAAACACCTGTGAGGCCAAAATACTCACTCTACCCCTAGACAAATTCTATGAGGGGTGTAGTTTCCAAAATGGGGTCACTTATAGGGGGTTTCCACTGTATTGGTACTTTAGGGGCTCTGCAAATGCGACATGGGACCTGAAAAATATTCCAGCAAAATCTGCCCTCCAAAAGCCAAATAGCCCTCTTTCCATTCTGAGCCCCGCCATGTTCCCATACAGCAGATTATGACCACATATGGGGCATTTCTGTGTTCAGCAGAAATTGTTTAACAAACTGTGGGGGGCTTTTACTCCTTTAACCCCTTGTGAAAATGAAAACTTTGGAGATAAAGTGACATTTTAGTAATTTTTCATTTACACATCCCAATGTTAGTAAAATCTGTGAAACAACTGTAGGGTCTAAATGCTGACTATACCCCTTGATGAATTCTGTGAGGGGTGTGGATTCTAAAATGGGGTCACTTTTGGGGGTTTCCATTGTTTTGGTACTCTAGGGTCTCTGCAAATAAGGCATGGCGCTGAAAATTATTCCAGCAAAATCTGCTGTTCAAACACCCAGTGTCGCTCCTTCCCTTCCATGCACTGCCGTGTGCCCAAAAATCAGTTTACACCCACATGTGGGGTATTTCTGTGCACGGGAGAAATTGCACAATAAACTGTCAGATGCATTTTCTCCTTCAACCCTTTGTGAATGTGTTAATTTTGGGTCTAAATGAATGTATTAGTGAAAAAAAATGAAATGTCTAAATTTCACTGCCATATTATTTTTATTCTTATGAAATGCTTAAAGGGTTAACAAACATCCCAAATGCTGTTTTGAATAATTTGAGGGGTGCAGTTTTGAAAATGGGGTAATTTATGGGGGTTTCTATTATACAGGCCTTTATAATTACTTTCAGAACTGAAGTGGTCCGTAAAAAATTGGTTTGGAGAATTTTCTTGTAAATCTGGAAAATTGCTGTTACACTTGTAAGCCTTGTGACGTCCAAAATAAATTAAAAGACAATCAAAAGATGATGCCAATATAAAGCAGAGATATGGGAGATAATATTTATTCATGTATTTGGATGGTATGACTATCTGCCTGAAAAGCAGAGAATTTCACATTTTGAAAATTGCAATTTTTTTCAAATTTCCATCAAATTTCCTAGTTTTTTTATAAATAAATGCAAAAATATTGATTAGTGTTTACCACTAACATGAAGTATAATGTGTTTCGAGAAAACCGTCTCAAATTCATTTGTGTAAGTTAAAGCGTCTCAAAGTTATTGCCATTTAAAGTGACACATGTCAGTTTTGAAAAAAGAGGCCTGGTCTTTAACATACTTTTGGGCCTGGTCCTTAACCGGTTAAATGCTTAGGAAGCCTTTGCAACTGTTTTGGTTAGTAATTCTAATTTTTTGAGATAATGACTTTTGGGTTTTCCTTGGCTGTAAGCCATAATCATCAACATTAACAAACACTTGAAAAAGTTCACTTTGTTTTTAATGACTCAATATAATATGTGTTTCACTTTTTCAATTGAATTACTGAAAAAAATAACTTTTTGATGACATTCTAATTTATTGAGATGCACTTAAATATCAGGCTAATTATATTATAGTTGTCAGGGTGAAAGGCAATCTTAAAAGAAATCCTGTTTACTTTCCATGTAATATAATCAATAAACTACTAAAATATTGTTATTTACTTGCTGAAGTTCAGACTCTGAGGCGAATCTTCTAGTTACTCCATTAATGAGATTACCGAAGGACATTCCAGCTCCAATACTAGTAAAAAAAATTAAAAAAATTAATAATAATAATAATAATAATAATAATAAAAAAATAAATGTAATTTCCTTTTGATTTGCAGACAATTATGTTAACTTTAGTCACATGTAGATATCCACATGAATTGAACGTAGGCTAAACATGTTGATATAATACTGAACATTACAGAATATGGTTCTAAGAAAAAGTAGACCATTCTATTATGTGTATTTTCGTTTACTTACTCATTAACAAGTTGTTGCCAATTGTTTTTCATAAAGTCCCAGGCAAGGGCCTGACCTATCACATTATTAGCAACATTGGTAATTGTGGTCAGACAATCTTGTTTGCGGATTTTGGTGGGATCCAAAGAAAACTCCAAAAGTCTGTGAATTGAAAATATGAATTTATGAGTGCAAATAATTTCTTTCTATGTAGAAACATATATGTGGAACATGTTGTCTATATATTATGCTAATAGAATCTTTGAACATGTTACAATGGACAGCCATTCATGTGAGTGGTCAGAATTTAGTCGTATATACTCGAGTATAAGCCGGCTTATACTCGAGTCAGCAAATTTTTTTTTTTTTTTTTTTTTTTAGAGGGGGGCGGGGGGGGTGTCTATGACCAGCTGCAATATCAATTTATAGAATCTCCCATAAAATAGTGGGGGGAAAAAAGTGCTCGGTCTACTGAAAGTGCTCGGTCTACTGAATATAGGGTTTCTGCAGTGCTCCTCTTCCGTCGGAAAGGGGTTAATAGGAGCACTGCACCCTATATTCAGCCAGACTGAATTCCAAGTGGGGGGAAAAAAAACAGTCCTCAAGCTCAGGGAAGGGGCAGACAGACAACCAAAACACCCCTCCCCTTTCCCAGCACCCAGCATCTACTGCACCCAAAAACTCCGACCATTTTAATTTTTGAAATTACCCAGTAGCTGCTTCATTTTCCCCCCTAGGCTTATACTCGAGTCAATAAGTTTTCCCAGTTTTTTTGTGGTAAAATTAGGGGCCTTGGCTTATATTCGGGCCGGCTTATACTCGAGTATATACTGTAAGTATCATCAGACACAGCTAATCCCAGGCAGTAACAGCTGATTTGAGGAGGACCAGATAAGTATAATAAGAGCTAGTGCAGTATAATGCATAGTATTGCAGTATATCACACATAGGTAGTCCAGAAGCCATTGCTCAGTCTTCTGGCTACTTCAGGGGGTCTAAAGGGTTGATCTTAGACCTTCACTTTGCTTTACGTTGGCGTATCCTCTGATGGAGGTAAGTATCTCAGAATACCAAAGCACAGTGTGCATAGACAAGAAGATGGTGAACATTTTACAGAAATTAGTTTAGGGGACTAGGAATCAAATTACATCAGAAAAATGTAACTATGCGCAATGGTTAAATATTCAGGGGTCCTCTCAGTGGGTAAAGAAGCGCACACCAGCCTTTCTTCAGGTCTCTGTAAAGATGCTGTGAGTGGGCTCTCCTGGGAGGACAGGGTTTTAAGAAGTAAAATAAAGCTATAAACTTACATGTTGTGTTACACTAAATGGCCAATAACAAGTAGCAAAAGAAGTAGAAGAAATGGCTATTTGTAGTATTGTCAAGAAGTACAGTGCTTAGAAAAAACGCTGAAGAAACCTAAGACAACTTATGCTGGCCCTTCATGAACATTTGGCTTCATTCAAACACTCCTTTAGAAGAATGTCAGTTTTTAGGAAACAGATAAAGAATATGTATCCGGTTTTCCAACTCATTTACCTATTCAGGATCCAGGGTTCCCTGCTACATGCTAAGCCTGCCCGGAGTTTATCAGCCTCTTGTGCGTTAGTGGTGTTCCTGAACTGGTCCCATAAAAAGTTCCATTCTTCTTCTCCCCCATTAGCTATGGCATTGCAATAGATGGAGGACCTCAGGTTTGGATGAATGCTGTTCACATAGACATGCCAAAAAAACATCAATGAGAAATATCACATCACAACATTATCAACAAAAACAATATGTTAGAACTGATGGCTGTTTTATGTATAAAAATTAGATTGAGCCACACTATCTGTATAGATATATTCCACATATAGATATATACCTGTCTGACAATGTAAGTAATGGCAAATTCTGTATCATCACTATTATGTATGGAATACTAATATACTGGAAGTGTACTGTGTGGAACATGGAATTCTTCATACTATATTCTAATAATTTAATGAGAATGATTGCTATTTAGTCTATACATACCCATTGATACTTGTATTCCTCCACTCTCTAAAGAGCTTTGAGGCCAAGTCTGTACATTCTGTGATTCCATAGCTACAAGCTGTGTTGATTGCATTGACTTCATTGTATCTGTAAGTTAAAAGCAGAGTATAGAGTGACACTTGTATATGTATAGTAGCGCAATACCATGTATCAAAAGTGTTAAACTGGATCTGTCAAGAACTGAAAAAAATTTACCAAATAGGTTGTGTTGTCAGGCTATGGGCGCTGAATTAATACACCACTCAAATACATAGTTTAAGAGAAAAATTACATTTTATGACTCCCTATAACATTCAATACAAACTCCATACAGATGTTAACCATGTCAGATTTAAACCCAGTCTTAGAACCTACTGCAAAGCAACAGTGCTAACCACTGAGCCACCATGCTGTCCGCATGTCATTTCCACAGGAAGAGCGGTTACTGCATGCATAAACCACATGTGATAGAATTGTAACAAGGATGATCTGCAACCATCGTCTTACCACTACTCTTAGCAGGATCCATCACCTTGTTACCTTTGTTTCTCACTATCTTCTTCCTGCTGTTGATGCTTCTATGGACATGCTGGTAGGGAGGCCGTGACCTCCTTCTCTGGTACTTAATGAGTTAATGTACATGCGCACTTGTTATCCTTCCCCAGCCTATCCATGTTTAACTGATGGGTTAAAAATCATCTTTACTTACCAGTCTCTTCCTTGAGCAAAGATTTCGCTAGACTTCAGTAATGTGTGTTTGTTATCTGTTCTGACCTGTGTTTTGACCCTACCCTTGGCTTGCTTCTCACCCTGCTTCTTTCTGTTGTTCCTGTCCTATCTGATGCTTGTTCCTCACTATTGGATTGTATCTGCCTGCTGATTCCTTGCTGTCTGCCTTGACCACCTGCTTTGACCTGATCACTTACCTGTAGCTGCCTGCCCTGACCATCTCTTGGTTAACTGCTGATTTTTCTCTTGGTTGACTGTTTTTCAGTGGCCCCTTTTGACCCACTGGGCTACCAATATCTGGACCACCTCAGGACAGTGCGACTTGATAGGCTTCCCATAGCAAATTCAAGTCCAGATCCTTGTACAGGGGTCAAAAGGTGAATAGCAGAGAGTCTGTTTAGACAGTGCCTTTAGAGGTGCCCAAAAATCAAACTGGCTTAGCAGCACAGTGGGCCCACAACCCACCAATTGACATAGTATTATATAGTGTGATGAGGCAAAGATACAAAGCAAAAATTCTATAATGGACAACATTTCTTGAACAATTTTAGTAATCATTCACATTTTAGACTACATAATATTTTACCAGTAATGGAAATATTTTATGCTAATTTTAGGAAGCAATTGTTATAATTATGTATAGACTGTTAGGCAGGTGTTATAGAGATTGTACGTACTGTTCTGTTAAGCCTTCAGGTCTGACGGTCCAGTCATTTGTTAGCCCTTTAAAATAATTATATAGCGGGGCCGTCTGCTGTCTCATATAAGCCTGTGGGACAAAATGTACAGGATTCAGTATGGCCTTCATCAATATCTGTTTTCATTGCATGGTGTAATAAAGCAATATCAATGCATAGCTTTAGTGGTTCTCATAGCCCATTTAAATAGCCCCTTTAGACCGTCTGTATGAACATCTGTAAAGCACTGTGGAATATGATACAAGAAAGCACAAATAAAAAATAAAAAAAATAACTATATGACATTCTAGAATGGATATGGAAGAATTAAAAAAAGGTAAAAAATGACAATGACTAATTAAAAATTATATACTAGATTTTTATGGTTAAGAGGTTGTTCTTTACACTTTAGAGTTCCCTCATCTTTTTGGTGGAGTTATTCTGGCTTGACTATGGATAGGGAGTTATCTTCTAAAAGGTGGTGCTAGAGCAAGTCCCTCTTTTATTTGCATATTCCTTACTGAGGTTTATGTAGAGATTTATCCTGTTTTCAACCTTATTAGCTATATACGGTAGTTATATGTGTAGAATATGCTATCACTTTCCAATTGGTTGGGTTCCCTTTCATGGTTTTCCATATGCAACACAGCTCTCTTTGCAATATATAATTACTTCTGTGATAAGAAAACCACTTTAATGCCAACCTCTTGTAAGCCATTGGGTCCCTGGCTACAGTACACAAATTATAAAATACTTATCGCAACTCATAAAGCAATAGCTATGATAGTCACAGGACTCCTAAATACACTTCCCCTATATTTTCAGCCATATATACAGTGCTTATCATGAGCATAAACTCTAGCCCCCTCCCCTATGTAGAATACTTGCCCCTTCTGAGCTTCAGTTTACTCCCAGACATCTCTTCATGGGCAGGAGGCAGCATCAATCAGTGATATTGCCATCTGCTTACAAGCAATGACTTTGTTTAGTCAGTTTCTAAAGTCCCAATGGTTTTCTGGCTCAAGGGACCTTGTAAGACTTGGCAGAGCTGGACAAAACCGTGCTGGACTAAATTTGATTTTGTTGTGTAAAGAATAGATCATGATTTACATTTCTCTATATTAAGAAGAAAGACAAAATGTTCTGCTCTTTTACCTTCATTGGTCCATATACATCTGATCGATCAAACATCTGTGTAAAGTAACTGAGACCGCTGAGAGCCGCCTGCCAGGGCATGTATTCCACATCATTGACCAGAAATTTGGTAGTTTCCAATGCTCTTGTAGTGCTTACTATCTGGGCTCTGAAAAACAAAATCAAAATCCCTCCTTACATGTTCTAGCTGTATATTAGACAATGTACATACAAATATATTGCATATAACCTAAATACTTGGTTTTTTTTCTTCCATCTGCTGTGTTTTGTGAATGTACATTTCTATCTTTATGTTGGTGGGATAGGTAGGCTGTGATGTGATGTGTATCCTCCTGTCCTATGAGTTAATATAGGCTGTGATGTTCTGTCACAATTGTGATGTGTATTCTAACAAATGTGCTGCACCCCCTACCCTCTCTCTATCTTATCCATGTCTTCCATATTTAATATTTACTGTTTTAGGCCAGATAGACTTCAGAAGATACAGTATGTAGCAGGACAGGGAGGAAACATAGGCAGATGATACCCTATGTACTATTACATGCAGCCATGTAATGAATGGATGGACTGGTTTTACCAGAGTGAGAGATGCTAGCAGCTTTCTGCTCTGGCTTAAAGAACGAAGTTCTGGGAAGAGGAATCTGCCTTTATGATATCTATGAAATGTGCTGTCTTATAGTTAAACATAGAATATGAGTTCAATAAACTGAGGGGCTCATCATAAAACCATTGACAATACTATTGATGGCATACACTCACCTGGCTAAATTAAATGCATCATCAATAATCTGAGCTCGGTTGATAACCGGAATTACCTGTTAAAAAGGACGGGGAAAAAAGCAAGACTCCATTTTTTATGTCTAATAATAACAAGCAGTAAATGATAAATGACCAGTCTTTCTCTGACTCCAAGAATGAATAATACTATAATGGCGCTGACCATAGTGCTGAATCTCAACCCCGCTATTCTAATTCTAGTCTCAAGAGCTGATGATGAAGGCCAAAAGTGTCAAATTCAGCGGTCACTTATTGGTTGTTTGATCTAAGGATGCTTTCATCTGTGCAAGAAGTTTTTATAATTTTTTAAAGTTATTTTGTCTTTTTGTTTTTACTGTTTTAGGCTGATGCCACATGTTTTATCCTTTATCTTGTGATTGCACCCTACATTTGTGTGTGCTGTGGTTTTCTTCTGGATATTGACTGGGTTGGGGAATCCTACTACATAGCAACACAAAAAAGTATCTGTGTGTGGGGGACCATTGTAACTTTACTACATGTTTTAGAAAAGCTGCCATTTTTCTTTAAAAAAATTAAAAAGAAAAAGTTTTTGCTATGGTTTTGGAGCTGAAGCCTGGAGAGGGGAGAAGTACTTTCTTTATATTTATTTCTAAAATATTACTCATCAGGGAGAGTGTTTTCCTACATAGGCAGTACAGAGACTTACAAGTCATTCCTGCTCCGCTAGGGATTCTGGGTAAAAAAATATGCAAATCTATTCTCCAGGATGGAATTAGGAGAACAGTGCACTCTGTACGCCACCCTATAGAGGGCAGCATCCTTAACATCATGAACGACTCAGTTATAAAGTCTTTTTAATCACAATGTGGATTTAATTGCCAAATCAGTATGTGTACGATTGTCCCCTGACCCTGGTCTATAGTCTCTCACTCTGCCAAATCAGTATCCCTACGCTATGCTGAGGATGGCCCAATAGGCCAAAATAGCGCTGTCCATAGCTGGTAATTAGAGATGAGCGAACACTAAAATGTTCGAGGTTCGAAATTCGATTCGAACAGCCGCTCAATGTTCGTGTGTTCGAACGGGTTTCGAACCCCATTATAGTCTATGGGGAACAGATACTCGTTAAGGGGGAAACCCAAATCCGTGTCTGGAGGGTCACCAAGTCCACTATGACACCCCAGGAAATGATGCCAACACCTCTGGAATGACACTGGGACAGCAGGGGAAGCATGTCTGGGGGCATCTAACACACCAAAGACCCTCTATTACCCCAACATCACAGCCTAACAACTACACACTTTACACACTCAATACCACCTCTCTGACAGTAGGAAAACACCTTGAAACATGTGTATTTGGCACTTGCAGTGAGGAGAGCTTGTCACCAGCAGTGAATTTGGCCCTTGTAGTAAGTTGAGGTTGGCACCAACATTTGTTTTGAAAATCAGGGTGGATTGAGCCTCTAACCAGCAGAGTTTGGGCAAATTCATGGTGGAGGGAGCCTCTAAAAACCCCAGTTTGGACCAATTCATGGTGGAGGGAGCCTCTAACCAGCCCAGTTTGGGCAAATTCATGGTGGAGGGAGCCTCTAAAAAACCCAGTTTGGACCAATTCATGGTGGAGGGAGCCTCTAACCAGCCCAGTTTGGGCAAATTCATGGTGGAGGGAGCCTCTAACCAGCCCAGTTTGGACCAATTAATGGTGGAGGGAGCCTCTAACCAGCCCAGTTTGGACCAATTAATGGTGGAGGGAGCCTCTAACCACCCCAGTTTGGACCAATTCATGGTGGAGGGAGCCTCTAAACAGCCCAGTTTGGGCAAATTCATGGTGGAGGGAGCCTCTAAAAAACCCAGTTTGGACCAATTCATGGTGGAGGGAGCCTCTAACCAGCCCAGTTTGGACCAATTAATGGTGGAGGGAGCCTCTAAACAGCCAAGTTTGGACCAATTCATGGTGGAGGGAGCCTCTAAAAACCCCAGTTTGGACCAATTCATGGTGGAGGGAGCCTCTAACCAGCCCAGTTTGGGCAAATTCATGGTGGAGGGAGCCTCTAAACAGCCCAGTTTGGGCAAATTCATGGTGGAGGGAGCCTCTAACCAGCCCAGTTTGGACCAATTAATGGTGGAGGGAGCCTCTAACCAGCCCAGTTTGGACCAATTAATGGTGGAGGGAGCCTCTAACCACCCCAGTTTGGACCAATTCATGGTGGAGGGAGCCTCTAACCAGCCCAGTTTGGACCAATTCATGGTGGAGGGAGCCTCTAAAAAACCCAGTTTGGACCAATTCATGGTGGAGGGAGCCTCTAAACAGCCCAGTTTGGGCAAATTCATGGTGGAGGGAGCCTCTAAAAAACCCAGTTTGGACCAATTCATGGTGGAGGGAGCCTCTAACCAGCCCAGTTTGGACCAATTAATGGTGGAGGGAGCCTCTAAACAGCCAAGTTTGGACCAATTCATGGTGGAGGGAGCCTCTAAAAACCCCAGTTTGGACCAATTCATGGTGGAGGGAGCCTCTAACCAGCCCAGTTTGGACCAATTAATGGTGGAGGGAGCCTCTAACCAGCCCAGTTTGGACCAATTAATGGTGGAGGGAGCCTCTAACCAGCCCAGTTTGGACCAATTCATGGTGGAGGGAGCCTCTAAACAGCCCAGTTTGGGCAAATTCATGGTGGAAGGAGCCTCTAACCAGCAGAGTTGTGGGAAAGCAGGGTGGAGGGAGCCTCTAACCAGCAGAGTTGGTGGAAATCAGGGTGGAGGGAGCCTCTAACCAGCAGAGTTGGGGGAAATCATGTTGGAGGGAGCCTAGTATTAGCAGAATTGTGCAACGCTTATGGTGGATGAGTATGAGGATGCGGAGGAATTGGAGAGGTTGAGTACAGACATGGAGTTTCATGTTGGGGTGCTTTACACAGGTGGGCACAAAAATGAAGGCTCTATCCAGTGGTGGTTCATTTTTATCAAAGTGAGCCGGTCGGCACTCTCAGCTGACAGACGGGTGCGCTTGTCAGTGATGATGCCACCGGCTGCACTGAACACCCTCTCAGATAGGACGCTGGCGGCAGGACAGGACAGCACCTCCAAGGCATATAGGGCAAGTTCAAGCCACAGGTCCAACTTCGACACCCAATACGTGTAGGGCGCAGAGGGGTCGGAGAGGACAGGGCTGTGGTCGGAAAGGTATTCCCGCAACATGCGCCTATACTTCTCACGCCTGGTGACACTAGGACCCTCCGTGGCGGCACTTTGGCGAGGGGATGCCATCAAGGTGTCCCAGACCTTAGACAGTGTGCCCCTCGTTTGTGTGGACCGGTGAGAACTTGGTTGCCTACTGGAGGAACTGCCCTCCCTGCCGCCAACGTCACATGCTGGAAACATCTCCATCATATTCTGCACCAATTGCCTGTGGCAAGCATTGATGCGATTGGCCCTCCCCTCTACCGGAATAAAAGACGAGATGTTGTTTTTATACCGGGGGTCAAGGATAGCAAAGATCCAGTACTGGTTGTCCTCCATGATTTTGACAATACGCTTGTCGGTTGTAAAGCACCCCAACATGAACTCAGCCATGTCTGCCACAGTGTTAGTTGGCATGACTCCTCTGGCCCCACCGGAAAGTTCAATCTCCATTTCCTCCTCATCCTCCATGTCTACCCATCCGCGCTGCAACAATGGGACGATTCGAAGTTGCCCGGAAGCCTCCTGTATCACCATCACATCATCGGACAACTCTTCTTCCTCCTCCTCCTCCTCCTCCTCCTCCTCCATTAAACGCAGTGAAGCGGACAGATGTGTGGACCTACTCTCCAGCTGTGACGGATCGGATGCTATCCCTAACTCCTCTGTGTGATCTGAGTTATCCCTGATGTCAATCAGGGATTCTCTCAGAACACACAAGAGCGGGATTGTAAGGCTCACCATCGCATCCTCAGAGCTCACCCTCCTTGTGGACTCCTCAAAGACCCGTAGGATGTCACAAAGGTCTCTCATCCATGGCCACTCATGGATGTGAAACTGAGGCAGCTGACTTTGTGGCACCCTAGGGTTTTGTAGCTGGTATTCCATCAAAGGTCTCTGCTGCTCAACCACTCTATTCAACATCTGAAACGTTGAGTTCCAGCGTGTGGGGACGTCGCACAAAAGCCGGTGTTGTGGCACATGCAGGCGTTGCTGGAGAGATTTTAAGCTAGCAGCGGCTACTGTCGACTTGCGAAAGTGGGCGCACATGCGCCGCACTTTCACCAGTAGCTCTGGAACATTGGGGTAGCTCTTTAGGAAACGTTGCACCACTAGGTTGAAGACGTGGGCCAGGCATGGAACATGTTGGAGTCCGGCAAGCTCCAGAGCTGCTACCAGGTTCCGGCCGTTATCACAAACGACCATGCCTGGGCCCAGGTGCAGCGGCTCAAACCATATTGCCGTCTCATCGAGGAGGGCATCCCTCACCTCGGAGGCAGTGTGCTGTCTGTCCCCCAAGCTGATCAGCTTCAGCACAGCCTGCTGACGTCTACCAACGCCAGTGCTGCAACGTTTCCAACTCGTAGCTGGGGTCAATCTAACAGCGGAGGAGGAGGCGGTGGCGGAGGAGGAGGCGGTGGCGGAGGAGGAGGCGGTAGAGGAGGAGGAGGAGGGGGGTGTTCTTCTCGTGTCCCTGCCAGGAATGTTAGGCGGGGAGACGAGGTACACCGGGCCAGTTTGGGAAGCAGTCCCAGCCTCAACTACATTCACCCAGTGTGCCGTCAGTGAAATGTAGCGTCCCTGTCCGCATGCACTTGTCCACGCGTCGGTGGTCAAGTGGACCTTTGTGCAAAGCGCGGAACTAAGGGCCCGCCTGATGTTGAGTGACACGTGCTGGTGCAAGGCGGGGACGGCACACCGGGAGAAGTAGTGACGGCTAGGGACGGCATAGCGAGGTGCCGCAGTTGCCATCAGGTCCAGGAAGGCGGGAGTTTCAACAAGCCGGAACGCCAACATCTCCTGGGCCAGCAGTTTAGCGATGTTGGCGTTCAAGGCTTGCGCGTGTGGGTGGTTAGCAGTGTATTTCTGCCGCCGCTCCAATGTCTGAGAGATGGTGGGTTGTTGTAAAGAAACGCCTGATGGTGCCTTTGATGGTGCAGGAGAAGGAGATAAGACAGGACCAGGGGAGGATGAGGTAGAAGTCAACAAAGTGGCGGAGGCAGATGAAGTGGTGTCCTGGCTCGTCCTCTGGAGTGCATCGCCAGCACAGTCAGCAGTGGCAGTGGCAGAGGCAGAGGCAGTGGCAGAGGCAGTGGCAGTGGCGTGAACGGCAGGCGGCCTTTGTCCTGCCGTTGCTGCCTGCCACTGATTCCAGTGCTTGGATTCCAAATGACGGCGCATTGAAGTGGTGGACAGGTTGCTCTTCTCAGAGCCCCTAATCAATTTCGAGAGGCAAATTGTGCAGACAACACTATATCTGTCCTCGGCGCATTCCTTGAAAAAACTCCACACCTTCGAGAAACGTGCCCTCGAGGTGGGAGTTTTTCGGGGCTGGGTACGAACTGGAACATCTTGGGAGATTCCGGGTGTGGCCTGGCTTCGCCTAAGCTGCTGACCTCTGCCTCTGCCTCTAGCTACCCTTTTTGGTGCTGCACCTGCCTCAACATCCACACTACTTTCCCCGCTTGACATCCCCCCTGTCCAGGTCGGGTCAGTGTCCTCATCATCCACCACTTCCTCTTCCAACTCCTGTCTCATCTCCTCCTCCCGCACAATGCGCCGGTCAACTGGATGCCCTGACGGCAACTGCGTCACATCATCGTCGATGAGGGTGGGTTGCTGGTCATCCACCACCAAATCGAACGGAGATGGAGGAGACTCTAGTGTTTGAGCATCTGGACACAGATGCTCCTCTGTTAGGTTCGTGGAATCGTGACGTGGAGAGGCAGGTTGAGGGACAATGAAAGGAGCGGAGAACAGCTCTGGGGAGCAGGGACAGTTTGGGTTATTGTTCTGTAAAGCTTCGGAATTTTGGGAGGAAGGAAGACAAGACTGTTGGGTAATAGGAGGAGAGGAGGCAGAGTCTGACTGGCTGCTGGACAATGTGCTGTAAGCGTTCTCTGACAGCCATTGCAAGACCTGTTCCTGGTTCTCGGGCCTACTAAGGTTTGTACCCTGCAGTTTAGTTAATGTGGCAAGCAACCCTGGCACTGTGGAGTGGCGCAATGCTTGCTGCCCCACAGGAGTAGGCACGGGACGCCCTGTGGCTTCACTGCTACCTTGCTCCCCAGAACCATTCCCCCGACCTCGCCCACGGCCTCGTCCACGTCCCTTTCCGGGAGCCTTGCGCATTTTGAATTCCTAGTTAGAAATTGGCACTGTATACCAGTAGTAAAAATTGTGGGTGCACGTAACCCCAATATATTCTTTGAATTCCCAGTCAGACACTGGCACTATATGGCAGTAGCAAGAAATGAGGGTATTTGTATTCCCAATATACTCTTTGAATTCCCAGTCAGACAATGGCACTGTATACCAGTAGTAAAAATTGTGGGTGCACGTAACCCCAATATATTCTTTGAATTACCAGTCAGAAACTGGCACTATATGGCAGTAGCAAGAAATGAGGGTATTTGTATTCCCAATATACTCTTTGAATTCCCAGTCAGACAATGGCACTGTATACCAGTAGTAAAAATTGTGGGTGCACGTAACCCCAATATATTCTTTGAATTACCAGTCAGAAACTGGCACTATATGGCAGTAGCAAGAAATGAGGGTATTTATAACCCCAATATATTCTTTGAATTCCCAGTCAGACAATGGCACTGTATACCAGTAGTAAAAATTGTGGGTGCACGTAACCCCAATATATTCTTTGAATTCCCAGTCAGAAACTGGCACTATATGGCAGTAGCAAGAAATGAGGGTATTTGTATTCCCAATATACTCTTTGAATTCCCAGTCAGACAATGGCACTGTATACCAGTAGTAAAAATTGTGGGTGCACGTAACCCCAATATATTCTTTGAATTACCAGTCAGAAACTGGCACTATATGGCAGTAGCAAGAAATGAGGGTATTTATAACCCCAATATATTCTTTGAATTCCCAGTCAGACAATGGCACTGTATACCAGTAGTAAAAATTGTGGGTGCACGTAACCCCAATATATTCTTTGAATTCCCAGTCAGAAACTGGCACTATATGGCAGTAGCAAGAAATGAGGGTATTTGTATTCCCAATATACTCTTTGAATTCCCAGTCAGACAATGGCACTGTATACCAGTAGTAAAAATTGTGGGTGCACGTAACCCCAATATATTCTTTGAATTACCAGTCAGAAACTGGCACTATATGGCAGTAGCAAGAAATGAGGGTATTTATAACCCCAATATATTCTTTGAATTCCCAGTCAGACAATGGCACTGTATACCAGTAGTAAAAATTGTGGGTGCACGTAACCCCAATATATTCTTTGAATTCCCAGTCAGACACTGGCACTATATGGCAGTAGCAAGAAATGAGGGTATTTGTATTCCCAATATATTCTTTGAATTCCCAGTCAGACAATGGCACTGTATACCAGTAGTAAAAATTGTGGGTGTATATAGCCCCAATTCTATTGCTAGGGGACTTGCAGGGTATTTCTGGGGTGAAGGTGGGGGGGCACACCGTTGGAACGGGTATCGGGGTATATATCGGGTATACGGGAATACACTGACAGTGTATTCCATTCAGGATCCTGGGAAAGCTGGGTTGCGGCGATTGAGCCCGTCAGTGCCACGTTACACTGACAAGCTTCTCCCTGGAATTTAGCTCTTACAAGAGCTGTTGGTTGTCTTCTCCTTCCTATCCTAGCCTGTCCCTGCCTACCCAGAATCTAAGCCCTAGCTAGCTGGACGGAAACCTCCGTCCTCGGTGAATTGCAAGCTCAGAATGACGCGAACCTGGGCGGCGCTGTTCTTTTAAATTAGAGGTCACATGTTTTCGGCAGCCAATGGGTTTTGCCTACTTTTTTCAACGTCACCGGTGTCGTAGTTCCTGTCCCACCTACCCTGCGCTGTTATTGGAGCAAAAAAGGCGCCAGGGAAGGTGGGAGGGGAATCGAGTAATGGCGCACTTTACCACGCGGTGTTCGATTCGATTCGAACATGCCGAACAGCCTAATATCCGATCGAACATGAGTTCGATAGAACACTGTTCGCTCATCTCTACTGGTAATCTGTTCCTTTTGGGACAGAAATACTGATTTGGCAATGAAATCCACATTATGATTAAAAGACTTTACAACTGAGTCGTTCATGATGTTAAGGATGCTGCCCTCTATAGGGTGGCATACAGAGGCACTGTTCTCCTAATTACATTCTGGAGAATAGATTTGCATATTTTTTTTACCTAAAATATTACTATCATCATCAGTTCCTCTAATATAAATCCAGACTACAATGCTGGTTTACTATTTACTCATTATACAGAACTTACTTTCCTTCTGTAGTCACACTGTAGTATCTTGTGTATCACCCCCATCCCATATACTGATAATACTCACAGTAAGGTTAGTCTCCAGCTGGTTAAACAATCTGTTCCAGTTTCCGTCATCATAGTTAACCCTGTAGTATCCAGTCACATCAATGTTTGCAAGTAACCAGTTGTCTCCAGTTATTCGAAACTCATTATTTGTGTCTGAAATAGAACATACCTGTGAATTCTCATTTATGAGACATATTAAGCCATGCCCATGATCTACACAAGAATGCTCACGTATCACCTCTAAGTTTTTATCACCCATTATCCTTGCACTACAATTTTGTGCAACAATTTGGGTCACATTGTGACATCTCATGCAATATCCATTTAGGGAAGGTCACAACCCTTTCCAGTAAATCCACACAAAGCCCCCACTTTCTTATTATACTTTTTATATATATTGGGGCCAGAGTGTTCACTAGGACAGATTTTAAACCTCTACATGTAAATAATAAAGATTCACATTCATTTCCAAATCATGATTTCCATCAATGCTAAATCTGTGACACATTTGCACTTTCCCCTTCTGATATCTACTTTAGAGGGTTCCTGTGAGGGGTGCATTTACATTTTGTGGTCGAAAGCCTATCCCAAAACTTGCAGTTACTGAATATGCAACTCTTTTATGTACCCTTATTATGATCTTGTACATGAGCCCTACATTTTTGTCACCTATATACTTATAGTATATATCTGAGCTCTGAATAGTTTGTACAGCCTGTGAATCTCCAGCAGCTTTAATAGCAATAGCCCTACTAGCCCATAATACTGAATGAGCAGTTGTATTAGTCCTACTAGCCCATAAAACTTTGAGAAGAGTTGTAATACTCATACTAACCCTGAAACTGGGAGGAGAGATATAATAGTCCAACTAGCCCGTAATACTGTGGGAAGAGTTGATCAACATATGCCAGTAGGCAGACAGATTGCTTCCAGAAAATAACTATGGGATTATTGGGGCACTATATACAGTAAATATATCATTCAATGCAGTTTTCTAAATAAGCCAGGAATTATTCTAAAATCAAGTGCAAAAGAGTATCACCATAGTATTATACACTTCTAGTTCTTACCTCTTTCTTTAGTTAGCCAGACATTTCTTAAATCAGATGTTTTGGTGATGTAAGAAATGGGAACATACCATGTATAGCTGAAAAAGATTTAAGATAAAGTTAGACATAAAAAAGTGCTACAAATAGAGCAATTGTCAGCAAAATTATCAATCCTTCCTAAATTCAGACAGTGTAAACTTCATCACTCTAAAAATCTGCATTATCATAGTGGCTGATACTGTAAGTCTGGTTTCATACAAATGATTAACCTTGCAAGCTGTAAATAGAAATGACCATGCTATACCCAAGTGGAGATCTATTTTTTATTCGTGCCATTTCTGTCTTTCTATTTTTATTTGCTTGTGTGTCACCCATTTTTTCATCCCCCAAAAAATCCCTTTTCTAAGGCGAAGTCCCCACATTGTGGAAACGCAGCCTTTTTTGTTACAGATTTTGTTGCTTTTTTTTTGAGCCAAAGCCAGAGGTGGATTGAGCAGAAGGGAGAAATATAAGAGCTTATTATATATTTCCCATTCCTTTTGCAACCATTCTTTGCTTTGGCTCAAAAAATGCAACAAAATCTGCAACAAATAAAGATGAATTTCCGCAACGTGGAATCTGTGAAAATTGGATGGCACAGAGATGACATCTGTGTTTAATCCTTTTATTTGTGTGTCCCCATAGACCTGCATATGGAATACTGGAAGGCAGGGGTCTGCGCTCACTGGTAGGTCTTGAATAACAGCCGGAAAACTAGGTGTAGTGGTAGAAAGTAGGTTCTGTTTATTGTAAAGACAATTAAAAGCACGACGCGTTTCGGACCACCACGGGTCCTTTCTCAAGTGCAGGTTTGGCTATGTGCCGAGAGAAGTAGGAAGTGAAGAGAGCACAACAGCCTGCAGGTTAGTGAACAGGTGTCATGGGAATACCCCTGGTATAATAGTGATAAGCCAATGTTATCAGACACAGGAGCCCTTCATACAGAGCAGAGCCTTCACCACAGCTGGCTGTGTCCGCTTTGGTCTCAGCTGCCGGGTCTCTTCCTCTCCTGCCTGTTCTCTGGTGTCTTGGTGCTTCACAGTTGTTACTTCTGTAACAACTTCTGTTACTTCTGTTACTTATTTCAATACTACACTCAGAGCGCTCGGTGTCTCCTTTTTTGTTTTTTACATAGACCTGCATAGGCAAGTCTAGAAGGCACGTGAGATGAAAGTAAAGCATGTAGAGATATTTTAGTTCAGGTACTGTTGGTTAAATGACTATAATAGATGTATGTACTGTCCATGTGATGTCTGATTTTTATTTTTATTTTATATAGTCATAAAAGAGTAGTTCATGTGAAAGACCTTTTAGGAGGAATGTATGAAGAAAAATTAAAGAGGACCAGATTTAGAGGGATTTTCTGGGATTACTATGTCTTTTACCTGGCCCGTAAATGGCATCCATTTTGAAATAAGATTTAGATTTTTGTATCAAAAAATGATCCTGCCTTATTTTTAGCATTATTCTGGCTGGGTATATGCAAACACTGCAGTATTTTTGCAACCAGTACATGGCTCTCCCAACTCGCCGTACATCAGCCCCATAAACCCACCATGTGGCCACTACATCCAACAGCTCCACAACAATCGGATTAAGCAGTTCATCTAGACACAAGTTTTCTTATAAAACTCATCTTACTTATATGGTGATACAGCAGTGACTGTGGAATTGGGGTCTAGAAGAAAATGTTTCTGTGTTATAGATCCATCAGCTGTATTTATTGTCACCACTGGGAAACCCATCTGCAAGACCCATGTGTTCATGATCGCTTCAATTGAGGCTGGAAGGGTAACTGCATTTGTTTCATTGTCATAGACCTAGAATAAAGAGCAGAAGGTGACTGATCCAAAAAGGAAACATTTCTGTTCCATGTGCATGTGGGACATTCAGGTTTTGGCTTAGATGTGTTTCAGTCTGTTTCTCATAATACATAAGCAATAGAAAAGCTTTCGCACCTGTTTAGTGAATTCAGTTTTCTCATTACAGTACCACTTGTGACATAGCTAATGGATAACCAGGAGTCTACAAACTAAAGCTTTCTCAGACTTTAGGAAAGCCACGCAAGTCCTGTAGAAGCCACCAACTTGCTGCATAAGTATTTTTGTTGCTCCCATTGACTTCAAACTGCAGGTAACTAGTTTACTATTTAAGCACCTTTAAGACCGACCTGTTTTGACCCTTAATAACGAAACCATTTGGTATCTGGGTGTCCTCCATGCCTTTCACTAACCCATAAATTGAAGTGAATGAAATGAGCCACAAAAAAAGACAGGTTTGGGATGATACTGACTTGGCAAAATCCCACATCATTGCAATTAAAGGCTTGTTGAATGTCGGGCATGATGTTCAAGGGAGCTGTTTCCAATAGAGGGCAGCATACTGAGGCAGTGTTTCCTATTTACATCCTGGGAAACACATTTGCATATTCTTTCTAAGAAACTTGCTTGTGTGAATAAGCCGTCACACTCAAAACCATTCAGATATTTGCAAAATGTGGACCCTCTTTATGAGATACAGTTGAAAATCCCTTCCTGTTGTATGCACAAATAGACAATGTAGGAGATTGATCATTTATCTAAACTTACATCTTGTAAGGAATCCCACAGATTAGTATACACTGTATTTTCATAGGCAAATTTGTTGAGGTAGTCCTAGGAAAGGTAGGAAAAAACTGGGTTAAGACTGACATCCGAATAATAAGATGTCTGGTGCACTATACATGGAGCTAATATGACAGTACACAAAGTCATACTTGAAAATCTATACAAAACTAAAATAGATCCAGTATGGGCCCTTATATTTCTGTGAGTGCTCCATTATGGATCTGAACCATACAGAGCTACAATGGGAAAGTGTCAATGAGTCCTTAGCATTTTACAAACATTTTGTTTAGCCTTAGTTTTCATGCACTTTTTCACATTAGTATTACATTACCTTCATTTTAAAGGGCTTTTAAGGCAACACCCTCTGAGTCTCCTAGTATGGTAGTTATAGCCATCATTGCATGCATGTAAGCAGATAACAGCTATGACAGGTGTATAACATGGTTGATAAATAAAGAAGCAGCATACATGGAGGCCCATAGCAATGTCATCTGATCAGCGGCTGGTACTTACACATAGTCCCTTTGCAAAAAGGTCTTCAGTGATAAATGTAGACAACATCCGAATAACTGATGCACCCTGAAATAAATGCAAGTATGATCACAATAGATAGATAGATAGAAATGCAAGGATGATCCAAATAGATAAAAGTCATTTTCTTTTTATGTGTTTTATGATGGGCGTCAACTAATGTGTATCTAATGAAGGCAGTGGCTACAGCAGAATCAGCCCTGGTGACTAGGGTATCAGGTCTTACTTCCTTTCCTATATACAGTTAGCAATTGAATGTCAGTCTGTCACTGATATCATCCAGCTCCATGTCCTGCTAGAGATAGCCACCGACTGACGATAAAGGCAGAAAGTGCTCAGCAGTGATGTCTTCAGACAAATTGATACGGGGAGGGGGAAAATCGTCTGTGAATACTTGATAATACTCTGGGACAGGGACAAAGTTCTGTCTACCATTAAGAGAAGCTTTACTGTGACTTCTATTTAGGTGGACATGAATGTGTAAACCCTGGCATTTTAATATACAGATTTGGTCCAGTATCCGACTACTTGTCTTTTTGTCTTGCCACTGGGCAGGGAGTGTAGAGGCAGGGTAAGGAGCTGCCTCCTCATGTAATACCAGCCAAAGTCAGTCACCCATATTTACTAGTGAGGTTACAACTATACACTGGTATATATGTGGTGCACCTTTGGCACAATATGGCGCATCTTTGGCACAGTGTGAAAAATCTAGTTTGGGCTAAAATTTTTCAACTTGCTAGTCATGTTGGTGTGGATGCTCAGATAAAGGGGGCATGGCTTAAATGTGCCACAATGCACTAAAAATGTGTCCAGATTATGTGGCAAAATGCGGGCTCAAATTAAGTCAGCTGAAAGGTGATATAAAGATTGACTAGATGATTGAAATATACACCAGATATGCCCAATGTATTACTGTGATGAATTTGGTGTGTTTTCACAGCCTGTCTAAGCTTACACTGTCTATTAGTTAGGCCTCCTGCACACAACCATAGTTTTGATCCACAAATACGGACCCACAGTTGAGGATCAAAAGTAAGACACATGTATTTCCATAGGCCCAGACACACAACCACATTTTTGGCAGTTGTGTGTCCGTGTCAAATCCAACTGTAATTAATGTCCTATTTTTGTCAGCACTTTGACAGTCTTTTTTTGCAGATGACATACTGACATGTTTTTTGCAGACAGTACAAACCACTACAGTTGTGTGGAGGAAGCCTAAATCTAGGTCAGTGTGTTTAGCACACACCATACATGCTGTATCCTGGAAAAAGTCTCCTTAGCAAACTTCAGCTAGTCGTCAGTATTCAATTTTCCTAGTTCTTAGACAACCCCTTTAAACATAACCTTGCATATAAAATAAAGAATTTTAATAACAGTTACACGTTAACTTGTTGACTGTAATGTTAAAAGAGTTATCTGGTGTCTGGTATTTATGGCCTATCCTCACTCGCTGTGCAAACTGTAGCGACAAGTATAGGTACTGTAGCACTACCCTATAGGACATCAATTCTAGAAACAGGATAGTTTCTTTAAACTTTGAAAGAAATGGGATGTACAGCTATAGCAAATCCACTTCTGACTGAGGCCCCAATTTGCGGAAAAGCTGCTTTTGCCTTTTTTTTTTTTTTTAGCCAAACCCAGGAGTGGCTACAAAAGGAATGGGGATTATGTTGGAAGAAGCTCTTATACTTTTCTCTTCTGCTCAATCCACTCTTGCCAACAACAAAAAATCTGCTTTTCCGCAACATGGGACCTTAGTCTGTGACTGCACAAAATCATGCAGTATCTGTTTCTGGTTTTTGTGCAGCTTTTAATGCAGGTTGTTTTTTTTGTTTTGTTTTTTTGTCAAAACTAGGATTGGATTAATATGAAATGGGAGGTATAAATGAAAAACAAATTTATTCCCTTCCAGCTTGTTACTTTAGGCACTAAAGGTTGTATTTAATACTTCAGGTATGATTCCAGCTTTTGGAATTACAATTCCTATTACCAATTAGCTTAGACTGAATCACAAATGTAGTATTTGAGGCAGTTTGAAGCAAATTTTAAAGTCAAAGCTAGGAGAGAATACAATAGAGATGAGAAACATGAGTCTATCCTTCATACTATCCCTTTTTTTTGGATCCACTCCTGGTTTTGATTCATGAAACTGTAGCACAAATTGCCATAAAATCTGCATTTGTGATTCTAGGCTAATGGCATCACCCTCACGTTAGGTTAGGTTTTCTTCCTTTAAGTGTAACAAGTATCTTGGATTTAGCAACTGTTTCATGGGAAAGAGGTGCAGTACAGAATGAAGAGTCTCTAGGTTGGGTCTGTGAGACGAGAACTACACGTGGCTAGTAAGTGTGTGCATGCGTGTGCTTAAGTATATTAAACAATTTACCTTACTGTAACTGATGGAATCGAAAAGTGCACTTATTTCTGATGGAGTGTTCACATCTTCTTCCCTTGAAGAGAGTGGATGAGAAGAAGCTAAAGCATCAACAGCCATCACTCGGTGGACATCATAAAGCACGATCAGGTCTTTCTGTAATTGTGACAATAAAATTTTATTAGTACAACATGTCATTTTTGTCAAAATTCAATATATTCCAAAATCGGCATACCAATTAATCTCATTTCATGTTTGTGTGGTTGTGTTGGGATTGCAACATTCAGTAAAGACCAACATACTAGTTATTATTAGAGATGAACGAGTAGTACTCGATCGAGTAGGTATTCGATCGAATACTACGGTATTCGAAATACTCGTACTCGATCGAGTACCACTCGCTATTCGAATGTCAAAGTTCGATGCAGAACCAGCATTGATTGGCCGAATGCTATACAGTCGGCCAATCAACGCTGGTTCTTCTCCTACCTTTAGAAGTCTTCTCCATGCAGCTTCCCCACGGCGTCTTCCGGCTCTGAATTCACTCTGCCAGGCATCGGGCCTGGGCAGAGCCGACTGCGCATGTCCGCTTGTAGTACGGGCATGCGCAGTCGGTTCTGCCCAGGCTCGATGCCTGTCAGAGTGAATTCAGAGCCAGAAGATGCTGCGGGGATGCTGCAAGGAGAAGACTTCTCGGAGAATTCAGCTCGACCCTCACTTGTGGACTTGGTAAGTATAATTTGATCGAATGTTGCCCACCCCTGAAACGAGCATTTTCCCCCCATAGACTATAATAGGGTTCCATATTCGATTCGAGTAGTCGAATATTGAGGGGCTACTCGAAACGAATATCGAACATTTTACTGTTCGCTCATCTCTAGTTATTATGAATATCACATATATGTACAGTATATATGACATATTATTATGGACAAAGACATGGCTATTAGTTTTTAGTCTCCTGTATTATGTTATGCAGAAATATAACACATTCTCCTGTAGCTTAGCCTATAGAATACTGGTGGGGGTTCAGGTTATATCTGCAGGCGCCAAATGACCAGTGGTATAGCCAGTGGTGTACATAGATGAAAGGGAATCCTGCCACAAAGATCAAAATTGTCCTAGCCCATTATTGTGTCAGGGTTTCCCACCCAGGGCAAAAGGGCCTGGTGTTTGATTTCCCTTCTATACCATTTCCATGACCCTTCAATCAATTCCCATTCCTGTGTGAGATAACACTGCAGTTACTGGAGAGGTGAGTCTGCACTTGTCTTTGCCATCTTAGGAAAGGAGTTGAAACAAACCAGGTTTGGGTACTTTCACTCCATGAGCCACATACAACTTGCATGGTCTTCCCCATTGCGATATTCACTCTAGTGCAGTTGCACTGTCAAAAGGAATCCTCCAACATGAAGGTCAATAGCCTATTCAGCCATGTGATTCATTAATCTTAGTTATACAATATTATTATTCAGATAGACATAACTAATGAAATATCCAAAATTAACATATATCACACATCAACAGCATAGGTGATATATGTCAGTCCTTTGGGGACCGCACTGCTGGGACTCTCACTGATCTCTGCAATGGGGGTCCCAAGGCCCCACTGCTACTACCTTTCAATAAGAAGTTATAATGGAGTGGTGGATGCTCATGCATGCAGTGCATCCTTTCAAAGTCTAGGGGATTGATGGATATCTCCGTCATTTCCATAGACTTTGAATGAAGAAGTAACGTGCATACTTGACCACTGCTCAATCCAACTTCTCCTCACTGTGTGTGTAGTAAGTACAAATGGGTAGGGGGCTTCAGACTCCCATTGAAGTGATCAGTGTAGGTCCCAACAATAAAACATGTATCACATATCATTTGCATAGATGATAACTTGATTGTGGGACTTGTGGGTCTATTTTATTATCCAGTCTTCATGGCTACCTCTCATCCAGATTTGTTATGCTGCTGTAAGAAAATCGTAACTTACTATATTCCAGGTGGGCTCTGCATAGTCGGCTCCTAAATATTCCACATATGAGGCAAAACCTTCATTCAGCCACGGATCAGTCCACCATCGAATTGTTACAAGATTGCCAAACCACTACAAAAGTAAGAGAAGTTATCATTGTTACTGTGGTGTATGACATATAATCTTACTGTAAACTTACTTGAAAGGGATTCTATCATTAAAAAAATGACTTTTAAGTAAAAGCACATCAGACTAGACATGTGCAGTGGCTCTGTCCAAGGCGAAGTGGCAAAGCCAACTGAGCATGCGCAGTATTTTTATCATGAAGACACACTTGACAAGTCATGTTGCGGAGACATGTCAGCACAAGAAGAGAGTGGCGGCGCTGGAACCTATGACGAGCCTGTGTGTTGAGCACTGAAGGAACACCCAATTTGCATAACGAAAAAAGATGACAAAACTCAAAAACAACAGCATGGACCTGAAAAATAATCCTTTCTAAAGGCTATTCTGATGTGCTTTTAGTTAAAAATTGATTTTTTTAATGATAGAATCCCTTTAAAGTTTAACTTCTGATGCATATGAGGAAAATTCTGCTGTACTTTGCGTAAAGGGGTTTTACAGGACTAAGGATTTTATGGCCTACCCTTAGGATAGACAAACAAACAAACAAACAAACAAACAAACAAATGAGCTTTATTAGCATTACCAAAGAATAAAACATTTGGTGTTGCCAAAGCAAAAAAAAAAAGAAAAGGGGGTTGGGGTTGGTGGAGGGGGGTGGGTACGGGGTCTGTGGGTTAGGGATTTGAGTGTCCTTAGGGTCTCGTCGTTCTTGTTTGGGGTGTGTGGGTATCGTGGGTATGGGGTAAAAAGGTGATGGGGGACGCTTAGTGGTGTTCAGTTGGTGGGTGGGGGGTTTAATAGTCTATGGGGGTAGGGGGTTTGATAGTCCATGCATCTCATCTTCCTCTTGTTTGGTGACAGCTGGACACGTATTGGGCAGCGATCTCCACAGTGGTCTCCTCCTCTCCCCGTAGGATGTAGAGTTTCCTCTTCTCGCCTGCAGATGTGAAGTCTGGGATGTGGGTGGAGAGTCTTTGGTAGTAGACGGCCCTCATAGCTGAGTATTTGGTGCAGTGTAGCAGGAAGTGGGTCTAGACCATAAATACCTGATTGGTAGGGGGCCTATACACAGTACATTGCCAGAAGCAGAAAACTTTCACTTGTAAGAGGCAAGATGTTATCAATGCAGCTCAGCTCCCACTGACTTCAATAGGTGCCTGGCATCTACACAGGATGCAAAGCTTTCTGCTTCTGTCCCTGTATTGTGTATAGCATTGGAATGGAAGTGGCCCTGTACAGCTGATCTGTGCCACCTGGTGGTCCCCCACTGATCAGATACTTATAGTCTAGCCTAAGGACAACCCTTTTAAGTGACTCTAAGGGCCCCTTCACACGGCTGAAACACGCGCGTTTTTTGCACATTTTTTTACGCGTGTAAAAATGAAAACGTTGCGTTTACGCAACGTTTTAATAGACGGTGCGTAAACGCAGCGTTTACGCGGTCAAAAGACGCACAGAAAACGCCGCGTTTACGTGCCATCTATTAAAACGTCGCGTAAACGCGACGTTTTCATTTTTACACGCGTAAAAAAACGTGCAAAAAACACGTGTGCATTTCAGCCGTGTGAAGGGGCCCTTAGGAGTCTGTGAGCAGAAACTAAGCATATAATCCCAGCCTACACATAGATAGGTGAGAATTACTTAAAGCAATACAGATAAATATCTGCCGGGCTGGGTATATTGGCTGGGGTCTGGTGGCACACTCCCTATAATGGTCTGCATAGTGACATGTGTTGCCCAACATAAACATTGTGTAACATCACACCCACTGATTGTCATTTGGGTCTCATTGCTATCCAAGACATTACATGACTATGAAATGCAAATAATACAATATTCCTGGATGTTTGGTTGCCAGTTGCTCATGCCTTTCCAGCCATAGATCAAGGTGTGACCTGTGACTATCATGTGACATGCCTGTGATTTGTGAGACAAATGAGAGTTGAAAAAGTAACAGCAAGTAGAAAACATGTGGCTCAAATATTTTTGGTCCCATGAATTGTCTAAGTTTTGCACGTCTCTGTGTAGCCCTAACCTTAATGTGGATTAACTTTGCCGGCACTATTCTTATAAATATCTACACGTGCAAAATTTTGTTTATGGCTAAGGCTACACAGCAATGCGTCACATTGTGACATTGCTTATACTGTTGCAACCCGCCACAATATGCATCTGGCAGCTGCAAAGAATCCCAAAAAGTTGGAGTTTTGGTCTCAGATTGTATAAAATATTATAACTCATGAGCAACATATCTGTGATTTGATAATTTGGTGATTCAAACTGCATTTGTAAAATAGTTGTGTGACAGTAAGTTGCAGGCCAGAAACGTGCCGTCATGTGATACACGTCGCCATGTAGCCTCTAGTATATGGAAGGGGGTTTGATATTTTCACAGAATTTCTAATCACTAATAGTCAAATACACAAGGACAACATATCATAAACAATATTAATAAGATAGCCAACCTGATGTGCAAGCTCATGGGCTATTATGGTAAGCACTCTCTCCTTGTTACTAATGGAAGATTCCTGAATGTCATAAAGAAGTGAAGTCTCTCTGTATGTTACAAGTCCCCAGTTCTCCATGGCTCCCACACTGAAGTCTGGAAGGGCTACCTGGTCTAGGGGAGAGACCTCATTGTTAAAATACAAGTTTTACTACACAACTGTCCGCACACACAGCCTAACACGTGAAATGGATGTGCTGTGGATGCCTTTTTATAATTTTATATATACATTTGTATTGCAAACCACCATTGTACATAAATGCAATATATACACATACCTGATTTTGGCAGAGGATAAGGCACATTATAATATTTCTCAAAAAATTCCAAAATTGGCCTTGTGATATTCAGTGCATACGCTCCTTGATTCTCATCTACAATTGCTTTTTTACGGCCCCAGATTTTAACCTGTATATTGATGTAAAAGAGGAAAATTACTAAATATTTCCTAGCATATGCATCAGTGCCTATATGTATTACTTTAGAAGTCATTGAATCAGCTTTCCAGTATTCAGGGGTTAATATACAGCACTGATTTTACTGCCAGTCAATAAAAATTTGTCATTATTTGCCTGGGACACTAAGGCTGAAGATCGCCACCCCAGTCAATTGCAGTGCTCGCTCAGACTGGCTGAGCTCAAGTTGAATATGGACCGAGACTGAAGTCCTGCTGCTGAGTTTACTTTGTGGGACAACCACTTCAAAAACAGACACCTTGATGCAGCAAGGAAATTTAAAAAGTTTATAGACATCCCACTTAATGAAGGATGAAGGTCCTAGAGAGACTGGTTCTGACACATCTCCAACCTCTAGTGAGCTCTGCTATGGACCCCTTCCAGTTTGCTTATAGGCCAGGCATTGGAATGGATGATGCCATCATCCACCTTCTTCACTTAGCTCTTTCTCACCTGGAGAAACCAGGGGACACTATGAGAATAATGTTCTTTGATTTCTTCAGTGCTTTTAACATCATTCAGCCAGGGCTACTGAGGGACAAGCTGGACCTTGTTGGAGTGGACCATCACATGTCCAACTGGATCCTAGACTACCTCACAAATCGACCTCAGTACGTGAGAGCCCAGGGCTGTGTGTCTGACACTGTGATCTGTAGTACAGGGACACCACAAGGTACAGTTCATGCAGTTCTTGCCACATTTCTCATCACACTGTACAATGCTGATTTTAGGTGCAACTCATACCGCTGTTACTTGCAAAAGTACTCCGATGATTCTACAATAGTAGGCCTCATCACTGATGGTGATGACAGGGAATATAGAGACTAAAACCAGGATTTTGTAGAATGGTGCCAGCAGAACCAGCTCAGGATTAATGCTGGGAAGACAAAGGAGATGGTGGTGGACTTCAGTAAGCGGAGAAGTGCTCCGAATCCGGGGGACATCCAGGGGACAGGCATTGAGATAGTCAAGATCTATAAGTATCTGAGTGTGCTCCTTAATAATAAATTGGACTGGACTGATTACCTGGATGCGCTGCACAGAAAGGGTCACAGCAGGCTGTACCTGCTCAGGAGGCTGAGGGCCTTTGGAGTCCAGGGAGCACTTCTTTGGGCTTTTTTCAACCCTGTGGTAGCATCAGCCATCTACTTCAGAGTGGCCTGCTGGGGGAGTGGCATAGCAGTCATGCACAGAAAGACTTGACAGGCTGATTAGAAGGGTCAGCTCTGTCCTGGGGAGCCCCCTGGACCCAGTACAGGTGGTGGGTGAGAGAAGGATACTGTCCGTGGTGACCTCCATGCTAGGCAATAACTCCTATCCCATGTATCAGACCGCGATAGCATTGGGCAGTACTTTCAGTGACCGACTGCTTCACCCCAAGTACGAGAAGGAGTGCTATTGGAGTTCCTTCCTCCCAACCACAGTCAGGCTGTATAATCAACATCAGGCTAAGCGGAGATCACTCCGCACAGAGAAGTAAATGATCCTGAGGTCTTTCTATTTCTTTCAGTTGCTATGACTCCTTGTACCTTTTTCTATCTGTTATGAGCTTGTATGGTGTTATTTTCATGTAATATATTAGTGTATTATCCATGTTGCTGTAACACACTGAATTTCCTCATGGTAGGGCTATTAAATGATTATCTTAAAGGATTATCTTAAAGATAAAAATGGATGTGTACATGAGGCCTAAATCAAAATGTGGGACATTCTTTTACCATGTTGAGGCACACAGAGGGGTTTTTTTTTCTGTAAGAATACAACAGAAAATAAAATAAAATTGTGGCATACTTCATCAGATTCTGTGGAATAAGCTTCAATGGGAGGATATATTTATACACACAGTCTGTCTTCACACTAAAAGAGACTAACATGGTCCAGGTACAGTCAAGGAGTGCACCTTGTGTACACAGGGCTTGGTTGTGTCCTTACTGTCTAGGAATCAGCTGTACTTCTACAATAGAATGCTCTCCAGAATCAAGTAGGAGTCAGAATATCAGCATGAAAGGTGAAGGAAACATTATGGAATTATATTGGAATATATTATGCAAAATGTTAGTCCACATAGTTAACACTATCAGGGAATTTATCAAGGGCAGTACATCAGTCTTCTGGCATAAAAAACTGGAAATTTTGCTTGTTTAAAAGCGTTGTTAAAACGTGACAGGCTTAGCGGAGGGGTGGGGCTCATTTCTGGCATCAGTTTTATGTATATTTATTGTAAATTGATGCAAGCAGAATTTTACTTAAAAAGAATATATACTTACCCTATCGTCTCCAACATAGCAAAACTGAGAAACTATAAAGGCCACCAGATATGTTGACATCTTTGGAGTCTGATCGAACGTAGAAACAATCCATTCTTCACCCTCCCACTGTTCAGTGGTCTCACCTGAAGCAAGATCATTTCAGTCAACACACTCTAGCTCAACAAACATTTTATCGTAGATTACATTTTTTCATTTTTGGTGTTTTATTGGACGTCTAGAGTATTATAAGTACACACATAAATGTGACATGGCCACATTTATTGAGACACAAACACAAAAACTTAACCTACCAACCAATTATAATGCTTCTTACGTTCTGCTAAAGCAATTTGGTAAAATGCAAACTGAGCTCAGATTGGTTGCTGTGGTCAACAAAAGAGAGCTCTTTTACATGTGTATGCCCATTTATTCTTCTTTGTGGATGAGCATGTATTGGTAACTGCAGTCCATGAGATCATCACACACACAACAAATTTTTCACATACTATATTTAATGAAACTTAATTCACTATAAGGGTGGGTTCACATCCGCTTTCAGGTTTCCGTCTTCTGCCAACAGAAGAAGGAAACGTGGCAGACAGTGTCCGGCCGTGAGCGCCTGTGAGCATTTTGTGTTCTCTGCAGCAAAACCGTTTTTTTTTAACCGGACGCAAAGTCCTGCATGTCCAACTTTGTGTCCGGTTAAAAAAACTGGTTTCGCCGCGGAGAGCACAAAACGCTCACAGGCAGTCACAGCAGGACACTTTCTGAACTCATTCAAATGAATGGGTTTGAAAACTGACTGCAGGTTTCCGTCTCCTGTCCAGTTTCTCGGGCAAGAAATGGAAACCTGCAAAACGGAGATCGGGCACTAGTGTGAACCTGCCCCAAGCAACATTTAACATTCAGGACTGTTACATAAATGAAATTATGGTGACACAATAAGAACCAATGATAAAATATTGTTTTAGCATCAATATTTCCCTGTAATCTCATTGTAAAGTTCTGCGGCACCCTCAAGCAACTCCTCAGCTGGTTTGCCAAGATTCAGCCCCCCGATGCATCTAATATTGATATACCATTCTAAGGATAGGCCAAAAACCCCTTTAAAGGGGTATTCCCATAACTCTTGTTCTGAAGCCTGAAGGCTCTGTACTCTCTTCACTTCCTGGATTTCTCGCACATTGGTGGGTGGGGTTTCACTTGCTCTGCTATCTGCTATGATCCACAGTATGACGCTGATGTGGAAACTGATGTAGCAGAGCTGGCTTTGAGTGCGCTTGCATTACATACAGAGGTAACAGACTCCTTATCTCAGCCCTTATCAGCCAAATTCAATTAAACCGGCTGATAAGTGGAAAAGCTGAAGATAGACAGCACAGTAATCCCGGAGCTCTCACCTCTCCCCTCCGCTATATGAGGAGCTCCGTTGCTTGTCAGCCCCCCCCCCCCCCAACAGCAGGCAGAAGCAGGCAGCTACAAATAAGCAGATAATCCCAAGGGCCAGTGTCAACAATGAAGTGAATAAATTAAGATAATGGCCAAACAAAGCAGTTTTGATAAAGCAATGTATTTAGGAAAAGTCTTATATCCACATAAACTAGCAGTATAGATAGGATCCTTGTTATGAGACAACCCCTTTAAGTAAAATGTTTGAGTAAATAATTGACCCAAACTTTCCTGTTACAGCTAAGCAGATATTACAAATACATACATTCAGATATATATTCAGTATATTCTGCCTTCATCACTTTTATGTTGAGGCCGCAGCTTTTTTTTGTTCCAGATTTTGTTGCAGTTTTATGAGCCAAAGCCAAGGTTGGCTACAAATGCATTGGGAGATATATAGGAAGCTCTTCTACTACTCCAACCTGCTTAATTCACTCCTGGCGTTGACTCAAAGAACAGCAGCAAAATCTGCAAAAAAAAAAGAAGAAAAGTGCAATGTGGGACCTTATAGCTGAATTTGTGCAATGTGGTAATTTATACGTATACAGAACGTTTATCCTTATATACGTTAACCCTTCATTAATTAAATGCGTATACTGGGGAATTTTTATTCAATTTCCTACATATTATCTTTCACAACAGTAAACACTTACTTAAAAGATTCATGTTTGACAGTGCTACATAATCCGGTTTATGTCTAAGGGTGATGCTGAAGGTAGCCTTCAATGCTGGCTCATCAAAGCAGGGGAAAGCCTTCCGGGCATCAGCAGGGTGCATTTGTGTAGTGGCTATGATCCTGTAATTGAGCAGACATGGTAACAATAATAATAATACATTTTATTTATATATGTAGGGTTAAAGTACAGACAAAAAAGATACATTACTAAGAAATTGTCAATTCACACAATGGGACTGAGGGCCCTGCTTGCAAGAGCTTACAATCTATGAATGGTAATGAGATACAGAAGAACCAATCATAATAGCTGTAATATTCCTCTTATCTCTCTATATTATAAAAATGAGTTTCTGTCTGTCTATCTGTCTGTTCTTTATGCACGACTAAACAACTGGACCGGACTTCACCAAATTTGGAACACAGATAGATCATATGTCCGGGACGATTTAAGATGAGGCCCCAACTCGCTCGGACATACCGTTCCAGAGATACAGTGTTCCCAAAACAATGACCCCCATTAGCCAATACAAATCTGAAACTCTTTCACTCATATTCCAACTGCAATACGAACGGTCACTGCATATGCACAATCCAACGTTGATATCCAAACTGAGATACACGCATTAGAGGATTAGATATGCGGCTCAGCACATAGTACCACACGCCAGAAGATTAAATACGCGTGTCTTCACACAATACCACACGGGGGAGGATTAGATACGCGCCTCAGCACACAGTACCACACGCCGGAGGATTAGATATGCACGTCTGCAGACAGTACCACACACCGGAGGATTAGATATGTGTCTCTGCAAACAGTATCACACACCAGAGGATGAGATACGTGTTTCTGCACACAGTTACACAGACCTAGGATTAGATATGTGCATCTGCACACAGTTCCACACACTGAAGGACTAGATACATACGTCTGCATACAGTTCCACATGCCGGAGGATTAGATACGTGTGTCAGCACACAGTATCACACGCCAGAGGATTAGATACGTGCATCTGCACACAGTACCACACGCCAGAGGTTTAGATATGCGCGTCTGCACACAGTACCAAACGCGGGAGGATTAGATATGTGTGTCTTCACACAATACCGCATGCCATAGAATTTGATACGCAGGTTTTCACACAGTATCACATGTTGAAGGATTAGATACGCACCTCAGCACACAGTTTCACATGCCAGAATATTAGATATGCATGTCTGCATGCAGTTATACATGCGGAGGATTACATACGCGGCTCAGCATGCCCTACCACACGCCGGAGGATTAAATATGCGCCTCTGCACACATTATCACATGCCAGAGGATTATATACGTGCTTCTCCACACAATACCACATGGCAGAGGATTAGAAATGCGCTACTGCACACAATACCACATGGGGGAGGATTACATATGTGCTTCTGCACACAGTACCAAACATCGGAGGCTTAGATACGCATCTCAGCCCATAGTTCCACATGCCAGAGGATTAGATGTGTGTGTCTGCACATAGTTACACACGCCGAAGGATTACATACGCGTCTCAGCACACAGTACCACACGCTGAAGGATTAGATACATGCGTCTGTACACAGTTCCACACGCCATAGGATTAGATACGCACGTCTGCATACAGTTCCACACGTCGAAGGATTAGATACGCGCATCAGCACACAGTATCACACACCGGAGGATTAGATATGCGCGTCTACACACAGTACCACACACCGGAGGAGTAGATGCGCGCCTCAGCACATAGTACCACATGTCGCAGGATTATATACGCGGCTCTGCACAGAGCACCACACGTTAGAGTTTTACTCCAGGTTTCCATAGAAACCTAGCTATTTTTCTTCACTGCTATATGTCAGCTTTAAAGAAGCAGGGCACTGTGGATGACACTGTTACACAAGGTCACATTCACACAGCTTTACTCCAGGTATCCATAACAACCAAGCACTACACAAACAAAAAATGAAATATACCTGTGAGAAGCCGGGTCCTCCTGCTAGTATATATATAAAAATGAGTTTCAGTCTGTCTGTCTGTTCTTTATGCGCAGCCAAATAACTAGACCGATCTTCACCAAATTTGGCACACAAATACATCAGGTATCTGGGAAGGAATTAGACAGGGCCTCAACTCTCTTGGACGTACCATTCCTGAGATATAGTATACCCAAAATAATGACCTGCATTAGCCAATACAAACCTGCAAGTCTTTCAGTCATATTGCAAGTGCCATACACACGGTCACACCATATGCACACAGCATTACTCCAGGTGTATCCAACACTGATATCCAAACTGAGATACACACATCAGAGGATTACATACACATCTTAGCAAACAACAGTGAACATCAAAGGATTAGATATACAGCTCAGCACACACCAACAAACATCTGAGGATTAGATACACAACTTGGCACACAGTATCACACCATCTGAGGATTAGATAGACATCTCGGCACATACCATCACACATCAGAGCTTTACTCTAGGTTTTCATAACAAGCCAGCCATTTTTCTTCACTGCTTTAAAGTCAGCTTTAAAGGGACAGTGTGTTGTTTATGACACTGTTACACAAGTTCACATTCACACAGCTTTAATCCAGGTATCCATAACAACCAATTGCAGGTTTTTCACTGATATCCAAACTGAGATACACATGATCACATGATGTTTATGGACACACACACAAACAACATAAAAATACACCAATGCAAAGCTGGGCAATTCTTATGGGACCACTACACAAACAAAAAATGAAATATACTTGTGCAAAGCGGGGTCCTCCTGCTAATATATATATATATATATATATATATATATATATATATACACACATATATATATGAACTAAATGATAAAAATATATACATATATATTTTTTAAACTGCATGAAGACCATCTCAGAAAGACACAATGCCAGATTTGCTTTTTGTTGTACATCCTATCTCTCAGAAAAAAGAATAGAAAGTGATCAACAAGCAAAATGTACCCTAATATTGTATAGATGAACATGTCAACTAATCCAGCAAAAAACAAGCTCCACTACATCTGTGTCAATAAAAGTGTAACTAGAGTATCATAACACGTTTTCATTGTGCAAAACTACTAAAACATTAAAAAAATATATATATATAAAATGTTGTATCACCACAATTCTACTGACCTATGTCATTTATACAATATGGTGAATGTTGTTAAAAAAAACAAAAAAACAACAACAACCCTCCAAATTAAAGAATTGCTATGGAGCAGCACTGTAATAGAACACTCTTTAAAATGTCAATGCAACACTTCCAGAAGTCAACTTCTACGCCCTAACTTGCAGACATTATGTCAAAATGAAGGAACAGCACTGCAAGAAATAAGTGTAACGTAGATTTATACAACTAAAGTTACAAGGCATTTATCTGTTCCTCCATTTTCAGGGCTCTGTGAAGGAGCTCATACATTGTTACTCCTCTATTATAAGCCAGGAAAAATAACATAATACATGAATTTCTGAATTTCTACAGATAATATGCAATGAATAAGCAGATGTAGAGATAGATAGATAGATAGATAGATAGATAGATAGATAGATAGATAGATAGATAGATAGATAGATAGATAGAGTATAGTGCCTATTATACTGATACTTACTTGGTCTCGCCATCTTCTACATATTCACTGTGGTAAAATCCTGCCAGATCATCCGCCAGTTCCCCCACAAATGTGGTGTGAAGTATATACTTTGTCCCAGCCTGCAGTTGTACATTGAGAGGTAGTACTAAATAATTGGTCTTCTCCACTAGAAAGTATTTGTTTGTACTGATAACATTTCCATCTTCATCGGTGAGCACTGGATCCGCTGTATAATTGAGTTTGTTACTGTGGATAATGACATGTCGTGTTGGTGTTTTACATGTGAAATAGGCTTTGCTGACCCCATGGAAGATATAAAGTCCTTCGGCATTTATTGTTAAAATAGGTCTGAGGTCAACATCATAGTGTTCTGGTACTAAATGTCCTGGAAGCCGATATTTATC
This sequence comes from Leptodactylus fuscus, assembly GCF_031893055.1. NCBI lineage: Eukaryota > Metazoa > Chordata > Amphibia > Anura > Leptodactylidae > Leptodactylus > Leptodactylus fuscus. Next base: position 65,642,430 of record NC_134269.1, read on the forward strand.
CCATACTTCATTTGATACAGGAGTTGTGGTCGTAGGTTTTACTGTTGATGTGGTTGTACCGGAGGTGGTGGTCGTTGGTGTGGTGGTCGGAGTGCTGGTTGTAGTGGGTGTAGTAGTTGTGGTCGTTGATGCCGTGGTCGGAGTGCTGGTTGTAGTGGTGGTCATTGATGTGGTGGTTGGAGTGCTAGTTATAGTGGGTGTAGTGGTGGTGGTCATTGATGCCGTGGTTGGAATGCTGGTTGTAGTGATGGTGATTGTTGATGTGCTGGTTGCAGTTGTTGTGGTTCCTCCATTTTCTACCTTATTGTTATTCTTCTCATTCACATAAACAACTGCCAGAGCTATTATTGTGGCCACTGCAGCAATGGCAAAGAAGATGCAGACAGAGGCCACGAGCTTGGTCACGTAGAAGCCTTTTGCCATTGTGTTAGGAGGTGATGCAGGAAGGCAGAATGAAGATGCTGTTCCTTTTCCTTCTTGCACACTCTCACAACCCAGAGGTAGGAGTTTAATAAGTTGATCTGTCAAACTTTAACTAGTCGGAGTAAAGGTTGCAAGTTGGTCAAATCAGTTATCTATCCAAATCTTCTGTACTTGACCTCAACTTTGACAAATCAGTCTGTTAATTTATAGCTGACATGTACAGTACACCTATGGAAGAAGATAAGCTTCAGCCATGTATTCCTTGTGTGTATATATTCCTTAAGTGCAAGATTATACATCTGCAAGGTCAAATTTCTGTAAACAAATTTACAAGACTCCACATACTTGTAGGATTTCAGTTATTCTTTCTTTACTATGTAATACAGAATATTAGCCATTCCCCCCACAAAGGTACGACATGATATCTGTTTTTCTCCTATATAGGTTTAATATAACTGTGAGACAACATTAATATTATAGATGTGATAGAGCTTGGTGGATCTGATGTAACATAAATAGGTTTGTCATTTGGCACAATTCTATGTCATATCACAATATGTTATTTGTTCTTTTACAAAGCAGTTTAAATCAAACTTATTTCATGTACGGAACTCAAACAGAAAAATGATGGTATCTCTTATTTTCTCACTGACATTGCTGGACAAAAAAAATTGGGCTTGCAGGATTTTCATGTCTGTAATTTCCAATGGACTCTGCACTCTGACGCAGATGTGATCAAAGCTTTAATGTTTTTTTTATATAAAACTGAGTGGCACATAATACACTGTATATTCTAAAGTCTATATAAAGCCACAAATTCCACTATAGTTGTGTCGTAATCCTACTTATGACTCCCACTCCTCAGAAAGGTTTTGCTTCATTTTACAGTACAGCATGGTTTCATGACAGTCTATATGTCTCAGTATTACAGATCTGTTCAACAGGGACCCAGATTTTTTTTTTCTTGTTTCTTTCTTTTTTTATATGGATGAATGTAGCCACATACTTGAGCCTGTCATATTTCTGCTTTATTTTGGATATCCACAAGCATGTTTTCTCATATGATATTCACTGACGAAGGTAGACTACACAAAAACTCAGTACAAGCATTGACCATATAAAACTAAACATTCATTATTTTGCTTACATGGGGGTTCCTCATTTCCTCAAAATCTGACACAGAGTAGCAGGATGATACTTTTAAAACACCTGAATGGGAATATGTGGCTGGAAGAAATGTTTGGGATGAAGAGAAAGAGGAAAAGGAAATACTCTAGTCAGAGAAGCTATGGCCGATGAGTCAATACGTGTAATTGTTATATACAGCTGTATTCTCTTTTATTGGCTGTAGTACTGAATTTACCACTTAAAGAGAACCTTTCACCATCTTCACCAATTCTAGTTCTTAGCATCTGTTAATAGCTGCTGCTCCACTGATCCCAGCGCAGTTGGAATTTTCTCTCTATCCCTCACTGTTCCTGAGCAAGAAGTGCAGTTAATTTTGGTGCCTACTATGCTATTTAGGCCCTGTAATGTCAGAAGGGCAGTGTCAGGCAGGGTGTGTGATTCAGAGCTCCAATCAGAGGCAGCCAGTGTCAGAGCTCAGACTCACACCCCATGTCTGCATCTGCCTGACACCTTCCTCCTGACAGTAGAGTCTAAATAGCAAATCAGGCACCAAAACTAACAGCCTTGATTGCTCGGAAACAGTGGGGACCAGAATAAGAGGATCAGAGCCTATGAACAGATGCTAAGACCTGGAGTTGGTAGAGGTGGTAAGACGTCCCCTTTAATAAATAAAGGGATAGCACTCTGGAATTCAGTACATATTCATTAGGGCTGGCTCCCCTGATTTTTGTTAACACCCCTATTACTGGGTCTCAATCTTGTTTGTCCATGTCAGGCTTTCACAGACTTCAACAAGAACAAACTTTGATCCATCTCACTTAGTTCAAAAAAATAAAATCAATACTCCAGCTTTATTAAGACAGGATGAAAGTGCTTAGAAACTCCAGGACAATAATACCAAGAAATTTCCGATGACACATCTTTAATCGTGTCTTAATAAATCTGGAATATTGATTTTTACTCATTCAGATCAAAGTTACATGTCTACATGATATCACACTGGGTCAGGGTGAGATCCATGTATCAGAGGCTTGAATGGTGCTAAGCTGATCAACTGCTTTCTTTTTCATTTACTTTCACATACCTTGGTCAGCTTTTTATTAGCTTATAAACCTGTTTTTGGAAACCAATTTAGACATGGTAAGGGACACCACTAGTGATGGCTCATAAAGTTTTATGTTTGTGTAATGACAGTCACCTCTATTACAGAAGTGTCTGACCTCTGCATAAGCAATGCCGCCCCTGCTACCTCTTGTGTCACCCCCTCTACCTCATAGATTGTAAGCTCTTGCGAGCAGGGCCCTCAGTCCCATTGTGTGAAATGACTTTCTTTGAAATGCATCTTTCTGTCTGTATTTGAACCCTACAAATTGTACAGCGCTGCGGAATATGTTGGCACTATATAAATAAAATGTATTATTATTATTATAAGGGAAACAAGCTCTATTAGGATGTTGCTTTGGTTGTCATCCTAAGTGCAGGTGTCATTGCATACAAAAGATCAATGGGGGCACGGACATCAATAAGGTAGTCGCTCCACTACCTTACCAATGACTTCCATGGGAATTAATATTATTGTTTATTTAATATAGCACCATTAATTCCATGCCCTTAAGTTGGTGCATGCGGCTGAGGGTAAAGGTCATCAAGTGCTGTGAAAAATATTGAGAGATAACAAGAGAGAGTCTGTCACTGCCTTCAAAGACTCCTGTAAATCAAGCAGATCATGGCCTCATTCTCATCATTATGAGCATCATTTAATGGCTTGTTTACTGTTGATGTGGTTGGGATCCATGTACCAACAATGGTGAGGTTTTTCACTACAGTAAGTGTCCTGAAGTTGCTGTAGTATCTGGAGAAGCTGACACACTGCAAGTACTTCTCTCATTCCTTCTTTATACTCTGTGTCTTTCCTGGCAGCATAAGTGGGTATAGGGTTGCCAATAGAATAGAATAGAATAGAAATAGACAGTTCTAGTTTTTTAGTGGAAGAGGTATTTCTTGAAGAGGTGTTATCTCATGCATTTTCAGCAACATTCATAGCTTAGTTGATCTGGCTTAAACGAATTCTATCATTAAAATGATATTTTTTTTGTCCCTAACACATAGGAATAGCCTTAAGAAAGGCTATTCATCTCCTAACTTTAGATTTCTTCTCCGCACTGCCCTTCGGTTGAAATCCTGGTTTACTTTGGTATGCAAATGAGTTCACTCACAGCACTGGGGGCGTCCCAAAGCTGCGAGAGAACTCTTCATCTGGAACGGCCTCTCTCAGCGTCTTCTTCTGGCGCTGAGGGTCAAACTTCTATGCATGTGCAGTCGGCTCTGCCATCAGGCCTTGGGCAGAGCCGACTGCACATGCCCGTGACCATTTTTTTGTGGTCGCGATTGTAAGAAGGCCCCAGCGCTAGAAGAAGACACAGAGAGAGGGCATTACAGAAGAAGATAGAGGCACCTCTGGAGATTTCTCTGGCAGCATTGGGGACACCCCCAGTGCTGTTTGAGCGCTGAGGACCGCCCCCAGTGCTGCGAGAGAACTCATTTGCATACCAAAGAAAACCAGGATTTCTACCGAACAGCAGAAGAAGACATCTAAAGGTAGGAGAAGAATAGCCATTCTTAAGGCTATTCCTACATGTTGGGGGCAAAAAATTTCATTTTAATGATAGAATCCCTTTAACAATTTTATTTATCAATCACTGGCTAAATTATAAAGTAGAAGAGATTGTATGGGACTTGTAGTGTATAACATTTCTAAAGGGCTATTGCATTGTGATTGGTGGAAATTGAGTCCATTTAAGGTGTTATATAGCCTCTTCTGTGGTGTTTGAGGAGTCAGGTGGAAGTTGCAGGCAAGATATTGTGGACTTATTTTAACTAATAGAGGTTAGTGGCCTGAAAGAATGTCATAATAGTAACGTCATCCAGGGGCGGGCATAGGGGTTAAGCACAGGGTCATAGGTGCCCTTAAAGTGTACTGGCTCTGCTAGAATTGCAAGTCGGAGCGTGCCACCCCTTTGTTGCTGTCTGGCCAGGTGCTGTATGTCAGATAAATGAGGATCTCACAGTATTTGTGAATCCCAATGATCTAGCAAGACACCTGACTCTATGATTATTTTACTTCTGTGATTTAAATAAAGCTGTGGCCATTTCGATACCCAAAATAAACTTTTTTTTTTTGTTTATTCCAAAGTCAATGTTTACAGTAGCTTGAGTGGTTTTAGGAAGGAGTAAGGGTCCATCCCATATCCAAAAATCAAGTATTTTCTTAGTACAGATCTATAATCCTTAAACCAAGATCTCTCCAGCATCTCATAATTAGATTACTTATAAATTATGTGAAACCACAGTCCAGGTATTTAGTGATAACAGTTCATGCCGGAAGAAAATGAATTTCATATTATCTCAGAGCTAAACATTTCCTTTTCAGATATAACTGATTGAGCAAGACAGATTGACGTTATTCACTTTATCTTATCCAAACTATTTACATGTCTGCAAAATTAACATTATTAAGACTCAGCCAAGGTATAACTGTGAAATCTTACAATGTTGTCTATCTCGGATTTTAAATCAAAGCCACAAGATCTGTCCAACTAAAATAACTTGGTCACTGGTGGCCGCAGGCAGGGTAGATAAAGAACATAGGGAGACTTACCATTTCCATGTTCCCCATTTCAATATGACAGCCTGGTCAAGGTGTTGCCAATCCTTCATGAAATCTTCTTGTGATGTTCTTTTTCAGGGTACTGCTGTTGCCAATCACTGAGGTTAGTCAGTCATTTGCTGTTTATGTACAAGTCACTGCTAAGACCAGTGACTGGTTGTAACGGAGCCCTAGACAGGAATGGAAGAAATTGAAAGTCATAAGAGGACATCATCATGGCCTGGCAACAGGGCTGACAGGGCAGCTGACAGGTGCTGAAACAAGAGAACTGAAAATGGTGAAGGAGCTTTTTTTTTTTATTTACACTGGTACTATTTTAGTCATACATCCCTTTTAACAGTATTACCCTGAGCTAATATACTGCCCTAGATTTATTTTTAGCTCTTCCAAATCATAGGAGGGCTAGGTTCACATTAGCACTCAGATTCCATCCTTCAAGTCCACATAGGGATCCGAAGGACGGAAACTCTGTCCGCCTAAAAAAGTGGTTACCCGCGGAAATATAATGGGGTCCTCCAGGTTTCCACCTTGTTTTCTGCTTGCAGGACTTTTCCCTCTACTGATTTAATGGAATCTCCCATAATCATTAGGAAACTGTAGCACCAACTTTCTGCATATTTACCATCAACCATTGTTTATTATCATTGCATCAAATCACACGTCCAAGATATAATTCTCTTTGTAAGCAATTTCCTTGAAAAGGTAATCTCATGTTAAAGGGGTTGTCTGGAATTAAGTGATACTTTAATAATTTACTAAACACCCTCCCAACACCTAACTTCTAACTTACCTACTTTATAACAAATGTACTGTATATTTGCCCAGATCACTGGGGAGGTCATGTGACTGTCCGAGGCACATTTTCAAATTTTCTGGTGGCATTCTGTTTCCCCATTCCTGAAAACGGAATTTCACCAATACTACCTACCCTCCACCCCATCATACTTACTTCATGTCCTGATCTTCTGGGCATGAAATGTCACTTCTTTCACCTCTGCAGGAAGCTATCCATGTGAACAAATGCAGAGGATGCCAGGAGCTCCCAGAGAAACCCTAAAATCACTAAAAACACCGCTAAAGGTATTTGGGTGCACTTATTAACCTATTAATAGCACTAACAAAACTTTAAAAAATGACTGGAAAACCTCTTTAATAGAGAAGAGTGAACAGCGTTCGATTGAGTACATGTTCGATCGGATATCAGACTGTTTGAGATGTTCGATTCCAGTTGAACACCATGTGGCAAACTCGCTAAAAATTTGATTCCCCTCCCACCTTCCCTGGCACTTTCTTTGCACCAATAACTGTGCAGGGGAGGTGCGACAGGAACTACGACAACGAAGGCATCGAGAAAAAAAAACGGAAAAAGTAATTGGCTGGCTAATTCAGGTGACCTCCAATTTATACGAATAGTGGAATATCTGGTTCATATGAGACTGTGAACTATGTGACTGTGAGACAGGGATAGATGTACAGGCAGGGTCAGCTAGGGATTTCCTTTATTTAGGTGGGAATGTTACTCACAAAGCTCTTTGGGGCTCTATCTGGTCGGGATCCCTGTCAGCTTGCGATATGCGCAAGCTGACTTTTTCTTATAGGAATGCATTGACCAGCGTTGATTGGCCGAATGCCATACAGAGTACAGCATTCGGCCAATCAACGCTGGTTCTGCTAGAGGCTCGTCTGTGAGGAGGCGGAGTCTAAGATCGGACCAGAATGGAGACTGCTGTGGACCGATCTTAGACTCCGCCTCCTCCAGCAGAACCAGAGTAGATTGGCCGAATGCTGTACTCTGTATGGCATTCAGCCAATCAACACTGGTCAATGCATTTCTATGCCGAGATGTAGCAGTGCTGGCCGTGCGCTCAGCTCGGCTACACCAGAGATGCAGCCGAGCTAAGCGCACGGCCAGCACTGGTACACCAGAGATGAAGCAGAGCTGGCCGTGCACTCAGCTCGCCTACACTGGAGATCGAGCTCAGCACACGGCCAGCTCTGCTACACCGGAGATGAAGCAGAGCTGGCCATGCGCTCAGCTCTGCTACACCAGAGATGTAGCAGAGCTGAGTGTTCACTGAACCCTGCTGCACACTCAGCTCTGCTGAGATGCAGCAGAGCTGAGTGTGCAGCAGGGTTCAGCGCACACTCAGCTCTCTGCTACATCTCTGATGCAGCAGAGCTGAGTGTGCAGCAGGGTTCAGCGCATCTCTGATGCAGCAGATCTGAGTGTGCAGCAGGGTTCACATCTCCAGTGTAGCAGTGCTGGCCATGCGCTCAGCTCGGCTGAATCTCCGGTGTAGCTGGGCTGCGCATACGGCCAGCACTGCTACATCATGGCATAGGAATGCATTGACCAGTGTTGATTGGCCGAATGCCATACAGAGTACAGCATTCGGCCAATCAACGCTGGTTCTACCAGAGGAGGCGGGGTCTAAGATCGGTCCACAGCAGTCTCCATTCTGGTCCGATCTTAGACTCCGCCTCCTCACAGACGAGCCTCTGGCAGAACCAGCATTGATAGGCTGAATGCTATACTCTGTATGACTTTTGGCCAATCAATGCTGGTCAATGCATTCCTATGGGAAAAGTCAGCTCCCGCATATCGCAAGCTGACAGGGATCCCGACGTAATACAGTGACTTGGACATGTTAGATGCCCCCAGACATGCCTCCCCTGCTGTCCCAGTTGCATTCCAGGATGTTGGCATCATTTCCTGGGTTGTCATAGTGGACTTGGTGACCCTCCTGAGTCGAATAGTCATTTCCCCCTTAACGAGTATTTTTTCCCCATAGACTATAATGGGGTTCGATATTCGATCGAACAGTCGAGTATTGAGCAGATACTCGAATCAAATTTCGAACTTTGAACATTTCACTGCCTACTCTTTAAGCATTTATGACATATTTACTGATTTACCATCTGGAGTAACTCTAGCCGGTAACGGCCTATTAAGAAAAAAAAAACGCAGCGGTAGCAGCTGTCGCCGGGCCCTTAATGTCCCAGGCCCTGTGGCAGCTGCTACTACTGCTACCCCAGTAGTTACACCACTGCTCAACACTAATAATTAAAAATCAAAATTTTTGACATTTACGCCCTTATACTATATTTATACTATACATTAAACGGATTCTATCATGTCGGAATAGCCTTAAGAAGTCTTCTTCATGCCGCTGTTTGGTATATATTCCCATTTTCTTCATTATGGTAATGAGTTTTCTCGCAGCACTGGGGGAGGTCCCCAGCGCTCAAACAGCACTGGAGGCATACCCTGTGCTGCGAGAAAACTCTCCAGCGCCGCTTTCTTCTTGTTCTCCACCTCTTCTCTCCTGTTTGGCCACAGGATAATGGCCAACGGACATGCGCAGTCGGCCTGGTCGGCCTTCACCAGCTTTGAACCTGAAGCTGAATTGTGTCTATCTGCAAAAATACTCACCTTATGAATTTACTGATGCTCCCCAACTAATACTTCATGAGTCCCCTTCCAGTGTCTGTTCTATTATAATTAGAGATGAGCGAACGGCGTTCGATCGAATTGATATTCGATCGAATATCAAGCCGTTCGAGGTGTTCGATTCCAATCAAACACCAGGTGGCAAACTCACTAAAAATTTGATTCCCCTCCCACCTTCCCTGGCGCATTTTTTGCACCAATAACAGCGCAGGGGAGGTGGGACAAGAACTACAACAACGTAGGCAGTGAAAAAAAATCAGAAAAAGGAATTGGCAGCCGGAAACAGATTTACCATTCGACTAATTTGGTACTGTGAACTATATGAATGTGAGACAGGGACAGATCTACAGGCAGGGTTAGCTAGGGATAACCTTTATTTAGGGAGGAATGTCACTCACCTAGCGCTTTGGGGCTTTATCTTGTCGGGATCCCTGTTAGCTTGCGATATGCACAAGCTCACTTTTTCCCATAGGAATGCATTGGTCAGTGTTGATTGGCTGAATGCTCGTACACTGGCCAATCAACGCTGGTCAATGCATTTCTATAGTGAGATATAGCAGAGCCCGTGTGGTTAGCCCGGCTACGCCAGACACCGGAGATGAAAGAGCTCTGCACTACACCCAACCATCTCCCCAGCTACTCCTCCTGTACTAACACGACTAGCTCAGCTTGGCTATTCCTTAGTACTACTAACACGCTCAGCTCGACTATTCCTTAGTGTAATAGCCGATCTGAGCATGTTAGTAGTACTAAGGAATAGCCAAGCTGAGCGTGTTAGTCTGCTGCATATCTGCCAGCTCTCCTACATCTCCTACACACTTAGCTGGCTATTCCTTAGTAGTACTGAGACGCTCAGCTCGGCTATTCCTTAGTGTAATAGCCCAGCTGAGCATGTTAGTAGTACTAAGGAATAGCCCAGCTGAGCGTGTTAGTACTACAAATCCCAACCTGCCCCCCGCCAAACCCCCCCGGTGTCCGCTTACCTGCAGCTCCCTGTTCTTGGTCCACTTTGGTCCATGGTCCGGATTTCAGAGCGCCCTGCCCCCCTCTCCCCGACTAGTATTATAGAGAAGGCGGGGCTTAGGAGACTGTGTGCGGGTACTGGGCGGGGAGACTCCCCGCCCACACTCTTCTAAGCCCCTCCCCTCTCCCGACTAGTATTATAGAGAAGGCGGGGCTTAGGAGAGTGTGGGTGGGGAGTCTCCCCGCCCAGTACCCGCCCACACTCTCCTAAGCCCCGCCTTCTCTATAATACTAGTCGGGGAGAGGGGGGCAGGGCGCTCTGAAACCTGGACAATGGACCGAAGTGGACCAAGAACAGGGAGCTGCAGGTAAGTGGACACCGGGGGGGTGGGGTGGGGTGCGGGGGTTGTAGTACTAACACGCTCAGCTGGGCTATTCCTTAGTACTACTAACACGCTCAGCTGGGCTATTACACTAAGGAATAGCTGAGCATGTCAGTACTACTAAGGAATAGCCAGCTGAGTGTGTAGGAGATGTAGGAGAGCTGGCAGATATGCAACAGACTAACACGCTCAGCTTGGCTATTGGCTATTGGCTATTGGAATAGCCAAGCTGAGCTAGTCGTGTTAGTACAGGAGGAGTAGCTGGAGGGATGATTGAGTGTAGTGCAGAGCTCTTTCATCTCCGGTGTCTGGAGTAGCCGGGCTAACCGCACGGCCAGCTCTGCTATATCTCGCTATAGAAATGCATTGACCAGCGTTGATTGGCCAGTCTACAGGATTCGGCCAATCAATGCTGGTTCTGCCTGAGGAGGCGGAGTCTAAAATCAGACCAGAATGGAAACTGCTGTGGACCGAATCCCGTAGACTGGCCAATCAATGCTGGTCACTGCATTCCTATGCGAAAAAGTCAGCTCCGGCATATCGCAAGCTGACAGGGGATCCTGACACAATAAAGGTATTGATGCCCCCAGACATGCTTCCCCTGCTGTCCCAGTTGCTTTCCAGGGTGTTGACATCATTTCCTGGGGTGTGATAGTGGACTTGGTGACCCTCCTGAGTCGAATGGTAGGATCCCCTGTAGCGAAGCATTTTCTCCCATAGACTATAATGGGGTTCGATATTCGATCGAATAGTCGAATATCGAGCGGCTATTCTAAATGGATATCGAATCTCGAACATTTTACTGTTCGCTCGTCTCTAATTATAATAACTTTATGAAATACCATATCTCAGGTGGATAAAAATAGATGAAAGTTAATTTAGAAGTGAGGTTACAGCAAAGACAGATTTAGGCTAAGGCCCTGTGTAGCGGACCGCAGTGAAAAAGCATTGCGCTTTTCACAGAGGCTGTAGTGGTGAAATGTTGACACTGCTGATCAATGTCAAAGAGCCTCTTTATATCTGGTATGGTTCGATATTGTTCTAAAATAAAATAATATTAAACTTACATCATGAACCATTTATTACAGTTTATTGTACTTTGCACATTGGAATATTTTATACATCTTTCTGCCTTGATCTTTATCAGTTTTTATTAGTGGTATCTTTGCACTGACTTCTATCCTCTTTGTCCTATCATTCTTTTCTTGTCCTTTTTCTTATCCTTGCTGACACCTATTCACCATATGGGACAACCATGTGACCTGGGCTGTTATATCATTTCATCTATGTATTTGTATTCATGAGTTACTCAGTTACCATAAAATTAGTCAAGTATTATTTAAAGGTGAAAACTATAACTCCATTCATATTGCTTATTAACCACATCTATACTGTATATACGTCATGTATAGAAAGATGTTAACAAAAATGCAATACAGTTATGACACAGTGATTGTGCAGGCTCAGATCTCTAATCTCTTTTATATATAAGCTGTACAATACCTATTGGCCATTGGATATAATGAGGCAAAATAGCTTTAATCAGAGGTAATTTTACAGGGGCTCTCTGTCATCCACCCATCCACTAGCAACAAGATCATGGAGGGGTGAAAAGTTGCTATGGAAGTCAAAAGCCTAACAATGCTCTCCTTTGTCATGCATGTATTAGGTCCTGCTTGCGACAGGGTGAAATAGGATGCCTGTCAGTAGAATAGAACTAGGCATCCATAATGCACTATATAAATAGCACAGTGCGTTATGTAAGAGTGGGTTCAAACTACTGTTGTTAATGTCCGTGGCTGTCATCTGTCGTAGGATGATAGCAAAAGACATTAAAGGGGTTGTCCCATCTCAAGGATCCTATCTATACTGCTAGCTTATGTGGAATTAAGACTTTTCCTAAATACATTGCTTAAGCAAAACTGCTTTGTTTGGCTGTTATCTTAATTTATTCACTTCATTGTTTATACTTTGTTTCCATAACCACAGACCTGGGGATGATCTTATCTCTCCTCCCAGGACAAGTGATGTTGTTCACTTCTCTCAGGGAGGGGAGGGGGAGCTGAGTGCTCAGAGCAGCTTGTATTTCTGAGCTCTTTATCTCCAACTCTTCCAGTTATCAGTTGGCTGATTGAATTTTGCTGATAAGGGCTGAGACAGGGAATCAATTAAACACAGACCTAAAAGTGAGTATATTGCAAGCTGACTCATGGTCCTGTAGTATGTAAGTTTGGGATTATCATCACCTAACAAATCCAGCTCTGCTACATCAGCTTCATAGTGTGCATCTTCCAGTGATACTGTGCTAATTTATTTAAGACCATCCCTCATTACTGACTGCAAACATGTACTACTATGAAGAGAGATAGCAGAGCTGGTTTTGTATGTGAGATAGCAAGTGAAATCCCACCTACCAATTTACAGAGAAAACCAGAGAGTGAACAGAGCACACAGCCTGCATGGTAGTGAACAAGCGAGTTGGGAATACCCCTTTAACTGTACTGAGTAATGTACACAGACGGAGCCCCTATGTTTTCTGTTACGCTTGTTTACTTTTTAACAAAAGAAAAAGTCCTCACTTTCTTTGGTCAGAAAAATAAAAAAACAATGACAGAAGAACGCATTAGTCATGTTTTTTACATTGGGGTGATTGCAGATGGACTCCCGACGAAGGGATCTCCCTCTGCATCTGTCATTTAATGCCTGTTGCTCTCATCCTATGATGGTATTGGTAAACTTATCCTAAAAGAACAATTAAAAAAAAAACAACAATCTTAAGTTAACTAGAAAAATATAAGTTTTTGAGTTGAGGTTGAAAGAAGACAAAGGTTCATCAAGTCCAAACTCTAATCCCTTCAGTGTTGTTCCAAGGAAAGGAAAAAAAATACAAACTGCATGAGGCTGTAGCAAATTGCCTTATGTCAGGGAAAAAAAATATTCTCCAAATCCGGCATACAGCAGAAAATCTTGAAAACTTCTTTTGCCCATATCATATAATATTTTTCAATTCAAGAAGATAAGATAAGAGAGATAAGATCAGATAATCCTTTAATAGTCCCACAATGGGGAAATTTGAGTGATACAGTTTCATAGATGGTACAGTAGTATATAACAAGAGAGAAAACACATTCAAGCTCATGGCAGATAGAGAAATCCGAGGAATCATAGCACCAAAAATAGAAAGAAACACAGACACACTGCAGGATCATTTAGTTCTCTGTGTGAAGTGATGTTAATAATACAGCCGAATGTGGTTGGAGGACACGAGGAGGGGGTCACAGCATGTAGATATAACAGGCAAAAAACGTTTTTTGCAGAGGTGGGGGACATATGCAGCTATCATGGTAACATGTGGCAGTTCCTTTGGTAGGTAGTGAGATCTCATGCTCACAGCTGATAGTTCGGTATCTTGCATCAGCACTATTGTCCATTAACCACAAAAAAATGCCCCAAATGTCCTTCATCACAAGCCCTCCTCTTCCTTTCTTCTTACCACTGTGTTCTACTGCCCAGAGAAGTCTGAAGCCATCCAGGTAGACAGGATGCTGCTCTCTTGCCAAGCTTCCATAAACACATGGGGTAGGTGGGTGATGGTAGGTTCCCAGGTTGTAACAGAGTCCCACGTGTCCACAGTAAAAGAAAGAAATACCAGTCAGCTGTAGGCATCTTCACACATCAGCAATAGACACCAAAAATCATCTCCTTGAAAAGAAGAAGTCCACACTTCCATGTAGGTTTCTCCTCCATGCCGCATGGTGAGAAATGCTGTCCTTAGCTCGTGGGGGGATGGTAACAGGCACATGTGCACACAGGTCTTGAGTCATTGTCCATGCTTTAACAATAGAAACAAAAGGAACAAATACTCCACAGGATCTTCCATTCGATTTATAGTTGCTAATTCATAGTGCTAGTTTGCTTAGTTAGAGGATTCTTGAAGATACAGAGAAAAAGAGTGAAAAAGGAAAGATAAAGGTTGCTCCCAGCTTGGAGCTCTGTATCGAGGCAGCCACTCAAGGCGGCGCCAGGAAGTAGATGTGAAGAAGAAGAGGCCATTCTTAAATAATGACATGTGAAAATGGGTGCTCTTCAGATGTAACACGTCCTTGAAAAATGTCCATGTATGAATGTAGCCTTAAATCTTCTTCCTTTGTCACAAAATGAAGTTTTTCATTTAATTCCACCATAATCACTTTTCCATATTAGTTTAAAATGTCCCTAGGCATTTCAAAGAAGTACATCAAAGTGACCCGCGAGGTTTCAAGGTGCATGATATTGACAGGGTACACTTTGCAAGTGGAGGGGGGTGAGCGCACGGCCAGCACTGCTACACTGGAGATGAAGCAGTGCTGGCCGTGCGCTCAGCTCGACTACTCCGGAGAAGAGCCAAGCTGAGCGCACGGCCAGCACTGCTAATGCCACACAGAGTACAGCATTCGGCCAATCAACGCTGGTTCTGCCGAAGGAGGTGGAGTCTAAGATCGGTCCACAGCAGTCTCCATTCTGGTACGATATTAGACTCCACCTCCTCACAGACGAGCCTCCGGCAGAACCAGCGTTGATTGGCCGAATGCTGTACTCTGTATGGCATTCAGCCAATCAACGCTGGTCAATGCATTCCTATGGGAAAAAGTCAGCTCCCGCATATCGCAAGTTGACAGGGATCCCGACGTCATACAGTGACTTGGGCATGTTAGATGCCCCCAGGCACGCTTCCCCTGCTGTCCCAGTTGCATTTCAGGGTGTTGGCATCATTTCCTGGGGTGTCATAGTGGATTTGGTGACCCTCCTGAGTCGAATAGTGGTTTCTCCCTAAACAAGTATTTATTCCCCATAGACTATAATGGGGTTTGATGTTCGATGGAACAGTCGAGTATTGAACGGTTACTTGACTCGAACTTCAAACTTCGAACATTTCACTGTTCGCTCATCTCTAATTATTAGTCTTTATATATATGTGTGTTTATTATAATTATAATGGATTATAGTGTGGGGTTATCTGTATATATATATATATATATATATATATATATATATATATATATATATATATATAAATGAAGCTGTATTATTGGTGGCCATTTTCTTGTGGTGTAGTGTGGGGCTATTTATACCTATTTATACTTATGTATACATTTGGGCAGCTATACCATTTGCCGTGGCCATTTTCTTGTGGTGCAGTGTGAATCAGCTGCCTCTATATTTTGAATCTCGGCCGGCGCATTTACGCGTGTGCACTTGGCCGGGCTTTATTTAATATCATTTACGGGCGTGATTACGTCGTCGTGTTACGCATACGTGATGACGTCATCCCGTACCTGCAGCCATACACGGAAGTGGATTACTACACTGGGGCATTTTTTACAGGTGAACCTTGTTTGGTATGATTTATGGGGTATATATACAGTCCTATGAAAAAGTTTGGGCACCCCTATTAATCTTAATCATTTTTAGTTCTAAATATTTTGGTGTTTGCAGCAGCCATTTCAGTTTGATATATCTAATAACTGATGGACTGATGATTTTTTGTGTGTACATGCTGGGGTTACTAGCCTGAATAAAGCCAGGCATTTGGGGTGAATTTAGTTTTAGTAACTCCATGTGCCTCACATTAATAGCAAATAACCTCATCATGTCCCTCACATTAACTCTTGTGTGGGTACTAGTAAAGGACCTCAATGACAAAGATACTTAACCCCTTCCCGCCGATGGCACTTTTTGACTTCCTGACCAAGCTCGATTTTTCAAAACTGACATGTGTCACTTTATGTGGCAATAACTTTGGAGCGCTTTAACTTACCAAAGTGATTTTGTTTTTTCGTAACACATTGTACTTCATGTTAGTGGTAAATTTTGGTTGATATGTTTTGTGTTTAATTATGAAAAAATAGGAAATTTGGTGAAAATTTTGAAAAATATGCATTTTATGAAGTCTGAAATGATGTGCATAGCATACAGATAGTGAGACCGCCAAAATTATATCATAAATCTCATGTCCCAGATCTCTGCTTTATGTCGACATCAAACTTTAGTCACCCTTTTATTTTTTTACGGACATTAGAAGGTTTACAAGTGAATCAACAATATTCAAAATTTTCAAGAAATTTCCAAAATCCATTTTTTAAAGGGACTAATCCAGTTATGAAGGGGTTTTGAAAGACCCCTGTATTAAAAAGCCCCATAAATCACCCCATTTTCAAAACTGTACCCCTTAAATAAGCCAAGTCAACATATACCTAGTGATTTAACTCTATAAGTGCTTAACAGGAATTAATACAAAATGGAGGTGAAATTTTCAAATTTGATTTTATTTTACTAATATTTTCGTTTAGCCCTAGAATTTGCACATTCACAAGGGGTTAAAGGAGAAAACGCATCCCACAATTTGTTAGGCAAGTTCTCCCGACTTCCATAGTACCCCACTTGTGGGTGTAAACTAATATATGGATGCACAGCGAGACGCAGGAGGGAAGGCGCGCCAAAGAGCTTTTAGAGGGCAGATCTGGCTGCGATCAGTTTCAGGAACCATGTTGCATTTACAAAACCCTTGAGGAGTCAAAACAGTGGAAACCTCTAGAAAGTGACCCCGTTTTGAAAACCGCACCCCTCAAAGAATTTATCAAGTGATGTAGTGAGCAATAGTAACCCTGAAGTGAATACATAAGCTGTGCGGAGTAAATTGGGCACACCAAATCCCATTCTATTTTCCCACTAGCTCCTATGACACGGATGGGGAAGAGGGGCATTCTTTTTTTTTGTTTAATCAGATTTTATTGAGTTTTTACAGTAAAATTACAGTAATTCACTGGGAAAGCTAAATCAAACATCAGTAAATGAAGTACAACAATAAAGCAAACAAAGATATCAACATATCATCTGTCATCACAAATTGTAATAAATCAAGGACATATAAGAATACAAAAACAAAACAACCAAAGACAACGAAAACTAGCATAAGACCTGAAACAAAAGCAACAGAAGAAGAGGCATAGATGAGTGGAAGTCTTATTGAGGTGGGAGGGAGCATCTCTTCCACCACCTCGACCAAATTTTCATATATTTGTCATGCTTCCCTTCTTTCCAACTGACTAATTCTTCAAGGACTTCGCTACTCCAGTCATATGCAACCATAAATCACGCTTGTCGCCTTTAAGTGAGTCATAGGGGCCCGTCAGTAAGACAGTGTCTGGGAACAGAATAGTGGATATGTTCAAAATTCTGTTCACCTGTGATTCTACCTCATGCCAAAAGGGCCTTATCAAGTCACAATTCCACCATACATGTAACATGGTGCCTGTGTCCTGGTGGCATCTCCAACAAGTATCCGACTCTTTCAGCCCATGCCTATAGAGCCAGTCGGGGGTTCTATGCCATCTGGTAACAATTTTATATTGAAGTTCTTGCATTCTGACACAGCGTGAGTGGCCATGGGAATGTCTCAAAACATGGGACATATCATCATCTGAAAAGGTAAGTGTTAATTCCTTTTCCCAAGCGGTTATAAAGGATGGTTTGGGACCTTCATCGTCTCTCAGTAACAGCGTCCTACAGGTCGCTATCTTCTTCTGCGAGGCCAGTCCAGAAGCTAAGCCTTTCTCGAAGGGAGTAAGTGGTCTGCCAGAATTCAAGGAATTCAATACTTTTTTGATCGTACACGTAAAGCGTGCAAACAACAGGAAATTAAAAGTAACCTGTGGAAGCAGAGCTTGCAAATTCGTTTGCGAAATAGGCGCGTTATTGTCAAGTAGATCTCTGAACTTAAGGTGTTTTAGGAGTTGCCAAAGGGAACCATCCAAGGTGTGAGTGGAAGGGTTTGAGTTTAGTAACAGCGGGATTAAATTGGCAGGGAGTAGTGGGGAAGGGGTAGGCGCTAGTCTGTCTTTAACCGTCCGCCAGAGTTCACACGGTCCTTTGAGCAGTAAGCTCATTTCTTTGAGCTGTTTAGTAGATTTTGGCGGGAACCAGAGATGACGCATATAGTCTTGCCCAAATAGGTTAGAAGCTAGTTCAGCTTCCATAGATCCGTGAATGGGAGAGACATATGACATCCAACGAGAAAGCTGAATGGCCCTATAATACATGCGCATATCTGGGAGTGCCATGCCACCGTTTACCTTCTTTTTAATAAGCAGGGCATATGGGAGCCTGGGAGCCTTATGCCTCCATAAGTATGCAGAGAACAGTCGTTTCAGCGATTGAAAAAAGCTAGCATTGAGATGTATAGTCAGCATCCGCAGCAGATATAAAATCTTAGGGACAATGTATACTTGTAGCAGATTTCTCCTGCCCAACCACGAGAGATATGGGAAATCATAACTCTGCAGAGTAGTTTTGATGTCTTGAAGTACAGGCACATAATTTAAATCATAGACATATCTTAAGTCAGAAGGCAATTGCACCCCCAGATAGCGGATGTGTCTGTCTCTCCACAAAAACGGAGCCAAAGTTTGCAAATGCGAAATTTGGGAAGACGGAATAGAAATGTTCAGAATCTCTGATTTATTCGTGTTCACCTTATAATTAGAAAGGGCTCCATACGTGTCAATGAGGGAAATCAACTCCGGCAATGCTTGTTGCGGATCAGAAAGGAGAAATAAAACATCATCCGCAAATGCCAATGATTGTACAGATGAGCGCCCAACTTGGAAACCGCGGATTTGAGGATTCTGGCGGACTGCCTGGAGAAATGTTTCCAAAGTCAGGACAAAGAGGGTAGGGGACAATGGGCAACCCTGTCTCGTACCATTTGAGATTTCAAAATAGTCCGACAGTGAGCCATTAATTTTTAGTCTAGCATGGGGTTGGGAGTAAAGTGACATAACCGCCCGAATAAATGGAGCAGGTATGCCAAATTTCTCCAAAGCCGCTGACATATATTTCCAATTCACTCGGTCGAATGCCTTTTCGGCATCGACACTAAGAAAAAGTAGAGGAGAATTTGACCGTCTCGCTAATTCAATTATATGCAGTAGCTTAGAGGTATTTTCTCTACTCTCTCTGCCCTTGACAAACCCTACCTGTTCCTCAGAAACCAACTTGGGCACTAGGTCTCGTAAGCGATTTGCCAGCAGCTTGGCCCAAACCTTGAGGTCAAAATTAAGCAGTGAGATTGGCCTATAGTTACTGCATTGAGTCGGGTCTTTGCCCTCTTTATGTATAAGTGTCACATGGGCCTCTTGAGCCTGTCTCATCATAGGGGATCCCTGAAACAAAGCGGAGCAAAATTCAGTTAGGTAGGGAAGTAACTGTGGAAGAAAAGTATTATAATAAGCAGAGGTGAACCCGTCAGGTCCAGGGCTCTTGCCACTTGGGAAACTAGAAACAGAGGCTCTTACTTCCTCAGACGTAATAGGTTGCAGTAATTCGGCTCTATCCTCCTCTGAGAGGGTAGGTAAATTTATGCTATCTAAAAAGGTACGCACATTAGGGGACTCAGCAGCACCAGTAGGGGTCTGCATGTCAGGTTCTAAATAATAGAGAGTGGAGTAATAAGCACTGAAGGACTCAGCAATGCTAGGAGTATCATACACTAAAGTTCCATCTTGTTGTTTGATTGCAGCAATATGCGCTTTTGCTCTCTCTTTCCGCAGCATCGCCGTCATAAGTCTCCCTCCTTTATTACCATGCGCATACAAGCGCACTTTAGAGTGTAGGAACGCTCTAGCAGAAGAGACATTTAAAACCTGTTTGAGTTTCTCCCGCAATGTGATAAGCTCCGTATGTGCTAAAGAATACTCCTGTCTTTTTTGTATTCTTTCAAGTTCAGCAATTCGCAGCATCAAAGTATCAATCTCCCTTTGCCTCTCTTTTTTCAAAGCTGTCGCCTTAGCGATCAAGATACCTCTAACATATGGCTTATGTGTCTCCCAAAGTAATGTAGGTGGGGTATCAGGCAAACTATTAGTTTCAAAGAAGAGATCTAACTCTTCTGCAACGTAGCTCTTAATATCAGGTTTCGACAATAGTGTCTCATTTAGTCGCCATGTCCAGGCCTTGGGAGTGAGGTCTGGAAGGGTAAAAGAAGTAGAAATAGGGGCATGGTCCGAAATACTTATGACACCTATCTGTGTGCGAGTTACATGTGACATTAAGGACTTAGAGCACAGAATATAGTCCAATCGTTGGTGAGAATTATGGGGAGTGGAGAAAAATGTGAAATCTTTCACCGTCGGGTTTAATAGTCTCCAGGTATCTATCAAATTCAGTTCCTGTAGGGCCATGTGTAGGCGCCTAATAGCTTTTTGAGACATAGCAGATTTGGCCATTGACGAATCCAGCAATGGATCCAAGATAAAGTTTAAGTCACCTCCAATAATAATTTCGCCCTCTGCAAACTGTGAGAGATCTACAAGGGTTCTCAATAACCAGGACAACTGTCCATGGTTGGGGGCATATAGAGACGCTAAAGTAAGTGACCGGTTCGCCACCTTGCCCTTCACAAAAATAGCCCTACCTTCCGCATCAGCATATTGTTGAGAGAAGCTAAAAGGTAATGATTTCCTTAACGCTATTGCCACCCCCTTAGAAGAGGATGTAGGATGCGAAGAATAAAACCACCTATCATACTCAGTGCCATAGGGTTTTGGGACAGCAGTGGTCTTGTAATGTGTTTCTTGAAACATCAATATATCAGAAGACAATCTTTTCGACAGCGTCATAATCCAATGCCTTTTATTCGGAGAATTCATCCCCTTGACATTGAACGATGTCACCGTAATAGAAGGAGGAGCAATCATAGTTAAACGGTCATAAGGCACAAGTTACAGAAATAAGGCAAGAGGGATAAGAAGGGAAAGGATGGGGGGAGGATGGGGGGTCAAGGGAGGAGGAGAGGAAGGATAGGACAACCAAACAATCAGTAACTTAACAGCGGCTAAATACAAGTCTTGCGCAACCAAGCCTCTGCAAAGAACAATAAGAACAGGTCTATGCAAACAGAGTATGTATTGAACCAACTACAGTGAACAAATAGGGATGGAGAGTAAGTCCTGATCGGATGAAGGACTTTGGACCGTCCTATATAATAAAAGAAAAGCATAGAATAACCAGTCGAACAAACTAGGCACAGTAATGTAGTGAACAAATATCGCCATAAGCAAGTATCATAAACTAAAGAGCCGTATCAGTAGAAGAAGAGATTTTGGTCTCATCTTCCATCAATAACATTATATCCTCTAGAAAGCCTCACTGTAAGACTACAGAGGACGTCCTTTAAGAAGAGACTTCTTCGACTTCGGAGAGCGATATTTGGATGAATCTGCCCAAGAAGGAAGCGCAGGGAGAGATATCACAGAGTCTAAGTCCTGTGAGGGCATCCATGACGGGATATCAAGTGGTTCTATATCCAGGAGAGACCACACCGCTGGCAAATCTTGCGGAGTATGCACCACAATACGTTTACCTCCTTGCAGAATAGCAATGCCAAACGGATATAGCCATGCATACTGTATGTTACGCGCCCTGAGCTCATCCAGTAAGGGCCGAAGGATTCTTCGTTTGGCTAGGATAGAAGGTGCTATATCCTGGTAAATAGAAATCTCCGTACCATCCACAGATATCTGCTCCTTGCCTCTAGCTGCAGATAAAATAGCATGTGTGTCCTGAAAGGAGAGGAGACCGCATATAATGTCGCGAGGGGGATCCCCCTGACGTGGTTTGGGTCGTAGCGCTCTATGTATTCTCTCTATGGTAACCTTAGCAGCGCGTTCAGGCCCTAAGAGTTCCTCAAAAAGCCCCTCCGCCATCTTAGGTAATTCTTCTGGTAAACAAGTCTCTGGGACCCCTTTGAGACGGATATTCCTTCTGCGGCTCCTATTCTCCTGGTCCTCAATTAATGAGAGAGATCTATCAAGGAGCTCTTTATGGTGATATAAGTGGTCTGAAACTGCGTCAGAATGGTCTCTCACGGCAGTGTAAGTGTCCTCTAATGCCTGGACTCGGTTACTTGTTGTTTTAATTTCGGCCTTGATCTCAGCTAATTCTGCTAACACAGGATTAAGAGCTTTAGCCAGCGTTTTCTCCAGAGTTTTGTAGAGAAAGTCACGAGAAATCTGTGTGTTACCTTTGTCTGCAGATTCACCTTCCGTCATGCTCTCCATTTCGGATTCATCACCCGACTCCAGCTCCTGCAAGGAATCCAGCGCCATTTTAGGAAGGCCGCGAGGTGAGTGAAAGTTTTTCTTTTTAAGAAAACGCTGCAGATCTCCTTGCTGCTTTACTTTCCTAGGGGTACCTGGGGTCTCCCCCTGCTTTTCCTTGCTAGTTTTGCCCATGTCGGAACGGCTGGTTCGGCAAGACGGTCTCACAAAGTCCTAGTAGTGCGGAGCTCTAGTGAAAAGCAGCCGCCATAGTCCGCGGTCAGGCTCCGCCCCGGGAAGAGGGGCATTCTGGGGGATCAGCGCTGGTGTAGTATCTCTCATAAGCTCTAAATATGGGGTGTCCCCTGAAAACGCTCGCACATCTTATACATTTCCTTCTAGTCGCAGCCACTTATGTCCTAATGTTTTGGCGACTTTTAGGGTTTTTGTCTTCACATTGTACAAGCTAGATTTTTATTTTTATTTATTATTATTATTATTATTATTTATTAACTCTTTCTGGGTAGGATGTAAAAGGAAACATCAATTCTGGCATTGCTTTTTAGCATTTATTTTTTTCCCCATGCAGAGTACAGCATAAGTAACATGTTACCTTTATTCTGTGGGTCGGTACGGTTACGGCGATACCTCATTTATATTATTTTTTAATGCGTTGCTATTTGTGCACAATAAAATTCAATTTAGGGAAAAAAACAATTATTTTTGCATTGCCATCTTCTGAAAGGCATAACATTTTTATTTTTCGCTAGGCAGAGCTGGTTGAGGGCTTATTTTTTTGCGGGAAGACCTCTTCTTTTTATTGGTACCATTTTGGTTTTCATCTGACCATTTGATTACTTTTTATTGAACATCTTGTATGGGAAAGGTGGTGAATAATCATTATTTTGTGCAGTTTTCTACGTTTTTTTTTTACGCCGTTCGCCGTTCGGGTTAAATAATGTTTTAATTTTATTATTCAGGTTATTACGGACACGGCGATACCAAATATGTAATGTTTTTTTCTATTTTTCTTTATTTTACATAATAAAACATTTTATATGGGGAAAATGGGATTTTTGGGGCTTTATTTATTTCTATTTTATTTTAAACTTAGTTAAACTTTTTTTTTTTTTTTTTTTAAACTTTGTTTTTCTGTCCCCATGGGGGATTGAAGCAGTGATCGGCTGATCACTGCTTCACTAGATGTACGCTGCAATACACGTGTTGCACGTGTATTGCAGAGTATAGGAAGCTGTCAGCCTGTGTAGACGCACAGGCTGACAGCTTCCTTTATGGCAGGATCAACCAGGTACGAAGATGGGGACGGCATGGGGCAGACCTGGGGTCACTGATCAGACCCCGGGCTGCCCCCTACGAACACCGGCACCCCCGAAACCAGTGTGGGGGTTGCCGATCGGCACCACATTATATTGAAACCCCGGAGATGCCGGTGGCCATGTTGACCGCCGGCATCTCAGGGGTTAACACCCGCGAACGGACCCGGTTCCGACCGCGGGTGTTATGGGGCATTGTCAGCCGTAACATACGGCTGACACCCGCAGCACAAGGTGCGCACACGCTTTTTTTTACACGTGGTAAATTCGGCACCATAAACAGCGCCATTTTGCCCTGTATGAAAGAGCCCTTAGGGATTTCTTTTCAGGTGGTGACACACTGTGTATCCAGATGCAGCTATAGCCAAATCTAGTCCCCGGGCACCAGTACTGTCATTTTGGTGTAAATGTGACACCCATTAATTCCTGTTACTGGCACCGCAAGGAATTAAATGTAACTGAAATTAATCCGAATTTCACTTACAGAAAAGTGAAGGTACTGGCATCCAGGGACTAGATGCAGCTTCTAGGTACATAGTTTGTCGCCCCCTACAGGTGTTACCTCACTCTGCTACCAGTCGCATACATTATCACTAATCGCTGGTTACACATTTTCTTACATTGCTTGTAATGGAAGAGTACACGTGTATCCAGGCAACTAGGAGTAAACACATATGGCTGGAAGCACAGTATGATAGCACCTCTATGTTACGGTTTCTGCAATATGACTTTAGTATCGGGGTCGTCAGCCTTACAATTATTGTGCAGCACTCCGAGTAACTCATCTTTGATTTTTTAATTTAAATCAGCACGCTGAACAAAAAATGTTGCCTACCCCTGGTCTAAAGCAACAAATGTACGGTATGAAGTTAGACTAGACAGGCTAATAATGTGACAGATTCATCATTCAGCATCAGATTTGCATTTTAAGACTTATTCGTCTAACTTTGCACCTTGTAGCTTTTTTATAGCCTTAGAAAATTTGCCCCATTTGGTTTGTAATTTTATTACAGAATTGCAATAGTAACCAAAGTGGGGAATAAAGAAGTTGAGGTATCCACATCACTTTTTTTACATGTAGATTTGTCTATCCACTAAAGTAATTTCTGCTATAAATGTCATTACATTACTAATTAATAGGATAAGATTGAGCTTCTTATAGTTATATTTCTAAGTTAAATTAATTTATTTGTGTTCAGAGGAAGAGGATCTACTGGTCTGAGTATCAATGTGTACGATTTTTCAGATAGCTCATGTAACTAATGTTACAGCTGGTAAAGCACACATCATGAACGAGGGAGTGGTGTATAGAATACAAAGAACAAATGGTAGTGGGGAAGTTATATACATGAAAAATATCACTATCTCATTGTAACTTCCCCACTACCATTTGTTCTTTGTATTCTACACACCACTCCATCTCTCATACAAACATCTATCTATATATTATATTCATTCAATTCACATTCACATTACTATCTTTTCTACCAAAGTCATATACTGCTCCCACCTCCATTCATTAATTTATTTCTGCCATCACTCTAAACTTTGAAGTAGTTCCGAAAGCTTGCAATATGTCATCATTTTCTGTTAGCCATTAAAAAAGGTATCAACTACTGAGAGCTCTCAATCTTTACTATCTTGAAGTGTTATAACAGCAGTAACCAGGAGCATATACCACTCCACAGTCATTTCTCTAATATTGAGCAGAGCCAGTGTCCACATAACAAATGCAAACATGTACACTGTCTCTCTGTTTCAACAACTGATCGCCTCTGTGGTGCATATCCCAACACTTAGGGGCAATCCTTCTTGTATAACAGCCTATCTGCCATTAGAGTTTCATATTTCCCTCTCCATTTATTTAAACTATGCATAGCCAAGAAGAGCATCAGGCATGTGTATTGGCTCCCTGGTTTAACACCTTATTGCTTTTGGGTGCGGGGATGTGCACTACAGGGGTATTTCATCCCATTTCCCATTATTACCAGTTACTTAAAATGTTCTTACATTTCACTACCAAGTCATCTCCCTATTTCTTTAATTACACTCCTTCTTGCCCCTGTATTTGGACTGCAATATGTGTTCCTTTTTTATTATTTGTTATTTATTCAATTCCTGACCCTATGACCCCCTAGGGGGCATGGCTACCCCTAAGGGGATATGGCTACCACCATTTTTGAAAGTTTTTTTTTCTGTATATGTGTCATGTTACTGTTATGTTATGTTTCTGGTATACACACTTGAAAAAATGTTTTACCTGAAATGCGTTGTCTGTTACACTTATTCGGAATACAGTTTTATTCAGGTTGGACCAGTACTGCATCGCCTCATTTTTTTGCAGCGTTCTGGATTATCCTGATGTGTACCTGGTACTTCGTTCCTGAGGTCACCAGTCGCTTTGAGAGGTCCATTGGAAAACCCATCCCAACTTACACGCCTAAAGAGTGGTTTTGGACTTGCCACAACCTTAAAAAATGGACAGCTTATTGCTATCCATCCATTATATGTATTCTTAAACATACTGTATTACACTATTAGCACTCCGCACTGTCTGTTTTTCTGCTTTCTCAGTACTGAAGATAAATATAGCGCCCAAGAATAACTGCAGCCTCTAGACTAGGCTCTGTATGTAAATACATACCCCTTAAACAAATACACCAGACCCCGAACAGACCCCCTAGAAAAATATATATAATTTGTATATGCTCTAGAATAAATACAGGATGTACCCTAGAATAAACATATACCACAGGTTAGACCCTAAAATAAACAGACCACCCCAAGAAGACACTTAGCCAAACTTCAAAATAAACATAGACCCACATAAATATTACTTTTTGTTTTTGTTGCTATTATTTGCATCACAGATGTGATGAAAATGTGATGTATAAACTTGTACTACAATAGGTAGCTTGTGACTGCTGAAATTCCAGTCCTGTATAAAGTATCATTTAGGTACTTGTATACTAAACGGCAAAGATAGCGGTGATTATTTCCTCTCGAGTAATTTCATATTTTTGCGTCCAATTTTTCTGCATACAGTCTTAGGATTTATTCACATCTCACCCATTTAGCAAATCTATTTAATGGATGCAAAACAGATGGGCATCATAGAGATCAATGTAAAAAAAGATCAGTTTCTACCCATTTTTTTCACGGATACCAAAGTATGTTATATTACTAATACTTTTGTGTTCTTTTTATTTGTTTCTTTTTTCTTTATGTACTTTTTTATATTGATCTCTATGTAAACAAATGTTTTTACATCCGCTTCCATCTGTTTTTTTAAATAGTTACCCATCTGTAAAAGAGCATAGTATGTTTTTTGTGTTCAGTGAATGCTATTGTTTTTGTGACCAAATCAAATAATTTGACATTCAATATAAGTCTATGTTCACATCTGCATTGCAGTCTTTGTTGGGTATGATAGTATACTAAAGAAGAGCAATTCCATATATTTCTTAAATCAGCTTTTATTTTTACATTCAGAAAACCACACACCAGAACAGCGGGGTTCTCATAGTATTAATGTTCATGAAAAAAATCTATTATTTACATGACGATTAGATGATATAAATATAGGTTGGTTATGTTTGCTTATAAGAAAATATACATCTCCTTAGGCACTTACAGTACCTAAAATTACGCTTTGGTAAATGTGACTTCTAGGTTCTTAGGGTTCAGGGAGCAAACATGATCATCATAACAAAAGATGCAAGCAAGGAAGGAAACTGAACTATAAGGAAGGCTCCTGGTCCCTCTTCTAGGTAATGGATGTAAAAAGAATCCCATTAAACCCACCACAATCCTTTTTCTATAGTGTATGGGTTCTATTGGACATCCTGATTCCCTGCCAAGATAAGTGTTTTGCTCTCTTGCATGGACCTATTACACAGGCCGATGTAATGTAAGTGGGGACACTCACTGCTGCAAATGTTTCTCCCTCAATAAATTATTGTCAGCACTTCCTGTATTACACAGAGCGATGCGGTGCGATAATCGCCATCTTTTATCTTGCATAAAAGATTCAATCAGATGACAAGTGAGCATTTGTTATCGGGAATGTTCCTAACACTGTTTGTTCCTGATAACTGTCCTGAATATTGGCCAGTGTAATAGGGCCTTTAAGAGCAGACTAACCATCGCTTGCATTTTAAGACCCTGAGCAATAGGTGGAAGTTCTCTATTGTCTCTGGTAGACTTTATCAAATACTAGTAGAAAGACCCGGCTTTGCATGGGTATATTTCGTTTTTTGTATGTGTAGTGGCCCCATACAAATAGGTTAGTTACTATGGACACCTTGCCTTTAAGAGCAGACTAGCCATGGCCTGCATTTTTAGACCCTGAGCAGTAGATGGAAGTTCTCCATTGTGGTACATTTTATCAAATATGGGTTTCTCAATTCATAAAGGAAATTCATAGAAACCTGATGAAAAGTAATCTAGAAGGGATTGTCTCTATCACTTTGTTTTGTTTCTCTGTAGTCTTATAGAGTATGTTGAGCCATGAGTAGGTCCTGTAGGAGTCACATGCGGTTTGTAAGCTTTCTCTTCACAAGTGGATGGTGGTGATTTTCATGATTTCAAGGTTTTATTGCATTCTCAAACCATTCCTTAACAGCTGCTTTATTCTGATTTACCCAGATGATATTAGCTTGTGTTTTCTCTATAGCTTGTTCCAAAGCACGAGATGCAGTGCCAAAGCCAACGTTGTTATCAGTGTTGATCTGTTTAAACTGTCTAAGCTGGAAAAAAAATACAGAGAAGTTAACACCTCATCTGAGAATAATCTTAGTGAATTGACAAAATAGTAAAAGTCCATCTATTTAGACTTTTTACACTTGGAAACCATGTTTGATGCAGAAAAATACCCTTGAATAGCAGTTTATAACCAGGATAGACCATTTGAACCAAGATGGACCATGTGGTCTTTTTTTCCTTCCATTTCTATGTTTCTTATTAGTCATAGTGTGCAAAAAAATCCTTCTTTACTTATGGTAGAAATCAGAAAGATCAATATAAAGTATTATATTTACTATTGCTCCTCTCTCATAAATTTGTATTCAGACCACCCTTATAGAGTCATACATTTAATATCAAGATTCAGGAAAAAAATCCTGTAAGGACAAAGCTTGGAAACCATTGTCCCCTATACTATACACAATATTATTCAGTGAGAGGCAGAGAACAGCACTCAATACAGGAACAAGGGAACGAGTGAATAAAATGCAGGATTTTACAGAAATGATCCAAAATTTGTTAATTATGTATATTAAAAAATATACTAATGACACAAATACTGCCAGAAATCAAAAGTTGTTTAAAGGTTTAGTTACACTTTAAGTAGCTGTTAAAGTGAAGTGGGTAATTGTGGTGCCCTATGTGAGAGCAGGAAATGATACAGGGAGAGAAGATGAGTTTTGTGGTATACACATTTAGATGGAACATGATTTCTGAGTAAAAAGCAAAGTAAATACTGACAGGACTCCTAGGAGAGATGGTAAGAGTCCTGCTTGCCTTGTTCACACACAGTGTTTATACAGAGAAGGATGTCAATCACGGATACAGGGAGAACTATCAATCATTGTGTGAGGCCTGTGAAACCGGACTCTCACTGTCTTTCCTAGGAGTCCTGTCAATATTTATTTACTTTTCCTCATAAATTCTTCTCCAAATCATATAAACCTATATATCACAGAGCTCAGTTCTTCTTCCTCTCTTATATCCTACTTTCATATAGGGCAGCAGATATGGCCTGACAGATTCGCTCGAAGAACAATTGGAAAGGAAATTATATTTATTTTCCATGTAATCTGAGTCAATGAACTACTAAAATATTGTTACTTACTTGCTGAAGCTCAAACTCTGAGGAGAATCTTCTAGTTACTCCATTAATGAGATTACCGAAGGACATTCCAGCTCCAATACTAGTGAAAAAAAACAGAAGAAATAAGTGAAAGAATGAACACTAAAATAACAGATGTGGTAAAAGAAATAAAAATAAGAAAAATATATCATTTCATTTTGATTTGCAGACAAATTTAACTATGATTACTTTAGTCACATGTAGATATTCACATGGATTGAACGTAGGCTAAACATATTACATAATATTGAATGTTCCGAATATGGTTCTAAGAAAAGGTAGTAATTTCTATTATGTGTATTTTCTGTTACTTACTCATTAAGAAGTGTTTCCCAGTTGGCTCTCATAAAGTCCCAGGCAAGGGCCTGACCTATCACATTATTAGCAACATTGGTAATTGTGGAAAGACTGTCTTGTTTGCGGATTTTGGTGGGATCCAAGGAAAATTCCAGGAGTCTGTGGATTGAAAATATGAATTTATGAGTGCAAATAATTTCTTTCTATGTAGATTCATATGTTGTATGTTAGCGACTTTTCTCATATTTTTCTTTCCTTGACTACCAAGATTCATAAGTTTGTTATTTTTCTGTCAATGTAGCTATGTGAGGGCTTATTCTTTGCATGATATTACATATATTTTTTATTAACATTTTAAACTTTTTTCTTTACTTCTAAATATACTTCCTTTTTTTCTTACTTTAAATAAATGACAGGTGTCACGGACACAGCTAGTGTCCGCTCCTAATGTCCTTGCCAGATTTTGAGCGGACACTAGGAGCGGACACTACCTGTCGGACACCGACGGTAGTGTGAAAGCTCCCTTAGATTCCTAGATCCCTTTTTAATTCTGGAAAATGGTTACCATCTTTTTATACTACTCTATGTACACTGTATTTTGGTAGTCTTAGACCTTCACCTTGCTCTAAGCTGGCCTCTCTTCTGATGGGAGGTAAGTAGAATACCAAAGAATACTGTTGCACAGTGTGCATAGATGAGAAGATGGTGACCATTTTGCAGAAGTTAGTTTAGGGTAATAGGAACCACATCAGAAAGATGAAAAAGGATGGTAATTATGCACAATGGTTAAGTGTTCAGGGATCCTCTCAGTGGGTGAAGGAGCACACACCAGGCTCTCTTCAGACCTCTTTAAAGATGCTGTGAGTGGGCTCTCCTGGGAGGACAGGGTTTTAAGAAGTAAAATAAAGCTATAAAGTTACATGTTGTGTTACACTAAATGGCCAATTACAAGTAGCAAAAGAAGTAGAAGAAATGGCTATTTGTAGTATAGTCAAGAAGTACAGTGCTTAGAAAAAAACGCTGAAGAAACCTAAGACAACTCATGCTGGCCCTTCATAAACATTTGGCTTCATTCAAACACTCCTTTAGAAGAATGTCAGTTTTTAGGAAACAGATAAAATTACTCATTTACCTATTCAGGATCCAGGGTTCCCTGCTACATGCCAGACCTGCCCGGAGTTTATCAGCCTCTTGTGCGTTAGTGGTGCTCTTGAACTGGTCCCATAAAAAGTTCCATTCTTCTTCTCCCCCATTAGCTATGGCATTGCAATAGATGGCGGACCTCAGGTTTGGATGAATGCTGTTCGCGTAGACATGGAAAATAACATCAGTGAGCAATATTATATTACAACATTATCAATAAAAACAATATGTTAGAACTGATGGCTTTTTTATGTATAAAAATTAGATTGGCCCCCACTATCTGTATAGATACAGTCCTATGAAAAAGTTTGGGCACCCCTATTAATCTTAATCATTTTTTGTTCTAAATATTTTGGTGTTTGCAACAGCCATTTCAGTTTGATATATCTAATAACTGATGGACACAGTAATATTTCAGGATTGAAATGAGGTTTATTGTACTAACAGAAAATGTGCAATATGCATTAAACCAAAATTTGACCGGTGCAAAAGTATGGGCACCCTTATCATTTTATTGATTTGAATTCCCCTAACTACTTTTTACTGACTTACTGAAGCACAAAATTGGTTTTGTAACCTCAGTGAGCTTTGAACTTCATAGCCAGATGTATCCAATCATAAGAAAAGGTATTTAAGGTGGCCAATTGCAAGTTGATCTCCTATTTGAATCTCCTCTGAAGAGTGGCATCATGGGCTACTCAAAACAACTCTCAAATGATCTGAAAACAAAGATTGTTCAACATAGTTGTTCAGGGGAAGGATACAAAAAGTTGTCTCAGAGATTTAACCTGTCAGTTTCCACTGTGAGGAACATAGTAAGGAAATGGAAGACCACAGGGACAGTTCTTGTTAAGCCCAGAAGTGGCAGGCCAAGAAAAATATCAGAAAGGCAGAGAAGAAGAATGGTGAGAACAGTCAAGGACAATCCACAGACCACCTCCAAAGAGCTGCAGCATCATCTTGCTGCAGATGGTGTCACTGTGCATCGGTCAACTATACAGCGCACTTTGCACAAGGAGAAGAGTATGGGAGAGTGATGAGAAAGAAGCCGTTTCTGCACGTACGCCACAAATAGAGTTGCCTGAGGTATGAAAAAGCACATTTGGACAAGGCAGCTTCATTTTGGAAACAAAAATTGAGTTGTTTGGTTATAAAAAAAAAGGCGTTATGCATGGCGTCCAAAAAGAAACAGCATTCCAAGAAAAACACATGCTACCCACTGTAAAATTTGGTGGAGGTTCCATCATGCTTTGGGGCTGTGTGGCCAATGCCGGCATCGGGAATCTTGTTAAAGTTGAGAGTCGCATGGATTCCACTCAGTATCAGCAGATTCTTGAGAATAATGTTCAAGAATCAGTGACGAAGTTGAAGTTACGCCGGGGATGGATATTTCAGCAAGACAATGATCCAAAACACTGCTCCAAATCAACTCAGGCATTCATGCAGAGGAACAATTACAATGTTCTGGAATGGCCATCCCAGTCCCCAGACCTGAATATCATTGAACATCTGTGGGATGATTTGAAGCGGGCTGTCCATGCTCGGCGACCATCTAACTTAACTGAACTTGAATTGTTTGTCCAAAATACCTTTATCCAGGATCCAGGAACTGATTAAAAGCTACAGGAAGCGACTAGAGGCTGTTATCTTTGCAAAAGGAGGATCTACTAAATATTAATGTCACTTTTCTGTTGAGGTGCCCATACTTTTGCACCGGTCAAATTTTGGTTTAATGCATATTGCACATTTTCTGTTAGTACAATAAACCTCATTTCAATCCTGAAATATTACTGTGTCCATCAGTTATTAGATATATCAAACTGAAATGGCTGTTATAAACACCAAAATATTTAGAACTAAAAATGATTAAGATTAATAGGGGTGCCCAAACTTTTTCATAGGACTGTATATACCACATATAAATATATACCTATCTGACACATTAAAATAATGTAAGCAGTGGCAAATGCTGTATCATCACTAAAATGCATGGAATACTAATATACTGGAAGTGTACTGTGTGGAACATGGAATTTCTCATTGTATGTTATAATAATTTGTTGACAATAAAACAATTGCTATTAAGTCCATACATACCCATTGATACTTGTATTCCTCCACTCTCTAAAGAGCTTTAAGGCCAAGTCTGTACATTCTGAGATTCCATAGCTACAAGCTGTGTTGATTGCATTGACTTCATTGTATCTGTAGGTTGAAAACACAGTAAAGAGTGACACTTGTATATGTATAGCAGCGCAACACCAAATATCAAGTGTCAAACTGGATCTATCAGCAACTGAAAAATATGTACCCAATACTGTAGGTAGTGTTGTCAGACTGTAAGTGCTGAATGAATACACCACTCAAATACATAGTTTATGAGTTGAATTACATTTTATGACTCCCTATAACATTCAATACAGACTCCATACACATGTTACCCATGGTCAGATTTAAACCCAGTCTTTGAACCTACTGCAAAGCAATAGCACTAACTACTGAGCCACCATGCTGTCTATGTGTCATTTCCACAAGAAGAGCGGTTACTGCATATCTAAAGCCCATGTGATAGAACTGTGACAAGAGCGGTCTGCAACCATCATCTTACCACAACTACTAGCAGGCTTCATCTCCTGGTTTCCTTTGTTTCTCACTATGGACCATGCACCTCCAATGCTGCTATTTCCATGCCCTTCCGGCTGTAAATGCTGCTATGGACCTGCTGGTAGGGAGGCTGTGACCTCCTTCTCTGGTACTTAATGAGTTAATATGCATGCACACTTATTATTCTTCCCCAGCCCATTCTTGTTTTGCCTGAGGGGTTAAATATCATTTTTATTTTCCAATCTCTTCATTGAGCAAAGATTTTGTGTGCTAGACTTCCGTAATGTGTGCTTTTTATCTGAACTGTTTTGATCCTATTCTTGGCTTCCTTTTCACCATGCTTCTTTCTGTTGTTCCTGTCTGATGCTTGTTTCTCACCCTTGGATTGTACCTGACTGCTGATTCCTTGCCGCCTGCCCTGACCATCTGCCTAGAACTGATATTTCTCTTGGTTGACTGCTTTGCAGGGGCCTCTTTTGACCCACTGGGCTACCAACAACTGGACCACCTCATGAGATTGTGACTTGGCAGGCTTCCCATAGCAAATTCATGCCCAGATCCTTGTACAGGGGTTAAAAGGCCCCAAATCAAACTGGTTTAGCAGCACAGTAGGCCCACAACCCAATAATCGAGATAATATTATAACGCGTGATGACACAAAGATACAAGGCAAAAATTCTATCATCGACATCATTTCTTTAACAATTTTAGTAAGCATTCCCATTTTTAGACTTTGAATAATGTTTTACTAGTAATAGAAATATTTTATGCTAATTTTAGGAAGCAATTGTTATAACTATGTATAGACTGTTAGGCAGGTGTTATAGAGATTGTACGTACTGTTCTGTTAAGCCTTCAGGTCTGACAGTCCAGCCATTTGTTAGCCCTTTAAAATAATTATATAGCGGGGCCGTCTGCTGTCTCATATAAGTCTGTAGGAGAAAATGTACAGGATTCAGCATGGTCTTCATCAATATCTGTTTTCATTGCATGGTGTAATAAAGTAGCTTTAAGTAGCCTTCTCATAGCCCATTTAAATAGCCTCTTTAAACTATATGACATTCCAGAATGGATATGGAAGAGTTAAAAAAAGGTAAGAAAATACAATGACTAATTTCAAATTATATACTAGATTTTTAGGGTTAAGAGGCTGATCTTTACTATACAGTTCCCTCATCTTTTTGACTATATTCCCAGATTATACTATTGGGTTTTCTGAAAAGTCATGCATTACTCAATAGGGAGTTATCTTCTAAAAGGTGGTGCTAGAGCAAGTCCCTCTTTTCCACAAAGGAGGTCTTATTTGCATATTCCTTACTGAGTTGATGTAGGGATTTATCCTGTTTTCAACATTATTAGATATGTAGTTATACTTGTTGTTTTACCTTCATCGGTCCATATACATCTGATCGATCAAACATCTGTGTAAAGTAACTGAGACCGCTGAGAGCCGCCTGCCAGGGCATGTATTCCACATCATTGGCCAGAAATTTGGTAGTTTCCAATGCTCTTGTAGTGCTTACTATCTGGGCTCTGAAAAACAAAATCAAAATCCCTCCTTATATGTTCTAGCTGTATATTAGACGAAGAGCACACAAAAATGTTACATGTAACCTAAATACTTTGGGTCTTTTCTTCCATCTGAAGTTTTTCATGAATGTACATTTCTATCTTTATGTTGGCGGGATAGGTAGGCTGGGATGTGTATTCTAACAAATCTGCTGTAACCCCACCCTCTCTCTATCTTATCCATGTCTTCCATATTTAATATTTACTGCAGGACAGGGAGGAAACATAGGCAGATGATTCCCTATGTACTATTACATGCAGCCATGTAATGAATGAATGGACTGGTTTTACCAGAATGAGAGATACTAGCAGTTCTCTGCTCTGGCTTAAAGAGCGAAGTCCCGGGAAGAGGAATCTGCCTTAATGATGTCTATATACCATAATACAGCAAATTTATGAAATGTTTTGTGTAGTATATGAGTTCAATAAACTGAGGGGCTCATTGTAAAAACCATTGACAATACTACATATGGTATACACTCACCTGGCTAAATTAAATGCATCATCAATAATTTGAGCTCGGTTGATAACTGGAATTACCTGTAAAAAATGAGGGGAAAAAAAGCAAGACTCCATTTTTTTTGTCTAATAATAACAAGCAGTAAATGATAAATGACCAGTCTTTCTCTGACTCTACTGTAAGTATAAATAATACTATGTTCTCAGTGGTAATAATACTGCGCTGACCATAGTTCTGAATCTCAACCACACTATACTAATTCTAGTCTCAAGAGCTGATGACGAAGGGCAAAAATGATATATTAGATGCTATCATCATCAGTTCCTCTAATATAAATCCTGACTACAATTCTGGTTTACTATTTACTCATTATACAGCACGTACTTTCCTTCTGTAGTCACACTGTAGTATCTTGTGTATCACCCCCATCCCATATACTGATAATACTCACAGTAAGGTTAGTCTCCAGCTGGTTAAACAATCTGTTCCAGTTTCCGTCATCATAGTTAACCCTGTAGTATCCAGTCACATCAATGTTTGCAAGTAACCAGTTGTCTCCAGTTATTCGAAACTCATTATTTGTGTCTGAAATGGAACATACCTGTGAATTATCATTTATGAGACATACTAAGTCATGCCCAAGATTTGCACAAGAATGCACACGTAACTTTCACTACAATTTTGTGCCATACTTTGGGTCACATTGTGGCATCTTATGCAGCATCCCTTTAGGGAAAGTCACACCCCTTTCCAGCAAAGCCATGTCCCCACTTTTTTATTACAATTTTCATAAATCAAGGCCAGGGTGATCAACAGGACAGATTTTAAAGGGATTCTATCATTAAAAAAACTTAGTTTGAAAACTAAAACCACGTAGGAATAGCCCTTAGAAAGGCTATTATATCTTACTTATATTTTGCGGGTCCGCACCGTCGTTTTTGAAATTTTCTTCTTTATGCTAATTGTGCTCAGAAGGCACAGGGTCGTTCCCCATGTGCTCAGAGCACAGAGTTGTGATCCATTCCAGCGCTGCCTCTATCTGCTGATTCTTCTTCATTTCTCTTCTTACCCAAGACCACCACAAAATGGCGATGGAACATGGGCAGTCAGCTGTTCCGTCGGCCATTGTGCTACTCCTGAAATGCTACTCCTATGTGCTATTAGTTTAAAAACATTTTTTTTTAATGATAGAATCCCTTTAAGCCTCTACATGTAAACAATAAAGATTCATTTCCAAATCAAAATTCCCAGCAATGCTAAATCTGTCAGACATTTGCATAAACCTTGACCCTTCTGATATCTAGTTTAGATGGTTGCTGTGAGGAGTTCAGACATTTTATGTAAGAAAGTCTTTCCCAAAACTTGCAGTTACTGAATATACGGTACAGCCCTTTTATGTACCCTTACTATGGCCACATACATGAGCCCTAAACTTTTGTCACCTATATACTTATAGTCTGTATAGGATCTCTGGATAGTTTTTACAGCCTGTGAATCTCAGCAGCTTTATTAACAATAATCCTACGAGCCCATAATACTGTATGAGCAGTCGTATTAGTCCTACTAGCACATAACATTTTGAGAAGAGTTATAATACTCCTACTAACCCTGAAACTGGGAGAAGAGATATAACAGTCCAATTAGCTCATAAGAATGCCAGTAGGTAGACAGCTTGCTTCCAGAAAATAACTATGGGATTATTGGGGAACTATATACAGTAAATATATCATTCAATGCAATTTTCTAAATAAGCCAGGAATTATTCTAAAGTCAAATACAACATTGCCAACTATATAGCTTATAAAGAAAAAAAGTTGCATCATAGCATTATACACTTCTAGTTCTTACCTCTTTCTTTAGTTAGCCAGACATTTGTTAAATCAGATGTTTTGGTGATGTAAGAAATAGGAACATACCATGTATAGCTGAAACAGATTTAAGATTGAGTTAGATGTAAAAAAAAAAAGTGCCAAAAATAGAGTAATTTTCAGCAAAATTATCAGTCCTATCTAAATTCAGACAGTGTAAACTGCATCAGTCTAAAAGTACATCGGATTTATCATAGTGGCTGATGCTGTAAGTCTGGTTTCATACTAATGATTACCTTTGCAAACTGTAAATAGAAATAACTGTGGTATACCCAATTTTTTATTCATGTTAGTTCTGTTTTTCTATTTTTATTTACTTCTGTGTGTCACCTATCTTTTCAGCCATGGAAAATGAATGGCACAGAGATGGCATCCGTGTTTAATCCTTTTATTTTTGGGCTCCTATAGACCTGCATGGGCAAGTCTAGAAAGCAAAACAGATGAAAGTAATACACGAAGAGACATTTTAGCTCAGGGGCCGTTGGCTAATAAACTAGGTGTATGTACTGTCCTTATGATGTCTGTTTTTTTATATGGTCATAAAAGTAGTTAGTGTGAAAGACCTTTCTGGAGGAAGATATTAAGTGGCCATTTTGAAATAAGATTGTAATTTATTATTTTTTTAATCAAAAAATGATTCTGCCTTATTTTTAGCATTATTCTGGCTGGGTATATGCAAATACTGCAGTATTGGTACAACCAGTACATCCTCTCCCAACTTCCCATACATCAGCCACATACACCCACCATGTGGCCACTGCATCCAACAACTCCAGGACAACCGGATAAAGCAGTTCAGCTAGTCACAAATAAATTCTCAGATAAGAATAATTTTCCTTATAAAACTCATCTTACTTATATGGAGATTCAGCAGTGACTGTGGAATTGGGGTCTAGAAGAAAATGTTTCTGTGTTATAGATCCATCAGCTGTATTTATTGTCACCACTGGGAAACCCATCTGCAAGACCCATGTGTTCATGATCTCTTCAATTTTGGCTGGAAGGGTAACTGCATTTGTTTCATTGTCATAGACCTAAAATAAAAATCAGAAGGTGACTGATCCAAAAAGGAAACATTTCTGTTCCATGTGTGTGACATTCATGTTGTTTTGGCTTAGGTGTGTTTCAGTGTATTTTATATGATACACAAGCAATAGAAAAACATTTGCACCTGTTTAGTGAATTCAATTTTCTCATTACATTACCACTTGTGACATAGTTAAAGATTAACTAAAAGACAAGCTAAAGATCTCTCAGACTCTAGGAAAGGCAGGCAAGTCATGTAGAAGCCACCAACTTGCTGCAGATGTATTACCAACTTACCAGTTTACCAACTGTATAACAATGCCAGTACTGTTCATAAAAGAGAATTAGTTCTTATTGTTGGGAAAAGTAAAACTGCACGTGTAGCCAACTATTGGGATGCTGCAACCCTGAAAGTCAAAGACTAAGAAACTTGCTTGTGTGAATAAGCCGTCACACTCAAAACCATTCAGATATTTGAATAAAAGTGGACCCTCTTTATGAGATACAGCTGAAAATCCCTTCCTGTTGTATGCACAAATAGACAATATAAGAAATGGATCATTTATCTAAACTTACTTCTTGTAAGGAATCCCACAGATTAGTATACACTGTATTTTCATAGGCAAATTTGTTGAGGTAGGCCTAGGAAAAGAAGCAGAAAATTGGGTTAAGACCGACATCTGAATAATAAGATGTCTTGACTTGGGGAGGAGTAATAAGCCTCTCTCCAAATAAGTACCCTGTCTCTTAGCAACTAAGTTCCCACCCCAACCCAATAAAGACACAGACCACCGATTGGATTTAATTGGCCTGTATAAGGCCGATTTATTAAACATATTACACAGTACTTAACAAGCACTGCCTTAAGATGGGCGGTGCATATGCAAAACCCCATAAATAACCATAGTAACAGTAATAAGGTAACCCTTTATAAAGTGCTTGAACTTACTCCCCCCTCCCCCCGGGAAAGGCTACACCCCAATCTGCCCAGGCGCAATAAACCCCGACCTCGAGCAGGGCTGGCAACCATTTAAACTTCCCAAGCCCAAATAGGGGACATCTCAGGCTTCAAACAACCCCAATAGGGACCACATACCAACGATGAGGTCCTACAAACTGCCTCTAACCCCCACTAACCCCCGGCAACACAACAATCCCTAAAGGGAGGGAGAGTGGGCGGGACATGCTGCTCCTTCAAACGCTCTGACGCCGAGCTGTGATGTACACTACCCTAAATAACCTCTGAGTCCGCCCTGCATTTTCGCGCCAAAAATTCGGCCAATGGTAGCCTCTGTGTCATCTAATCCTTCCCCCAGTCATGGCGTCCCTACTCCCAAGGGCCTAGGGCCTTATCTAATGCACTATACATTTAGTTAATATGACAGTACATAAAGTCATACTTGAGAAGATATACAAAACTAGAATAGGTACAGTATGGGCCCTTATATTTCTGTGGGTGCTCCATTATGGATCTGAACCATACAGAGCTACAATGTGAAAGTGTCCATGAGTCCTTAGCATTTTACAAACATTTTGTTTAGCTTTAGTTTTCATGCACTTTTACACATTAGTATTACATTACCTTCATTTTAAAGGGTTTTTGATGCAAAACCCTTAAGAAGCCTCTGAATTTACTAGTATGGTAGTTATAGCCTTCATTGCATGCATATAGCAGATAACAGCCATGACAGGTGTATAACTTATCCATGGTAGACAAATAAAGAAGCAGCATACATGGAGGCCCATAGCAATGTTATCTGATCAGCGGCTGGTACTTACACGTAGTCCCTTTACAAAGAGGTCTTCAGTGAGAAATGTGGACAACATCCGGATAACTGATGCACCCTGAAATAAACGCAAATGCAATATAAAACTGATAACAATAGAGAAAAGTCATTTTCTTTTTATGTGTTTTATGACGGGTGTCATCTAATGTGTGTCTTTTTTGTAGATGACATACTGACATGTTTTTTAACAGACAGTAAAAACCACTATGGTCGTGTACAGGAGGCCTAATTCCAGTCAGATATGTTAGAAATAAAGGATGGAACACCTCCCGATGTATGTAGCAAATGAGGGCAAAATCAGTGTACCAATATTCCCTTACTAAAGATGGTGCCTATAATATGGGTGCGCATGCGTGAAAAGGTAAGTATGTATAAGGGAATTTCCTAATTCAAGATGTCGATGTGTGGCATATGTAGGCGTGCTACGACTGCCATCTGTTTTTGTACAATAAAGAAAATTCACACCTGCGCATTATGACTACATTATTGGCACATCGGATGTTCCAAGGATGGAGTAAGGAGGAACGTCATAAGGTAAGTACTTGATAACATACTGTATATAATAGAAACATAATTGCATTCGTAAGGAATGTTAAAGCAGGTACAACAAATGATATATGGGGAAAATTAATAGAAAAAAGATAGATCAGACTTTAAATTCATGCCAGAAGGGAACCTGGTTCCTAACTTAAATTTCAGTAAGCTTCCCTTTTTAACAATGTATATTGCCAATCTCCCCCTCTAGGGGGTTTGGTAACTTTTTCCAGGCCCAAAAATTTAAAAGTTGTATCCCCTCCGTGAATGGTTTGAAAGTGCTTTGATGCACCCCTAGTATGTATGCAATTGCTATTTGCGCAACTGTACAGATGCTCAGATATACGGGTTTTCAGCATTGTTGTTGTGCATCCGATGTACTGCACATTACATTGTGTACAAACAATCATATATATTACATATTCTGAACGACAATTCATGTATGATTTTATGTTATGTATGTATTCGCA
Organism: Leptodactylus fuscus; assembly: GCF_031893055.1. Taxonomy (NCBI): domain Eukaryota; kingdom Metazoa; phylum Chordata; class Amphibia; order Anura; family Leptodactylidae; genus Leptodactylus; species Leptodactylus fuscus. Next base: position 65,683,480 of record NC_134269.1, read on the forward strand.
TGTTTTATCTGCAAATGTGCATGTTTTTATTACGTATTTACACAGTTGGCATCCTATGTATCCACATGGAAAAAAGCCCTTAATGTTAAGCCATGTTTCTGTTGGTTTATGTATGTTTGACGAAAAGAAACTGGGAGATACCCAGTTACCTAATGTTTTGCCACGTCTCGATATAAATTGGCATCCTTCTTCCAGGATGTTAGAGAGAATATGGTCCTGATGTAAAATCGATAGGTTACTTTTGATGATGTTTGTAATGGCCTTATAATCCGAACTGTAGTTGGTAGAAAAATAGATTTTTTTGTTCTTTTCGTTAATGTTGGTATTTAGTGGTGCTTTTTTCTTGTCAGATAAATTCATGAGCAATTGTGATCTATTCTTTTTATTGACTATTGTTTTGGCTCTATTGATACTCCATTTAGGGGTATCCCTGTGATAATAGTCTATTGCATGTTGTTTGAGCACATTCATCAAAATCCGGATTTTCAGAACAAATTCTTTTAATATGTGTCAATTCACCCACCAGTATTGATTTTATTGTGTGGGATGGGTGTGAACTGCTCGCATGCAATACCGTCTTCCCTGATTGTTTTTTCTGGAAAAGTTTAGCAATTACTTTTTTGTTTTTTGTATCCCCTATTAAAGTTACATCCAAAAAATTGGTTATTGTGGCATTAAATTCAGAAGTAAAGGATAAGTTGCAGGAGTTGTTATTAATATAATCGGTGAAGGCTATAGATGATGTCTCTTCCCCCAACCATACTATAATGATATTATCGATGTATCTTCCATAGTAAGATACATCGAACACAAAAGGATTGTTGGACGAGAATATGTAAAATTCTTCCCATCAGCTCATTACCAAATTTGCTAGTAATGGGGAAAATCTGGCCCCCATTGGCACCCCACACTGCTGTAAATAGTAGACACCATCAAACATAAAGTAATTATGATGTATGAGATATTGAACTATTGTGATGATGTACTCATCACTAAAGTCTTCGGAATATTTGGAATGATTGTAGAGGTGATAAGACAGTGCCTCAATGGCTATGTGATGAGGGATTGATGAATATAAAGACTTTACGTCACATGTTAGCCATTAGAGATGAGCGAGTACTGTTCGGATCAGCCGATCCGAACAGCACGTACCATAGAAATAAATGGATGCACCTGGTACTTCCGCTTTGACGCCAGCCGCTTAACCCCCCCGCGTGCCGGCTACGTCCAATCATTTCTATGCGAGCGTGCTGTTCAGATCGGCTGATCCGAACAGTACTCGCTCATCTCTATTAGCCATTTGTGTTCAGAAGTCCAAGTGAAGTAATTGAATATGCACAAAAGGTCTTTTGTGTCCTTAATGAAACCTGGAGTTCTGACCACTAAGGGTTGTAAAAGGATGTTGATCCAGGAGCTCACCGTTCACTCAATGAGCCTGTCCCTGAGATAATCGTCCAGAGGGTTGGAGGGAGCTTGTCCTTGTGCACTTTCGGTAGACCGTGAAATGGGTTTTATACATATAAAAATTCCATCTCTCTTTTCACGCATGCGCACCCATATTATAGTAAGGGAATAATGGTACACTGATTATGCCCTCATTTGCTACATACATCCATTATTTCTAACATATCAATATTGGTATTTGATACTGTACATGTCATCTGTGTTTTTAATAATTGAGACAACCACTCATGTCATATGAATTTATTTAAACAAATAAGTTTTGTATTTTGTCATGCACTTCTGCCGTCTTTTCTGACACACAGTTGTTATCCATCATTATCTAATTATGATTTCCGTCTGTGCGTAGACGGGAGTGTCCTCTTTTCATTTTGTTTTTAGTTTGCTATATATACACATCGTTTTAATGACTGACTAGCCAAGACTAACTAAGAAACGCGTAGGTTCATTTGGGACTACACATGTCATCTGCATGGACTTTTTTTATAAAGATGTACTTCACTTCCAATAAAAGTTAAGTTTTAAACTTGAACTCTGAGTGACACGTTGCTGGGAATCCTGCTGCTTTTGGTGTACATATGTGTGCTTAAGTATATTAAACAAGTATATGCATACACGTGCTTAACAAAGTTAAAACAATTTACCTTACTGTAAGTGATGGAATCGAAAAGTGCACTTATTTCTGATGGAGAATTCACATCTTCTTCCCTTGAAGTGAGTGGATGAGAAGAGGCTAAAGCATCAACAGCCATCACTCGGTGGATATCAGAAAGCACTATCAGGTCTTTCTGTAATTGTAAGAATAAAATTTTATTAGTACAACATGTCATTTTTGTCACAATTCAATATCTTCCAAAATCAGCAAACCAATTCCTTTCATTTGTGGTTGTGTTGGGGATTGCAACAGTCAGTGAAGACCAACATACTAGTTATTATGGATCTCACATATATGTATATATGAAGTATCATCATAAACAAAGACATGATCATTAGTTTTTGGTCTCCTGTATTATGTTATGCAGAAATGTAACACATTCTCCTGTACCATAGCCTATATAATACTAGTGGGGGGGTTCAGGTTACATATGCAAAACCTAAGTTACCAGTGGCATAGCCAGTGGTGTAGATAGATGAAAGGGAACCCACCACAAAGAAATTGTCCTAGCCCATTATTGTGCCAGGTTTTCCCACCCAGGACAAAAGGACCTGATGTTTGTTTTCCCTTCTATACCATTTCCAAGACCCTTGTATCAATTCCCCACTCCTGTGTGAGATAACACTGCAGTTACTGGAGAGGTGAGTCTGCACTTGTCTTTGCCATCTTATAGGAAAGGAGATGAAACAAACCAGGTTTGAGTACTTTAACTCCATGAGCCACATACAAGTTGCATGGTCTGCCTCTACGGCATATTCACTCTAGTGCACGTAGCACTGTCAAAAGGAATCCTCCAACATGTAGGGCAATAGCCTATTTAGCCATGTGATTCATTGATCTTAGTTGATGTAGGCTAGTCCACTGGAGACCTCACTGCTGGAACCCTCACTGATCTCTGCAATGGGCCCCACTGCTACTAATGTCACAAATGAAATAAGAAGTTATAATGGAATGGTGGTTGCCCTTACGTGCAGCGACTCCTTTAAAAGTTTATGGGACTGATGGGAATAACATATAGCTCAGCTATCTCTGCCATTCACATAGACTCTTTAAGGAGTAATGTGCATACCTGACCACTGCCAAATGATGATAAATGTTGACTGTGGGACAGTCTCTTTTATTGTCCAGCCTTCATGGCTGTCTCTCATCCAGATTTGTTATGCTATTGCAAGAAAATCGTAACTTACTATATTCCAGGTGGGCTCTGCATAGTCGGCTCCTAAATATTCCACATAAGAGGCAAAACCTTCATTCAGCCACAGATCATTCCACCATCGAATTGTTACAAGATTGCCAAACCACTATAAAGTAAGAGAAGTGATCATTGTTATTGTGGTGTATAACAGATAATCTTGCTGTAAACTTAATTTAAAGTGTAAGTTTTGATGTATATGAGAAAAATTCTCTTCACTTTGCTTAAAGGGGTTTTCCAGGGCTAAGGTATTTATGGCCTATCCTTAGGATAGACCCGTAATGGAAAACCGATGGCACGCACTCTCTTTGCTGGCACGCCCGCCGTTGCCTGATCACTCACTAACAGGAATCCTTTACAGGATTCCCCGGCTGCGGCCTATACTTTTTGCAGAGAGTAGCCTCTGCCCCGACGCAGGTGCGCTGATGTAAGTCATCAGCGACTGCAGTCAGAAGAAGAAGGAGGATGCCCGGCAGCTCTTCATGGGACTTCAGGTAAGTATAATACTGTGCATGTATGTATGTATGTATGTATGTTTGTAATACTGTGTGGGGAGGGGCGACTACTGTGGATCATATAGTACTGTGTGTATGTGGGAGAGAGGTGTGGGGGGGGCATACTTTGGAGCAGCCCATGGCTCACTTACCGATTTCAACTCCTGCTCACAGCCTCTGCAGAAGGGGAAGCGCCAGCAGCTGTGAGCAGGAGCCGTTACCTGCTGGAGATACTCCAGCAAGTAACGGCCTATTAAAAAAAAAAGAAAAAAAGAAAAAATCTGCAGCGGTAGCGTCTGCCGCCAGGCCCCCTAATGTTCCGGGCCAAGTGGCAACTGCTACTGCCGCTACCCCAGTAGTAATGCCCCTGAGTATATGAAAGGGGGTTTGATACCTTCAGAGAATTTCTAATCACTAATAGTCATATAAACAAGGATGACATATAAGAAATATTAATAAGATACCCAACCTGATGTGCAAGCTCATGGGCTATTACTGTGAGCACCCTCTCCTTGTTACTAATGGAAGATTCCAGAGTATCATAAAGAAGTGCATTCTCTCTGTATGTTACAAGTCCCCAATTCTCCATGGCTCCCGCACTGAAGTCTGGAAGGGCTACCTGGTCTAGGGGAGAGACCTCATTGTTAAAATACAAGTTTTATCACACAACTGTCCGCACACACCACTTTAGAGGTGAAATTGATGCACTGTGTATACTTACACAGATGTAGCATAATTAACCCTAACTTCTGCAGTAAGTTGCTGAAGTGTGATATGTTATCCCAGAAATCAACAAAAAACAATGCAGGCTAAGTCCTCACTTAGCACTCTGGGGTAAAACCTGAGCGGCAAGGCATCACGGTTATTCCCACAGTGCTTTTCACAGAAAGTTTGCAGAGGCTTCCTCTACTGGCTTTCTGCTTCCATTATGTCTATAGGGAAACTGGCAGCGTTTCCATAGGTATAATTGACATGGTGCGATTTCTAAAATCGCGCCGGTTTTGGAAATCACAGTATCTCCTCTGCTCGTATTTTATCATAAAGTGGCAATGTAAAATGCTGCAGTAAACCGCAGTGTTTACACCACGTGGCGACCCGGCTGAAAAATCATTTAATTTTCATTGGTTATTGTTTTCTTTTGCGATAAGATATCCTGTTACAGCAGTTTAACCAATTGCAAATTCAGGCTAATTCTGCTACATCTCCATGTCACAGAAATATGTAACATAGCAACAACACAAAATCCCTGCAATACCCTGGTCAGCAAAATATATTTCTTATTCCATCTACTTTTGTTTCATATTACAAGTAATACTAAGAGATATACCAGCCTACTTGTTGAATACAGATTTAAGCCAGGGCCAAACACAGTATGATCATAGAAAATTACCTGCTACATAATCTCCAGCAGATAACCTGCAGTATGATCACAGCAAGCTGTCCTGCTAACCTGCTGTGGTTTACAATAGCAGCACAGTAAAAGAGTTTTAAACATATCCCATTCATATGCCACTAAAAAACCTTTGGTATAAGTTATTATTGCGGGTATTACCACATGTTAAATGTCTGCTATTTTTAACATAAATGTCAATGATTAATGGACAGTAACGGATGGTCGTCATTTATTTCAGTTAAAAAAAACCGGATGCATTAAAATCAGTTAGGCTAGTTCATACCCGTGCCCAGATTCTGTTTGGGGATTTTTTCCCTGAAGCCACTTGAAAAATGTGCAGAAAAAAGTCCTGCAAGCATCACTGCATTTTTCAGACAGAAAGCGCGTCGACCCCATTATAGCCTATGAGGTTCGTGGGTTACCGAGAGTAACCACTTTTTAAGTGGTTTGGATTTCCGTTTTTTGGATCCTCAAGCGGACCATAAGAATGGAAATTGGACATAGGTGTGAACTTAGTGTATATGACAAGGGCTAAAATGGTAGCTCAGTGGTTAGCACTGCAGCCTTGCAGTGCTGGGGTCCTGGGTTCAAATCCCCCCAGAAACAACATCTGCAAGGAGTTTGTATGGTCTCCATGTGTTTTTGTGGATTTCCTCCCATTCTACAAAAAAAGACATACTGATAAGAAAAAAAGAAAAATGTACATTGTAATCCCTATATGGGGCTCACAATCTACATTTAAAAAAAAAAAAAAACTTAGGGCTTGTTCACACGGAGTAAACGCGGCACGCAATGTGCCGCGTGTACAGGACGTTTGCGCCGCGATTTTGACGGTGCATGTCTGCGGTCACGTTAGCGCCGCATTAACGCGCGTTTACGCGGCGCTAACGCAACCGCGCGTTTATGCGGCGCTAACGCAACCGCAAACATGCACCATCAAAAACGCGGCACAAACGTCCTGTACACGCGGCACATTGTGTGCCGCAATTACTCCGTGTGAACAAGCCCTTAGCGTAAATGACTGTTAATGTCCTTTATGATAGGTGTATTGTATTTTGAAGGGGTTTTTTTTACATACACTATCAGTACGACATCCAGTGGTAGCATAAACACCCTCTTATGGATTTCTTGGTGGTCCTTCACTAGAATGATTGGGATCATGTAAATTAAACTTTTTGATTGCTATAAGCGCTGTTTTATAATTTTATATATATTTGTATAACAAGCCACCATTGTACATAAATGCAATATATACACATACCTGATTTTTCCAGAGGATAAGGCACATTATAATAACGCTCAAAAAATTCCAATATTGGCCTTGTGACATTCAGTGCATACTCTCCTTGATTCTCATCTACAATTGCTCTTTTACGGCCCCAGATTTTAACCTGTATATTGATGTAAAAGAGGAAAATTACTAAATATTTCCTAGCATATGCATCAGTGCCTATATGTATTACTTTAGAAGTCATTGAATCAGCTTTCCAGTATTCAGGGGTTAATATACAGCACTGATTTTACTGCCAGTCAATAAAAAATTGTCATTATTTGCCTGGGACACTAAGGCTGAAGATCGCCACCCCAGTCAATTACAGCGCTCGCTCAGACTGGCTCTGCTCAAGTTGAATGTGGAGCGAGGCAAAGGTCCTGAGTTTACTTTGTGGGACAACCACTTTAAACACGGACACCCTGATTTACCATATTGAAGCACACAGAGGGGTTTTTTTTTTCTGTAAGAATACAACAGAAAATAAAATTGTGGCATACTCCATTGTATTCTGTGGGAGAAGCTTCTATGGGAGGCTATATTTATACACACAGTCTGTCTTCACACTTAAAGAGACTGACATGGTCCATGTACTGTCATGTAGGGCACCTTCTGTACATAGGGCCTGGTTGTGTCCTGTCTAGGAATCAGCTGTACTTCTACAATACAATGCTCTCCGGTAATCAGAATCAAGTAGAAGTCAGAATATCGGCATGAAAGGAGAGGGAAACATTATATACATTATGTAAAATATTAATACACATAGTTAACATTATCAGGGAATTTATCAAGAACAGTGCATCAGTCTGCTGACAAAAAAATGGAAATTTTGGCAATAGTACTGTAAAGCAAACATTAAAGGTTTAGTGGGAGCGGTGTGGTTCATTTCTGGCATCAGTTTTATATATATAAATAAATATATATATATATATATATATATATATATATATATATATATTGTAAATTGATGTAAATAGAGTTTTTATTAAAAGGAACATATGCTTACCTTATTGTCTCCAACAGAGTGAAACTGAGAAACTATAAAGGCCACCAGATATGTTGACATCTTTGGAGTCTGTTCGAACGTAGAAACAATCCATTGTTCACCCCCCCATTGTTCAGTGGTCTCACCTGAAGCAAGATCATTTGAGTCAACACAATCTAGCTCAACAAACATTTTATTATAGTAGTTACATTTTTCATTTTTGGTGGTTTATTTGGTGTCTAGAGGTTTATAACTATAGACATAGATGTGACATGGCCACATTTATCAAGACTATCAAATACAAAAACTTATCAACCTACCAACCAATTACAACGTCACTTACATTCAGCCAAAGCAATTTGCAAAACTCAAGCTGAGCTCAGATTGGTTTCTGTGGTCAACAAAAGAGAGGTCTTTTACATGTGTTACATGTGTATGCCCATTTTTTCTTCATTGTGGGTGAGCATATATTGGTAACTGTAGTCCATGAGTTCATCGCGAGCAACAAATTTTACAGACTATATTTAATGAAACTTAATTCTCTGTAATTCTTTAACATTCAGGATTGTTACGTAAATGAAATTATGGTGACACAATAAGGACCCATGATAAAGCATTGTTTTAGCATCAATATTTCCCTGAAATCTCATTGTAAAGTTCTGCGGCACCCTCAAACAATTCCTCAGCTAGATTGCCGAGATTCAGACCCCCAATGGATCTAATATTGGTATATTATTCTAAAGATTGGCCAAAACCCCCTTTAGGTTCAAGCTGCACACTTTTTTTGTTCCAGATTTTGTTGCAGTTTTTTGAGCCAAAGCCAAGACTGGCTACAAATGCATTGGGAAATATATAGGAAGCTCTTCTACTACTTCCTTATGCTCAATCCACTCCTGGCATTGGCTCAAAGGACAGCAGCAAAATCTGCAATAAAAAAATGCTTCATTTCCACAATGCGGGACTTCATTCTAATTTTACGTATACAGAACTTTTAGACTTATATACATTAACCCTTCATTAATTGAATGCGTATATTGGGGAATTTTTATATAATTTTCTACATATTTTACACAACAGGAATCACTTACTTATACGATTCATGTTTGATAGTGCCACATAATCCGGCTTATGTCTGAGGGTGATGCTGAAATTAGCCTTCAATGCCGGCTCATCAAAGCAGGGGAAAGCCTTCCGAGCATCGGGGGCCTGCATCTGTGTAGTGGCTATGATCCTGTCATTGAACAGACATGGTAATGAGAAATAGAGTAACCAGTCATAATAGCTGCAATATATATATATAGTGACCTAAATGATAAAAATATATATACACACACACACACACACACACACACATATATATATGACCTAAATGATAAAAGTATATACATATATATTTTTTAATCTGCACGATGATCATCTTAGAAAAACACAATACCAGAATTGCTTTTTGTACTTCATCCTGTCTCCCACAAACAGAATAAAAATTGATCAACAAGTCAAATGTACCCCAATATTGTATAGATGAAAATGTCAACTAATTTCGAAAAAAACAATCTCCATCAGTACAAGTGTAATTAGAGTATGGTAACATGTTTTTATTGTGCAAAAATACCAAAACATGAAGAAAAACTATATAAATTTCATATCATCATAATTCTACTGTCCTATATCATTTATACCATATGGTGAATGTCGTTATAAAAAAAAAAAAAAAAAAAAAAAAAAAAAAGAAGCCAACCCTCCAAATTGCAGAATTGCTATGGAGCCGCACTGTAATGGAACAGTCTTTAAAATGTCTAGAAGTCTAACTCTACATACCCAACTTGCAGACATTATGGGAAGTTGAAAGAACAGCACTCCACAAAATAAGTGTAACATAGATTTATACAACCAATAGAGTATAGTGCCTGTTATACTGATACTTACTTGGTCTCGCCATCTTCTACATATTCACTGCGGTAAAATCCTGCCAGATCATCCGCCAGTTCCCCTACAAATGTGGTATTAAGTATATACTTTCTCCCAGCCTGCAGTTCTACATTGAGAGGTAGTACTAAATAATTGGTCTTCTCCACTAGAAAGTATTTGTTTGCGCTGATCTCATTGCCATTTTCATCGGTGAGCACTGGATCCACTGTATAATTGAGTTTGTTACTGTGGATAATGACATGTCGTGTTGGTGTTTTACATGTGAAATAGGCTTTGCTGACCCCATGAAAGACGTAAAGTCCTTCTGCATTTTTTGTTAAAATAGGTCTGAGGTCAACCTCATAGTGTTCTGGTACTAAATGTCCTGGAAGCCGATATTTATCCCATACTTCATTGGATGCAGGAGTTGTGGTCGTAGGTTTTACTGTTGATCTGGTTCCACTAGAGGTGGTTGTGGTTGTTGATGTGGTGGTCGGAGTGCTGGTTGTAGTGGTGGTGGTGGTCGGACGACTGGTTGTAGTTGTTGTGGATCCTCCATTTTCTACCTTATTGTTGTTCTTCTCATTCGCATAAACAACTGCCAGAGCTATTACTGTGGCCACTGCAGCAATAGCAAAGAAGATGCAGACAAAGGCCACAAGCTTGGTCACGTAGAAGCCTTTTCCCATGGTGCCAGGAGGTGATGCAGGAAGGCAGAATGAAGATGCTGTCCTTTTGCCTTTTTATATCCCCTCACAAGCCTGAGGTAGGAGTTTACAAAGTTGATCTATCAAACTTTAACTAGTCGGAGCAAAGGTTGCAAGCTGGTCAAGTCACTTGTATATCTAAATCTTCTTCACCTGACCTCAACATTGATAAATCAGTCTGGTAATATATAGCAGACATGTACTGTACACTATGGAGAAAGATAACAGCTACATGCATTCCTTGTGTGTATATATTTGTTAAGTGTGAGATTATACATCTGCAAGGTCAAATTTCTCTAAACAAATTTACAAGACTCCACATAGTTGTAGGATTTCAGTTATTCTTTCTTTACAATGTAATACAGAATATTTCCCCCACAAAGTTGCAACAAAATACCTTTTTTCCCCTAAGTAGGTTTAATATAACTGTGGGGCAACATTAATATTATAGATGTAATAGAGCTTGGTGGACTTGATATTGCATAAATGGGTCATTTGGCACAATGCTCCGTCATATCACAATATGTTATTTGTTCTTTTACAAAGCTTATGTACAGAACCCAAAGAGTTAAAGGAGAGTATCTGTTATTTTCTCACTGACATAGGACTTGCAGGACTTTTGTCTTCAATTTCTAATGGACTCTGTACTGGACTGACTCTGACGCCGATGTGAACAAAAACTTAATGTTTTTTTTTTATAAAACTGAGCTGCACATAATACACTACATATTCTAAAGTCTATATAAAGCCACAGATACCGCTATCTTTATAGGACTGTAGATAGTTTTGTCTTAATCCTATTTATGACTCCCACTCCTCAGAAAGGTTATTTTCATTTCTCTTTACAGTACAGCATGGCTTCATGACCGTCTATATATCTGAGTATTACAGATCTGTTCAACAGGGACTGGGATTGTTTTTTCCTGTTTTTTTATATGGATAGATATAGCCACATGCATGAGCCTATAATTTTTCTCTTGCCAATCTGACACTGTATATGCTACTCTTTGATAAAATACCTGCCTCCTAAACATATGTTTATTTCATTCATTATTATGATCCTGATGCTTTTTGATATAACAGCCGATGTCAGTGCAGGGGCGTAACTACCGTGGTAGCAGCAGTAGCAGCTGCCACAGGGCCCAGGCCATTAGGGGGCCCGGTGACAGCCGCTACCGCTGCGTTTTTTTTTTTTTTTTAAGTCCGTTACGGGCCCTATTCAGTTGCCGATCCTGGCTGGGCCGGGATCGGCAAGTGACACCGCGGGGCCCACAGAGGCTATCATTATACTCGGGGGTCTTTGCAGACCCCCGAGTATAATGATCGGCGGACCGGAGAGGTAAGGTAACATAAAAAACAGTGTTACTTACCTCTCCGCGATCCTGCCAGGCCTCCGTCATTCGTGTCTGACGTCTCTGACGTCACATGACCCAGGCCAGCTTCCCGGGTCATGTGACGTCCGACGTCATTAAAGCTGGACAAGAGCGGCGGCCGACAGGAACAGGTAAGCAACTGTCTCTGTTCTTTTAATGGTTTTAATCCCCCGGGTCTCCGATTATTATACTCTGGGGTCTTTTCAGACCCCAGAGTATAATAAATGTTTATAGGTGTTCACAGTGGGAGATATGGGGACACTATTGGGGATAATACTGTGTGTGCAGGGGACACTATAGGGGTTAATACTGTGTGTGCAGGGGACACTATAGGGGATAATACTGTGTGCATTGGACACTATAGGGGTTAATAATACTGTGTGCATTGGACACTATAGGGGTTAATACTGTGTGTGCAGGGGACACTATAGGGGTTAATACTGTGTGTGCAGGGGACACTATAGGGGTTAATACTGTGTGTGCAGGGGACACTATAGGGGTTAATACTGTGTGCATTGGACACTATAGGGGTTAATACTGTGTGTGCAGGGGACACTATAGGGGTTAATACTGTGTGCAGGGGCCACTAATGGACATAATACTGTGTGCAGGGCTTACTAAGGGACATAATAGAGTGCGGAGGAGGGGGTCAGTCGAGGTCTTCGGCATCGGTTTGGGGAGGGGGGGCCCCATGTCAAAAGTTCGCCACGGGGCCCCGCCATTCCTAGTTACGCCACTGTGTCAGTGCATTATTGTTATGTAGGTTCAGTGCTGGAAAATTACAGGAGAGGATCATAAAAGCTAAATCAATGTCCTTTGCAAAAGATAGAAAAACACCGAGCACACTTTATAGTGTAGATAGTCGATTCACCTTTTTGGATAATTGTAATGAATGTATCAGACCTGGTGGCCTCTCACCTGGTTTGATTGTGACAGCGTTCACAACTCCGTACTAAGGTGTATATGATACCAGGTATGGGGAGCAGCACGTCTCAAAGGCACCAGTTGTGTCAACCGGGGAAACAGCAGAGGAAAAGGGCAGGACGGCGCTCACAGGTCCAATAGATTTTATTAATAAGAAGAATTGCACAAATCAATGTCCTTTGGCATGGCAGAATATACGGTAAAATAGCACAACGCTCCGTTTTTTTGATGCAATCAAAGTATGGTGGTTATTGACATATAGCACCACAGAAATCCAGTGAGGGATATATATGTATAGGATATATGATATAAAATAAAGATGTTTAGGTGAAATCCACCTTCATAAGCGCATATCATATGAGAGAGGGATACTGGGAGCTTGTGGATGCCCAGAATGCAGACCTGCTTCATTTTGGATATCCACAAGCAGGTTTTCTCATATGATATTCGTTGATGAAGGTAGACTTCACCGAAACTCAGTTTAGACATTGATCATATAAAACTGAATATTCCTTGGTTTGCTTGCATGGGTTGTCCTCAGTTCCTCAAAGTCTGACACAGAGTAGCAGGATGATACTTTTATGACACCTGAATGGGAAGACATGGCTGAAAGAGTTTGGGTGAACAGAAAAAGAATAAGTAAGTACTCCAGTCAGAGCTATGGCCAGTGAGTCACTAGGTGCAATTGTTATATACAGCTGTATTCTCCTTTATTGGCTGTAACACTGAATTAACCTTTCACCACCTCCACCAATTCTAGTTGTTACAATCTGTTAATAGTTGCTGCTCCACTGATTCCAGCACAGTTGGAATTTTCTCTCTTGGCCCCACCATTCGTGAGCATCAAGTGCAGTTAGTTTTGTTGCCTGATGTGCTGTTTAAGCTCTGTACTGTCAGAAGGGCAGTGTCAGAAAGGGGGTATAACTCAGAGCGCCAATCAGAGGCAACCAGTGTCAGAGTTCAGAATCATACCCCTAGCCTGCTCCTGCCTGACACCGCCCTCCTGACAGTACAGAGCCTAAATAGTATATCAGAGACCCAAACCAACAGCACTGGTTGCTCAGGAACAGTAGAGGCTAGAGATAAAATTCCAACTGTTCTAGAATCAGTGTAACAGAACCTATGAACAGATGCTAAGAACTGGAATTGGTAAAGGTGGTGAAACATCCTCACTAATCAATAAAGGGATAGCATTCCAGAATTCAGTGCATATGCATTAAGGCTGGTCCCCCAGATTTTATATAACATCCCTATTACTGGATCTGAATTTTATTTGAACATATCAGGCTTTCACAAACTTGAATAAGAAAATCTTTGATCTATCTTACTTAGTAAAAAACCCAATACCACAGCTTTATTAAGACAAGATTAAAAGTGCTTAGAAACTCCGGAATAATAATACGAAGGCATTTCCGAAGACACATCTTTAATTGTGTCTTAGTAAATCTGGAATATTGATTTTTACTCGTTCAGCTGGATCAAAGTTACATGTCTACATGATATCACACTGGGTCAGGGTGAGATCCATGTATCAGAGGCTTGAATGGTGCTAAGCTGATCAACTGCTTACTTTTTCATTTACCTTCACATACCTTGGTCAGTTTTTTATTAGCTTATAAACCTGTTTTTGGAAACCTATTTAGACATGGTAAGGGAAACAAACTCTATTAGGATGTTGCTTTGGTTGTCATCTTAAAGGGATCTTATCATTCACACACTATTTTTTCTAGGTACCACGTCGGAATAGCCTTAAGAAAGGCTATTCATCTCCAACTTTTCGTTGTCTTCTCCATGCCACCATTCGCCTACAATCCCGGTTCTTGTCGGTATGCAAATTAGCTCTCTAGCAGCACTGAGGGCGGGCCCCAGTGCTCAGACAGCACTGGGGGTGTCCCCAATGCTGTGAGAGAACTCTATCCAGCGCCACCTCCATCTTCGTCAGCAGCATCCTCTTCAGCCTCTTTTTCCAGCGGTGTCTTGTAACTTCTAGGCCTCGGGCCTTGGGCAGAGCAGACTGTGCATGCCCACAGGCCATGAGAAAATGGCCGCTTACAATACTGTGCAAGCAGCTATTTTCAGCCATTTTGGCACTAACCTCCAGCTCCCACAAGGGTCAGTTGTTTTATGGAAAGCCAGTTTACCTAGCAGTATATTTTTAACATGGGAGAAAACAGCGCTATTTTTACACATTAGTGGGGACACTGCAAAAGTTTCATATGTGGGCCACCCATTACCATTTAGACATACCTGCCCCTCACAAATTATAAAGCCCCCTCAGTGGCCCCCACACAGTATAGTGTCCCTTGGTGGCCCTCACACAGTATAATGTCCCTGCAGTGACCAGTCACACATTAACCTGTCCACCCAGACATTATCCTGTCTCCTGTTGTTCCCACAGTATAAAGTCCCTCTCCTGGTGTGCCTTCAGTATTATGTCCACCTCCTGGTTTCTCCCACAGTATTGTGCTCCCCTCCCAGGTTGCCCTCACAGTTTCATGTTACCCTCCAGGATGCCCCCACTATTTTATGTAAGCCCCACCACACAGTATAATGTCCTATAGCAGTCCTCCACACAGCGCAGCACCTCCCATGAGGCGACCTGAAGCGACCGCTTCAGGCGGCACTATGCCAGGGCCCCGGGGGGGGGGGGGGGGAGCGGCATTTTTGCTTACCTAAGCCAGGACTGGCTTAGCGTCACCATCTCGGCAGCCCGGCACGGGAAGCGAGCGGTGGATTGGGGAGGCCCTGTGGACGCAGCGCTGCTCCAGTGGCCTCCCCTCACACTCAGACAGAGAGCAGGTCCTTTCCCTGCCTGCTCTCTGCCTGCTAACACCGCTCCACCACGCCCCCTTCGCCTCGCCCGCCCCTTCACCCCACCCCCCTCCGCTCCGCCCCCTGCTCCCGGGGGGAGGGGCTTTCTGCCATCCGCCTTGGGCAGCAAAAAAGGTAGGTTCACCCCTGCCTCCACATAGCATACATCCCATAAAGGCACCTCCAACTATAATATCCCATAATGGCCCCTCCACACATTATAATGGGTCATAGTGGTTGCTACAAATTTACCAGTACTATGCCAGAAATCTTTGGGGTTTTTATGCTCTTCATCCATACAAAGTGATATCCTCATACACCCCATCTCTGCAAGATCCTATCATTATTTCATACAGTATCTATATGACTCCTAAGATCCAGGAACACATGGATTTTCATCACCTTATTCTCTCTGATATAAAAGCATTTTCTTAGTACAGAGTAATAATCCTTTTTCCAAGATCTCTCCAGTTTCTGATAATTAGATTAGTTATAAATTCCATGAGACACCAGTCCAGGTATTTAGTGATAGCAGTTCATGCCGGAAGAAAATGAATTTTATATTATCTCAAAGCTAATAAATTCTTATTCAGATATAACTGATTGTGCAAGACAGATTGAAGTTATTCACTTTATCTTATCCAAACTATTTACATGTCTGCAAAATTAACATTATTAAGACTCAGCTGAGGTATACTGTGAAATCTCGGATTTCTCAGATTTTAAATCAAAGCCACAAGTTAAAGAACGGTCTAACTAAAATAACATGGTGACTGGTGGTCGCAGGCAGTGTAAATAAAACAGAGGGTGACTTACCATTTCGATATCTCTCGTTTCAGTGATGATATCATGGTTAAAGCTGTTGCTGGTACTTCATGATATCTTCTTGCGATGGTCTTTCTCAAGGTACTGCTGTGGTGAATAGAGATGAGCGAACACTAAAATGTTCGAGGTTCGAAATTCGATTCGAACAGCCGCTCAATGTTCGTGTGTTCGAATGGGTTTCGAACCCCATTATAGTCTATGGGGAACAGATACTCGTTAAGGGGGAAACCCAAATCCGTGTCTGGAGGGTCACCAAGTCCACTATGACACCCCAGGAAATGATGCCAACACCTCTGGAATGACACTGGGACAGCAGGGGAAGCATGTCTGGGGGCATCTAACACACCAAAGACCCTCTATTACCCCAACATCACAGCCTAACAACTACACACTTTACACACTCAATACCACCTCTCTGACAGTAGGAAAACACCTTGAAACATGTGTATTTGGCACTTGCAGTGAGGAGAGCTTGTCACCAGCAGTGAATTTGGCCCTTGTAGTAAGTTGAGGTTGGCACCAACATTTGTTTTGAAAATCAGGGTGGATTGAGCCTCTAACCAGCAGAGTTTGGGCAAATTCATGGTGGAGGGAGCCTCTAAACACCCCAGTTTGGGCAAATTCATGGTGGAGGGAGCCTCTAAAAACCCCAGTTTGGACCAATTCATGGTGGAGGGAGCCTCTAACCAGCCCAGTGTGGGCAAATTCATGGTGGAGGGAGCCTCTAAAAAACCCAGTTTGGACCAATTCATGGTGGAGGGAGCCTCTAACCAGCCCAGTTTGGGCAAATTCATGGTGGAGGGAGCCTCTAAACAGCCCAGTTTGGGCAAATTCATGGTGGAGGGAGCCTCTAAACAGCCCAGTTTGGGCAAATTCATGGTGGAGGGAGCCTCTAACCAGCCCAGTTTGGACCAATTAATGGTGGAGGGAGCCTCTAACCAGCCCAGTTTGGGCAAATTCATGGTGGAGGGAGCCTCTAAACAGCCCAGTTTGGACCAATTCATGGTGGAGGGAGCCTCTAAAAAACCCAGTTTGGACCAATTCATGGTGGAGGGAGCCTCTAAACAGCCCAGTTTGGGCAAATTCATGGTGGAGGGAGCCTCTAACCAGCCCAGTTTGGACCAATTCATGGTGGAGGGAGCCTCTAACCAGCCCAGTTTGGGCAAATTCATGGTGGAGGGAGCCTCTAAACAGCCCAGTTTGGACCAATTCATGGTGGAGGGAGCCTCTAAAAAACCCAGTTTGGACCAATTCATGGTGGAGGGAGCCTCTAAACAGCCCAGTTTGGGCAAATTCATGGTGGAGGGAGCCTCTAACCAGCCCAGTTTGGACCAATTAATGGTGGAGGGAGCCTCTAAACAGCCAAGTTTTGGGAAATTCATGGTGGAGGGAGCCTCTAACCAGCCCAGTTTGGACCAATTCATGGTGGAGGGAGCCTCTAAACAGCCCAGTTTGGGCAAATTCATGGTGGAGGGAGCCTCTAAAAAACCCAGTTTGGACCAATTCATGGTGGAGGGAGCCTCTAACCAGCCCAGTTTGGACCAATTAATGGTGGAGGGAGCCTCTAAACAGCCAAGTTTGGACCAATTCATGGTGGAGGGAGCCTCTAAAAACCCCAGTTTGGACCAATTCATGGTGGAGGGAGCCTCTAACCAGCCCAGTTTGGGCAAATTCATGGTGGAGGGAGCCTCTAAACAGCCCAGTTTGGGCAAATTCATGGTGGAGGGAGCCTCTAACCAGCCCAGTTTGGACCAATTAATGGTGGAGGGAGCCGCTAAACAGCCCAGTTTGGACCAATTCATGGTGGAGGGAGCCTCTAAAAACCCCAGTTTGGACCAATTCATGGTGGAGGGAGCCTCTAAAAAACCCAGTTTGGACCAATTCATGGTGGAGGGAGCCTCTAACCAGCCCAGTTTGGACCAATTAATGGTGGAGGGAGCCTCTAAACAGCCAAGTTTGGACCAATTCATGGTGGAGGGAGCCTCTAAAAACCCCAGTTTGGACCAATTCATGGTGGAGGGAGCCTCTAACCAGCCCAGTTTGGGCAAATTCATGGTGGAGGGAGCCTCTAACCAGCAGAGTTGGTGGAAATCAGGGTGGAGGGAGCCTCTAACCAGCAGAGTTGGGGGAAATCAGGGTGGAGGGAGCCTAGTATTAGCAGAATTGTGCAACGCTTATGGTGGATGAGTATGAGGATGCGGAGGAATTGGAGAGGTTGAGTACAGACATGGAGTTTCATGTTGGGGTGCTTTACACAGGTGGGCACAAAAATGACGGCTCTACCCAGTGGTGGTTCATTTTTATCAAAGTGAGCCGGTCGGCACTCTCAGCTGACAGACGGGTGCGCTTGTCAGTGATGATGCCACCGGCTGCACTGAACACCCTCTCAGATAGGACGCTGGCGGCAGGACAGGACAGCACCTCCAAGGCATATAGCGCAAGTTCAAGCCACAGGTCCAACTTCGACACCCAATACGTGTAGGGCGCAGAGGGGTCGGAGAGGACAGGGCTGTGGTCGGAAAGGTATTCCCGCAACATGCGCCTATACTTCTCACGCCTGGTGACACTAGGACCCTCCGTGGCGGCACTTTGGCGAGGGGGTGCCATCAAGGTGTCCCAGACCTTAGACAGTGTGCCCCTCGTTTGTGTGGACCGGTGAGAACTTGGTTGCCTACTGGAGGAACTGCCCTCCCTGCCGCCAACGTCACATGCTGGAAACATCTCCATCATATTCTGCACCAATTGCCTGTGGCAAGCATTGATGCGATTGGCCCTCCCCTCTACCGGAATAAAAGACGAGATGTTGTTTTTATACCGGGGGTCAAGGATAGCAAAGATCCAGTACTGGTTGTCCTCCATGATTTTGACAATACGCTTGTCGGTTGTAAAGCACCCCAACATGAACTCAGCCATGTCTGCCACAGTGTTAGTTGGCATGACTCCTCTGGCCCCACCGGAAAGTTCAATCTCCATTTCCTCCTCATCCTCCATGTCTACCCATCCGCGCTGCAACAATGGGACGATTCGAAGTTGCCCGGAAGCCTCCTGTATCACCATCACATCATCGGACAACTCTTCTTCCTCCTCCTCCTCCTCCTCCTCCATTAAACGCAGTGAAGCGGACAGATGTGTGGACCTACTCTCCAGCTGTGACGGATCGGATGCTATCCCTAACTCCTCTGTGTGATCTGAGTTATCCCTGATGTCAATCAGGGATTCTCTCAGAACACACAAGAGCGGGATTGTAAGGCTCACCATCGCATCCTCAGAGCTCACCCTCCTTGTGGACTCCTCAAAGACCCGTAGGATGTCACAAAGGTCTCTCATCCATGGCCACTCATGGATGTGAAACTGAGGCAGCTGACTTTGTGGCACCCTAGGGTTTTGTAGCTGGTATTCCATCAAAGGTCTCTGCTGCTCAACCACTCTATTCAACATCTGAAACGTTGAGTTCCAGCGTGTGGGGACGTCGCACAAAAGCCGGTGTTGTGGCACATGCAGGCGTTGCTGGAGAGATTTTAAGCTAGCAGCGGCTACTGTCGACTTGCGAAAGTGGGCGCACATGCGCCGCACTTTCACCAGTAGCTCTGGAACATTGGGGTAGCTCTTTAGGAAACGTTGCACCACTAGGTTGAAGACGTGGGCCAGGCATGGAACATGTTGGAGTCCGGCAAGCTCCAGAGCTGCTACCAGGTTCCGGCCGTTATCACAAACGACCATGCCTGGGCCCAGGTGCAGCGGCTCAAACCATATTGCCGTCTCATCGAGGAGGGCATCCCTCACCTCGGAGGCAGTGTGCTGTCTGTCCCCCAAGCTGATCAGCTTCAGCACAGCCTGCTGACGTCTACCAACGCCAGTGCTGCAACGTTTCCAACTCGTAGCTGGGGTCAATCTAACAGCGGAGGAGGAGGCGGTGGCGGAGGAGGAGGCGGTGGCGGAGGAGGAGGCGGTAGAGGAGGAGGAGGAGGGGGGTGTTCTTCTCGTGTCCCTGCCAGGAATGTTAGGCGGGGAGACGAGGTACACCGGGCCAGTTTGGGAAGCAGTCCCAGCCTCAACTACATTCACCCAGTGTGCCGTCAGTGAAATGTAGCGTCCCTGTCCGCATGCACTTGTCCACGCGTCGGTGGTCAAGTGGACCTTTGTGCAAAGCGCGGAACTAAGGGCCCGCCTGATGTTGAGTGACACGTGCTGGTGCAAGGCGGGGACGGCACACCGGGAGAAGTAGTGACGGCTAGGGACGGCATAGCGAGGTGCCGCAGTTGCCATCAGGTCCAGGAAGGCGGGAGTTTCAACAAGCCGGAACGCCAACATCTCCTGGGCCAGCAGTTTAGCGATGTTGGCGTTCAAGGCTTGCGCGTGTGGGTGGTTAGCAGTGTATTTCTGCCGCCGCTCCAATGTCTGAGAGATGGTGGGTTGTTGTAAAGAAACGCCTGATGGTGCCTTTGATGGTGCAGGAGAAGGAGATAAGACAGGACCAGGGGAGGATGAGGTAGAAGTCAACAAAGTGGCGGAGGCAGATGAAGTGGTGTCCTGGCTCGTCCTCTGGAGTGCATCGCCAGCACAGTCAGCAGTGGCAGTGGCAGAGGCAGAGGCAGTGGCAGAGGCAGTGGCAGTGGCGTGAACGGCAGGCGGCCTTTGTCCTGCCGTTGCTGCCTGCCACTGATTCCAGTGCTTGGATTCCAAATGACGGCGCATTGAAGTGGTGGACAGGTTGCTCTTCTCAGAGCCCCTAATCAATTTCGAGAGGCAAATTGTGCAGACAACACTATATCTGTCCTCGGCGCATTCCTTGAAAAAACTCCACACCTTCGAGAAACGTGCCCTCGAGGTGGGAGTTTTTCGGGGCTGGGTACGAACTGGAACATCTTGGGAGATTCCGGGTGTGGCCTGGCTTCGCCTGAGCTGCTGACCTCTGCCTCTGCCTCTAGCTACCCTTTTTGGTGCTGCACCTGCCTCAACATCCTTACTACTTTCCCCGCTTGACATCCCCCCTGTCCAGGTCGGGTCAGTGTCCTCATCATCCACCACTTCCTCTTCCAACTCCTGTCTCATCTCCTCCTCCCGCACAATGCGCCGGTCAACTGGATGCCCTGACGGCAACTGCGTCACATCATCGTCGATGAGGGTGGGTTGCTGGTCATCCACCACCAAATCGAACGGAGATGGAGGAGACTCTAGTGTTTGAGCATCTGGACACAGATGCTCCTCTGTTAGGTTCGTGGAATCGTGACGTGGAGAGGCAGGTTGAGGGACAATGAAAGGAGCGGAGAACAGCTCTGGGGAGCAGGGACAGTTTGGGTTACTGTTCTGTAAAGCTTCGGAATTTTGGGAGGAAGGAAGACAAGACTGTTGGGTAATAGGAGGAGAGGAGGCAGAGTCTGACTGGCTGCTGGACAATGTGCTGTAAGCGTTCTCTGACAGCCATTGCAAGACCTGTTCCTGGTTCTCGGGCCTACTAAGGTTTGTACCCTGCAGTTTAGTTAATGTGGCAAGCAACCCTGGCACTGTGGAGTGGCGCAATGCTTGCTGCCCCACAGGAGTAGGCACGGGACGCCCTGTGGCTTCACTGCTACCTTGCTCCCCAGAACCATTCCCCCGACCTCGCCCACGGCCTCGTCCACGTCCCTTTCCGGGAGCCTTGCGCATTTTGAATTCCTAGTTAGAAATTGGCACTGTATACCAGTAGTAAAAATTGTGGGTGCACGTAACCCCAATATATTCTTTGAATTACCAGTCAGAAACTGGCACTATATGGCAGTAGCAAGAAATGAGGGTATTTGTATTCCCAATATATTCTTTGAATTCCCAGTCAGACAATGGCACTGTATACCAGTAGTAAAAATTGTGGGTGCACGTAACCCCAATATATTCTGTGAATTACCAGTCAGAAACTGGCACTATATGGCAGTAGCAAGAAATTAGGGTATTTGTATTCCCAATATATTCTTTGAATTCCCAGTCAGACAATGGCACTGTATACCAGTAGTAAAAATTGTGGGTGCACGTAACCCCAATATATTCTTTGAATTCCCAGTCAGACACTGGCACTGTATACCAGTAGTAAAAATTGTGGGTGCACGTAACCCCAATATATTCTTTGAATTCCCAGTCAGACAATGGCACTGTATACCAGTAGTAAAAATTGTGGGTGCACGTAACCACAATATATTCTTTGAATTACCAGTCAGAAACTGGCACTATATGGCAGTAGCAAGAAATGAGGGTATTTATAACCCCAATATATTCTTTGAATTCCCAGTCAGACAATGGCACTGTATACCAGTAGTAAAAATTGTGGGTGCACGTAACCCCAATATATTCTTTGAATTACCAATCAGAAACTGGCACTATATGGCAGTAGCAAGAAATGAGGGTATTTGTATTCCCAATATATTCTTTGAATTCCCAGTCAGACAATGGCACTGTATACCAGTAGTAAAAATTGTGGGTGCACGTAACCCCAATATATTCTTTGAATTACCAGTCAGAAACTGGCACTATATGGCAGTAGCAAGAAATGAGGGTATTTATAACCCCAATATATTCTTTGAATTCCCAGTCAGACAATGGCACTGTATATCAGTAGTAAAAATTGTGGGTGCACGTAACCCCAATATATTCTTTGAATTCCCAGTCAGACACTGGCACTATATGGCAGTAGCAAGAAATGAGGGTATTTGTATTCCCAATATATTCTTTGAATTCCCAGTCAGACAATGGCACTGTATACCAGTAGTAAAAAATGTGGGTGCAGGTAACCCCAATATATTCTTTGAATTCCCAGTCAGACACTGGCACTATATGGCAGTAGCAAGAAATGAGGGTATTTGTATTCCCAATATATTCTTTGAATTCCCAGTCAGACAATGGCACTGTATACCAGTAGTAAAAATTGTGGGTGCACGTAACCCCAATATATTCTTTGAATTACCAGTCAGAAACTGGCACTATATGGCAGTAGCAAGAAATGAGGGTATTTGTATTCCCAATATATTCTTTGAATTCCCAGTCAGACAATGGCACTGTATACCAGTAGTAAAAATTGTGGGTGCACGTAACCCCAATATATTCTTTGAATTACCAGTCAGAAACTGGCACTATATGGCAGTAGCAAGAAATGAGGGTATTTGTATTCCCAATATATTCTTTGAATTCCCAGTCAGACAATGGCACTGTATACCAGTAGTAAAAATTGTGGGTGCACGTAACCCCAATATATTCTTTGAATTCCCAGTCAGACACTGGCACTATATGGCAGTAGCAAGAAATGAGGGTATTTGTATTCCCAATATATTCTTTGAATTCCCAGTCAGACAATGGCACTGTATACCAGTAGTAAAAATTGTGGATGCACGTAACCCCAATATATTCTTTGAATTACCAGTCAGAAACTGGCACTATATGGCAGTAGCAAGAAATGAGGGTATTTGTATTCCCAATATATTCTTTGAATTCCCAGTCAGACAATGGCACTGTATACCAGTAGTAAAAATTGTGGGTGCACGTAACCACAATATATTCTTTGAATTACCAGTCAGAAACTGGCACTATATGGCAGTAGCAAGAAATGAGGGTATTTATAACCCCAATATATTCTTTGAATTCCCAGTCAGACAATGGCACTGTATACCAGTAGTAAAAATTGTGGGTGCACGTAACCCCAATATATTCTTTGAATTCCCAGTCAGACACTGGCACTATATGGCAGTAGCAAGAAATGAGGGTATTTGTATTCCCAATATATTCTTTGAATTCCCAGTCAGACAATGGCACTGTATACCAGTAGTAAAAATTGTGGGTGCACGTAACCCCAATATATTCTTTGAATTACCAGTCAGAAACTGGCACTATATGGCAGTAGCAAGAAATGAGGGTATTTGTATTCCCAATATATTCTTTGAATTCCCAGTCAGACAATGGCACTGTATACCAGTAGTAAAAATTGTGGGTGCACGTAACCACAATATATTCTTTGAATTACCAGTCAGACACTGGCACTATATGGCAGTAGCAAGAAATGAGGGTATTTGTATTCCCAATATATTCTTTGAATTCCCAGTCAGACAATGGCACTGTATACCAGTAGTAAAAATTGTGGGTGCACGTAACCCCAATATATTCTTTGAATTCCCAGTCAGACACTGGCACTATATGGCAGTAGCAAGAAATGAGGGTATTTGTATTCCCAATATATTCTTTGAATTCCCAGTCAGACAATGGCACTGTATACCAGTAGTAAAAATTGTGGGTGCACGTAACCCCAATATATTCTTTGAATTACCAGTCAGACACTGGCACTATATGGCAGTAGCAAGAAATGAGGGTATTTGTATTCCCAATATATTCTTTGAATTCCCAGTCAGACAATGGCACTGTATACCAGTAGTAAAAATTGTGGGTGCACGTAACCCCAATATATTCTTTGAATTACCAGTCAGAAACTGGCACTATATGGCAGTAGCAAGAAATGAGGGTATTTGTATTCCCAATATATTCTTTGAATTCCCAGTCAGACAATGGCACTGTATACCAGTAGTAAAAATTGTGGGTGCACGTAACCCCAATATATTCTTTGAATTACCAGTCAGAAACTGGCACTATATGGCAGTAGCAAGAAATGAGGGTATTTGTATTCCCAATATATTCTTTGAATTCCCAGTCAGACAATGGCACTGTATACCAGTAGTAAAAATTGTGGGTGCACGTAACCCCAATATATTCTTTGAATTCCCAGTCAGACACTGGCACTATATGGCAGTAGCAAGAAATGAGGGTATTTGTATTCCCAATATATTCTTTGAATTCCCAGTCAGACAATGGCACTGTATACCAGTAGTAAAAATTGTGGGTGCACGTAACCCCAATATATTCTTTGAATTACCAGTCAGAAACTGGCACTATATGGCAGTAGCAAGAAATGAGGGTATTTATAACCCCAATATATTCTTTGAATTCCCAGTCAGACAATGGCACTGTATACCAGTAGTAAAAATTGTGGGTGCACGTAACCCCAATATATTCTTTGAATTACCAGTCAGAAACTGGCACTATATGGCAGTAGCAAGAAATGAGGGTATTTGTATTCCCAATATATTCTTTGAATTCCCAGTCAGACAATGGCACTGTATACCAGTAGTAAAAATTGTGGGTGTATATAGCCCCAATTCTATTGCTAGGGGACTTGCAGGGTATTTCTGGGGTGAAGGTGGGGGGGCACACCGTTGGAACGGGTATCGGGGTATATATCGGGTATACGGGAATACACTGACAGTGTATTCCATTCAGGATCCTGGGAAAGCTGGGTTGCGGCGATTGAGCCCGTCAGTGCCACGTTACACTGACAAGCTTCTCCCTGGAATTTAGCTCTTACAAGAGCTGTTGTGGTTGTCTTCTCCTTCCTATCCTAGCCTGTCCCTGCCTACCCAGAATCTAAGCCCTAGCTAGCTGGATGGAAACCTCCGTCCTCGGTGAATTGCAAGCTCAGAATGACGCGAACCTGGGCGGCGCTGTTCTTTTAAATTAGAGGTCACATGTTTTCGGCAGCCAATGGGTTTTGCCTACTTTTCTCAACGTCACCGGTGTCGTAGTTCCTGTCCCAATCGAGTAATGGCGCACTTTACCACGCGGTGTTCGATTCGATTCGAACATGCCGAACAGCCTAATATCCGATCGAACATGAGTTCGATAGAACACTGTTCGCTCATCTCTAGTGGTGAACACTGAGGTCAACTGCCATTTACTGTATATAATAACTGATACATAGACATAGATTGCGCCATACTTTGACAACCATGGAGGATTATAAAAACATGGTGTAGGGTGAAGAAGTTTAAATGTCAAATCCCAGATTATAATAGCACATTTCTATGTTTAGCCCCAGATGCCCATGGACTAGAGTATGCATGGCCTTACTGATATTAATGGATCCAGGTTCAATCCATCAAATTTATACTGCTCAATGGCCATTACAATCGGACGACACATTATTTTTTTGAATGGGTCCTAAAGGGGTTCCCCAGCTCCATAATTTTATTTAAAAGCTTGAAATGATGTACAATAACAAAAATACTCAGAATAGCAGAAAAACGATCGTACAATTGATTCCTTGACCAAATCAATGTAATGTTAAGCGATTAGTGTACCTGGAATGAAGACTAGAAGGGTCCAGCTACTGTACATTCATGCCATCCCACATGATACTTCCTGCGCAAGTAAGGTGCTATAAAACCCTTCTCAACTGCACCTACTGTTTCTTTGGCATTCTGATGTCATGCTTTTAATTTGTATTTACAGTTATTGTCATCATTCACTGTCTGAAGAAGGTCTCACGATGTAAATTCCTTATCAGTAGTGCCTTTGGAATGTGGGAGGAAACCCATGCCAACATGGGAAGAACATACAAACTCCATGCAGATGTTGTCCTTGACTAGATTTGAACCTAGTACTAACAGCACTGCAAGACAACAGTGGACAGTTAAACGCAATTCAGTTCACACTGTCAGTTAGACACATTGCGTTCACACTGTCGCTGCTGTCCGCCCCGGGGTGTCCGCCTGGAAACCGTTTTTTTCAGCGGACACAAAGTTCTGCATGTAGAACTTTGTGTCTGCTGAAAAAAAAAGGGTCTCCTGGCGGAGAGGATGAAAACGCTCACAGGCGGTCACCTTTAAAACGAATTCAAATTAACAGGTTTGAAAGCCGACCGCTCACAAGCCGTCTGTTGTCCAGTTTCCCTGGGATTTACAGCAGACACCCCGGGGCAGACAGCAGCAGCAGTGTGAACGCCGTCCTAGAAGTGAGGTTACAGCCAGGGCCGGTGTTAGGGGGGGCAAACTCGGCAATTGCCCAAGGCCCCAGCACTTGCAGGGGCCTCCTGTTGGTGGAATACTTTCCCTATTAATATAGGGAAAGAATATGTCGGAAGGAGAATGTGTAGCTGCAGAAAAGGCTAATACAAAGCATCCAGTGCAGGAGCTGCAGGTCTTAAAAGAGGAAGCTCCACTCAACGCTCTCAGGACGCTCCTTCCCACCTCCCCCTTCTCTGGCCTGCCCTCTGCCCACCAATGAGAGGGGTGAGGAGAGCCCAGGAGGCGGGGCTTATCACTATACTCAATGGAGTATGCACAAGGATCCTGCTGAGCTCCTGCCATTACATCCTGCACATAAGAGAAGGAGCAGAGGAAGCTCTGGTTACTGTGCCTATTAATGTCAGGGTGATTAATTTAGTATTAGTAACTCCATGTGCCTTACATTACTAGCAATTAACCCCATCATGTCCCTCACATTAACCCCTGTGTACCTCACCATAAGGGTTACTAATATGTGAGACATATGGGCGTACTAATAATGAAGATACTTAACCCCTTAGTGCTATTTCACGTACATGCACGTCAGGGAATGTGGTTCGATCCCGCATTCCCACGTGCCTGTACGTGATGGAGATCTCCCGTGCAATCACCATGGGAGCCCTGCTGTATCTGACAGCCAGGATCCAGCTGTAACAGCAGAACCGGTGATTGCACCGATCCCCGCTGTTTAACCCTTAAGGTGCCATGATCAATAGCGATCACGGCACCCTAAGTGTTTGCCGGCTATAGTGGATGCCGGCAGCGGCACCAGGAGTCCGTGTTAGCTGTAACTTACAGCTAACACGCTGCTCCTTAATCCTCGCGGAAACTCCGCTTTATCCTTTCAACACAACCCTGCCACTTTACCCTCGCTATTATCTGCCTACTCTACCTTACTGCCCACCGGCTTTCTTGCTACTGTCGGTCACTATACCTAACTACCCTCTCCATTCATTAATCCTCCGCCAAACAGCACTTTCCCTCACTTACTGGTCACTTAACCAATTGCTGACTTACGCCGTTGTACTACGGCGCATGCAGGCTATTTCGCTATGGCATTCGCCCGGGAGCCGGGTGCCCGCCATAGCCGCCCTGCTGCCTACTATTTCACACAGATGGCAACCAGCGGTAATGTCCCTGGTCGGTGCCTGCACCAATCCTGGACATTAACCTTTAGCGCGCCTCACGCATACCTTTACCGCACCTCCGCCATGTCCCCCGCTGCGTGTGGGCGCCGCCATCTTCACTCTCATCTCCGGCACCCGCACTCAGCTTCGTTGCCGGCATCAGGTTGCTATGCCAGCCGGTAGCTGTGTGAAGCCTCCCTGGGATGTCACTGTTTACATGCTACTGCAGGCTATGCTACGTAGCCTCCAATAGCAGTTATTATGCAATGCATTGTATGCATTGTATGCATTGTAATGCATTGCATTAGTGATCACACCCTAGGACCCTAGGGGGTCTAACGGCTGCACACACCACATGTTATATAAAACATTAACAAATAACTACCCTACCAAAAAAAAAAAAAAACACACGGAGACAAAAAATAACCCAAGCCCTAGAATACATATAAAACTGATTGAATACTGTGAAACACATACATCAAGGCTAGCCCTCTCTCCAAAATCAACCGAGCTACAAAGCTAGACAAAGTTTTTGCCTCTGCAGTGAACTTCATACCACAAAAACCAGGCAAAACACACAAAATCCCCTTTGCTCACTCTTAACATTCGAAAACAATCCATAGCACAACTCATCAAACCTCTACCTTTCAACCCACATGTTACACATACAAAGTACACCACTACCCCCCTAAACAAGACACCCTATACATCCCCTGACACCAACGTATAACACACTTACGCCTGTCACCATATACCACCTTTCAAAGCAACACAGTTTCTACACAGTTTACTCTTTTATTCCCGCCCTACAATAAAAATAAAACCATATACATTTCCGATACACGCAATCCAACACAAATATACAATACATATCACATGTCATTTTCCATACCACTCGACGACGATAAAAACAACCCCCCTAAAAATTTGGGGAGCATGGTTGGACACACCCGGCCTTCCCTCCCCGTCTCTGATTAGGAACAGATCTCTCACTTCAACTTTCTCTGTTTCCTTGATCCCCTGAGTGCTATTCTTTACATGGAAATCAAAGGAGGTTCGGGAGATTTAGCGGGGGTCCTAATGGACTTCCCCCCCTCCCTCTTTATGTGTCGGATTGTGTCTCCATATTTACTTTGAATTTTTATTGTGTTGCTGTTGTTTTGTCGATTGTTTGATTTTATGTTAAGAAAAATCTGTTAATAAAAATTATCTGATTTAAAAAAAAACAACCCCCTAAAAACATCTCACACATTCCTTTTCTTCAAAACATCCACACCATTGCCCATTTTTTCCCTCCTTCCCAGTACATCATACACAATCCTACTAATATTATAAATGTGAAAGCATGTGTGTTTGGATGTTTGTGGGTTTGTGTGTTTAGATGTTTGGATGTTTGTTCCCTAATGACGCCTAAACTAGCGAACGGATATACGCCAAATTTTGCAGGGGGTCCGGAAGAGGAAGCAGGGGGAACCGCCAGAGGGAATGCCGTGGTAGCAGGCAGAGTGGGGAGCGGAGGGAAAGGGGAAAATGGGGGACACGAAATTGAAAGCCAGGGGGTGCCAGGGAGGCCGGGAGAGTGGAGTTACAAAGAGAACCCACATAAGGAGGAGGGTTGCGAACGGGGGCCGCTGCAGAGTTTAGGGGGGTTCCGCGGGAGGGGGGCCCAGAGGTATGTATGTCCGCTGCTGCGGGAAAGGAGACGGGGAAGTGAGGGGGGTGCTACGACACAAGGGGGAAGTCGGAGGTGGGTGTTCAGGCCGAGGGGGGAAGGGGGTTGCTGCGGGAGCAAAGGCCGGTGGCTGGTGTGGGGGCTGCCGCGACAGGGGAGGCGGTGGGGAAGAAGGGGGTGCAGCAGGAGGGAGGGTAGCCTAGGACCAGCGTACCATAACCAGCACCTATTGCCCACATGTACGTTGCTCCACGTCAACGCTAACCTGAATATATATATATATATATATATATATATATATATATATATATTATTTGGAAAGAAAGCACTCAGTTTCTAAAACACACTTGGGGAGATCTATGAAGACTTCATAGTCAACTGAGCCAATGGAGCGTGCGCCATAATTGAGGCACACCTTCCGCCAGGCTGTGCACCTGGAGAGAAATCTATCTGGCAACTTTCCTGGTATGTGCCCAAGTTCATTTTGGCACTGATATGTCTCCACTGTCAGAAGGGCAGGTCTACCCAGTGTGATTGTATGGTTTGTCCAGACACACTGGTATACGATGTGCGCACCATCCCTAAGTCCTAAACATTACATAGATTTACTCAGTTTCATTAATAAAGATAAAACCAATACCACTTTACAACTATGGCTGGCTTTACAGAACAGCAGAACATTTGCTGGAGGGAAGAAGAATACCTCAGATGGATTTTTGTAATATTCTAGACCTTTTATTAGTGTGATATATTTAATGAAAGGCACAAATTTCTGAAATCTTATAAATTATAGGTAAAACCACTTCTGTATTTTATTATTCAGGTCTATTTAGGATCTAGAATAAATAATAAATTGCTAAATATTAAAATGTTAGTGTGAAATAAAAATAATAAGGGGAATTTATTAAGGCCAGTGTTTACTATGCAAGTCTTAGTTTTCCCCACTGACGCGAGATGCACCCGAATTATTAGAAGGCTCCAGCTTTTTAGTAAGTCTGGTTCTGTCCCTGTTTTCCAGAGTTGAAATCTATGCTAGCTTTACCTAGCTTGAGTTTTAGTAACTATTTTGTGCCAAGATAAAAATTACAAAATGGCGAATCTTTGGCACAAATCAGTGCAATGTGCCAGTTTTTTGGAATATTATTTTTAATAAATTCCCCTCAATATGTGTTTGTTTACCACTTTTGATTATACTTGAGACTTTATTTTTCTAGTATGTGATAGCACCAAGAATTTACAGAACTCTGTAATCTGCATAGATATTTTCGAGCACGGTTTAGAGCTACAAATCTGCATTATACTCTCTCTGATTTGTAGTGCAAAGGGTTAAATTTGTTGCAAATACATGGTAAAATAGACCCCTAACATGGAATTAAACACTTCCTTAGAACTGTTTGTTTCAGACTACAATTTCATTCTGCAGCACTGCCTGTGTGTAAAGTGGACCAGGCCTTTAGTAGCTTTCTCTTAGACCTGCCTTAATGTAATACAGGTATAGGTCACAATTATGTGCATTAGGGTAAGTTCCCATTATGTAATGTTGAGCGTGATCTGGCAAGTATCCAGTGTGTCAGAGTTTGCGCGCCGTAAAAGATCCCATTGATTTCAATGGGAGTTAGGAGCGTATACGCCGTGTTATTTTGCAAAATAACGCGGCGTGTATGCTCCTAACTCCCATTGAAATCAATGGGAGCATTTTGAGCGTGTCATCTGCCGTCACGTGTATACGTGCCAGATCACGCTCAACGTTACATCGTGTGAACTTACCCTTATAATAAAACCTATGTTTTTTGGGGGGGGGGGGTTTGATTTGGGGTATAACAGTCCGTGGAGTCTCATCTTCCTCTTGTTTGGTGATAGCTGGACACGTATTGGGCAACGATCTCCACAGTGGCCTCTTCTTCTCCCAGTATGATGTAGAGTTTCCTCTTCTTGTCTGCAGATATGAAGTCTGGGATGTGGGCAGAGAGTCTTTGGTAGTAGACGGCCCTCACAGCTGAGTATTTGGTGCAGTGTAGCAGGAAGTGGGTCTCGTCTTCTAGGGCCCCCTGGATACAGTGCTGGCACAGTCTGTTCTCACATGGCTTATACGTCTGCCTGTGTCGCCCCGTCTCTATCTCTAGGTTGTGGGCACTCAGTCTGTACCAGCTCAGGGTCTGTCTGTGTTTGGGGTGGCGTATTCTCTCCAGGTAGATTGTCTTTTCAAAATAGACATATGAGTGCTGCCAGCATTGCTGCAGAGGTTAAAGGGGGAGGGGGTCAGCCTGCCAGTGCTCACTTTTGTGGCCAAGGGTATAGACATTAAAGGGGTTGTGCAGGCAAAACTTTTATTTTTTAATTAGGCTTGGGGAGGTGAAAAAAACTCTCTCCTTTTCCCAGTAGTCTGATCCTGCCTGTCCATTGTTGTCTTGAGGCGGAAGTCCTTGCACACGTGACTGTAGAAGAAGACAACCAAGAAGCAGGACCGGACCGTGCTTGGAGGACACCGGAGGTCCAGGGAAAGGAGAGTATGTTTTTGGGGGGTTTTCACCTCCTACAGCCTAATTTAAAAAATAAAATTTAAGCCTGGATAACTTCTTTAATGGGTGTTTGTTGAGCGATTTTCAGGGTTCAACAAATTTACAAAGTTACACAAGCTGTACGCTGACTACTTTAGATTGTATCAAAGTGTCATATCTTCAGTGTTGAAAAGATATGACATGAAAATATATAATTAAATCATTACAAAAATATGAGGGATATAACCCACTTTGAGAAACTGTACGTGAGTAACATTACCAAGTCCTTTCCAGGCATCCATGGTCTCATCGGTTACGTACGGTGCAGGACTTTTGTTGCTTTGCCTGGGGCCATGATATTTGGCTGCTTTTTATGTTCACACAAGGAAGCTCCCATGATGTAACTGTCCATATAAGATAGTAGAGTTTCCTCAGAAACAAAGCCAGGAAGTGGCGAAACGCGCATCGGGCGCACCATATTTGGGTAGGCTCACTATTACATGTATATTAGTATTCTGTGCTTGGTCTTTATAAGTATTCACCGTTCGTGTGTTTATATTTATTTATTTACTAGCTTTTACCCGCGACTTCGTCTGCGGTGAGTTGAGTATTGGGCGGACACAGACGTGTGAAACTGTAAAAGTGCTTTAAAAAGTTTGGTGGGCTAGCAAATGTGATTTGATGTGTTATATTGTGTATGTAGTGATACAGACAATGTGATGTGTTATACAGCCTGTGTACAGGAGTATATATGTATCAGGTACTGTATATAGCAGTGATAGGAGATACATGTAATATATAGTATATACAGTCTGTGTACAGGAGTATATATGTATCAGGCACTGTATATAGCAGTGATAGGAGATACATGTAATTATATAGTATATACAACCTGTGTACAGGAGTATATATGTATCAGGTACTGTATATAGCAGTGATAGGAGATACATGTAATTATATAGTATATACAGCCTGTGTACAGGAGTATATATGTATCAGGCACTGTATATAGCAGTGATAGGTAATACATGTAATTATATAGTATATACAGCCTGTGTACAGGAGTATATATGTATCAGGTACTGTATATAGCAGTGATAGGAGATACATGTAATTACAATGTGATGTGTTATATAGTGGAAAGCTATATGTAAATGTGAGTGAGTAGAGTGAGGGCTACTCCTGAGGAGACAGTAAGGAGTGTGCAGGCAGGTTGAGGCAGGAAATGCCAGGCAGTGTGTGTGAGTCTATAGCTGGGGCTAGGAGTCCTGCTTTTGTGAGTCTCCTGCTAGGAAGCCATGTTGTTTAGTGGCACCAAAAGTAGCCTGTGACTCAATCCTGAGGGAAAACTATGTTTGTGGAAAATTGCACGCAAATCCGTCCAGGAGTTTTAGCGTGATTGAGGAACAAACATCCAAACTCACAAACATCCAAACATCCAAACACACAAACTTTCACATTTATAATATTAGTAGGATTTCAATGTTTCAATGTCACTGTGGTTCACTTCACTGTTGTTATTACATGTTACTATGTAACATTTATTATTTGTTGTTAAATTGAGTGAATTAGCTGTGTTTGCACATTTTCACATTTATGACCTTGCCTGTTTTACTATTTGTATAGCACAACATTGAGCCTCCCACATTATGGTCATTATTGGTTTATTTTGGTCCTTCCCATATTTATTAATCATTATTATTGTTATATCATGTTTTTATGTATTTTCAATAAAATATTCAACTTTTTATCTATAAGTGATCCTGTTGTTTTGACACAGATTTAAACTGAGTTTCCTCAGAAAACATAAAAGGCAGGATCCAGTCAGGGTGCAAGGGACTTTGGCTCAGGTGGAGGAATGTGTCTAGATATATGCTCAAGCCTATGAACATAGGACAAAAGGTGCTAGATTTCATGAACGGGGAAGGATGTGACTCATGAATGTTCACATGTGATGGACATTAGGAGTTATCCCAACTAACACCACAAACAGAAGATTTTGCCTCCAAATCCGGAGCAGATTCCTCCCGGAATCCACCTCCCATTGTTTTCAATGGGAGGCAGAGATCGCATCTGGACATGGAACAAAGAAGTGTTCTGCTTAATCTTGCTGCAGATTTCGTGCCTCGAGACTCCCTCCTGATTAAGGGGGCATTCACACGGAGTAACGCCGGGCGTGTATCACAGCCGTACACGCCGGCGTTACGGCAGACTGCCGAACACTTCCCATTCACTTCAATGGGAGGGCTCGTAAACGCCACTGTTACGAGCGCTCCCATTGAAGTGAATGGGAAGTGTTCGGCAGTCTGCCGTAACGCCGGCGTGTACGGCTGTGATACACGCCTGGCGTTACTCCATGTGAATGCCCCCTAAGCCCATTCATCCGGGATGCGCCATGGAATGCTGATGCACTGCATTGGCATCCCGTTGCGGCTAGTTCACGGGAAAATGAAGTGGAATTCCTTTTCATTTCCACCATGTGAACATACCTTTACAAGGTAATGTGAATACGACATAAGCCACTTCAAAGAACCTCACTAGTATAAAATCATATCCATATATAATAGAAGAAACCGTCCATCTAATGGAAAATAAATAATCACTTTTATAAGAATCAGCTATATATCCCATAACTAAAAAGGACCTTACCAGTATGAAAACATATCTGTATACAGATGGAAAACATCCTTCTGGTGTATGAGAAATAACCAGTGTAGTGTGAGTCGGCTCTATGTTATGACTGAAAAGGCCCTCGCCAGTATGAAACCTCCTAAGTAGAGATGAGAGAACAGTGAAATATTCGATATTTGATATTCGATTCGAATAGACCCTCAATATTTGGCTATTCAAAATAACGCAGCGTATACGATCCAGGCTCCCATTGAAATAAATGGGAGTTTTTACGGCGCTCAAAATCTCACACGCCGTATACGTGCCAGGTCACGAGGCACGTTACTCCGTGTGAATGGACCCTTATAAGGACAACTCTAAAATGGTGTACGCTAACCGCACCCATGTACCAAAATATAGGAGAGTGAAGTCAGCAGAGTATTAACTCTATGTATGCCATGAATATTGTAATATCATAATATTTAACAGAATGAATGATCTATTCTAATTGAATACTTTGTTTGTGCAAACCTGAATGTGATGACAACCAAATCACACAAAAATCATCAATGGAAATCAAATTTATTAACCAATGGATGTCTGGATTTGGAGTCCCACCCAAAACTAAAGTGGAAAAACACACTACAGGGTGATCCAACGTTGATGTAATGTCTTAAAACATGTAAAAATAAAGCTCAGTAGTGTGTGTGACCTCCACGTACCTGTATGACTTCTCTACAACACCTGGGCATGCTCCTGGTGAGGTCGCCTGAGGGATCTCCTATTATGCCTGAACTAAAGGATCTGCCAGCTCCTGGACAGTCTGTGATTCAATGTGACATTCGTGGATGGAGCAAGACATGATGTCCCAGATATGCTCAATCACATTCAGGTCTGGGGAACGGGAGGGCCAGTCCATAGCTTCAATGCCTTCATCTTGCAGGAACTGCTGACATACTCCAGCCACATGAGATCTGGCATTGTCCTGAATTAGGAGGAACCAAGGGCCAACAGCACCAGTATATTGTCTCACAAGGGATCTGAGGATCTCATCTCAGTACCTAATGGCAGTCAGGCTACCTCTGGCGAACACATGGAGGGCTGTGCAGCATCCAAAGAAATTCCACGCCACACCATTACTGACTCACTGCCAAATTGGTCATGCTGAAGGATGTTGCAGGCAGCAGATCGCTCTCCACGTGTGAACCTGCTTTTATCTGTAAAGAGCACAGGGCGCCAGTGGCGAAGTTGCCAATCCTGGTGTTCTGTGGCAAATGCCAAGCGTCCTGTACGGTGTTGGGCTGTGAGCACAACCCACATCTGTGGACATCGGGCCCTCATATCTTCCTCATGGAGTTGGTTTCTAACCGTTTGTGCAGGCACATGCACATTTGTGGCCTGCTGGAGGTCATTTTGCAGGGCTCTGGCAGTGCTCCTCCTGTTCCTCCTTGAACAAAGGCAGAGGTAGTGGTTCTAAACTGGATTGTTGTCCTCCTATGACCCCTTCCTCCTATGGCCCCCTCCCCTCCACGTAAAGATGAGATTCTCATCTTTAAAATGAATCTAAAATTATCTTCATAGGCCAAACGAGCACTTTAAAATGTCCCCCCCCCCCTTCTATCTCGGGAAGCATTAGTGAAACAGGAAGGGGGGAGGAGGAGCAGCTGCAGCTTGCACAGAGACACAGACACAGAGAAAATGCTTCTCTGATCTTTGCACAACCTGTATGCGACCCCAGGAGGAGGAAGAAAGGATTCAGTCCCTATTTCCCCCCTCCTGTCAATCAGAGAACACACTGTACTTTTGCTGTCTGATTGTCACATACAGGTATAATATAATTCTCCCTGAGCTTTACTAGTGAGGTATTCTTTTGTTATACCTCCTGAACACAACCAGGAAGGGTATTGGCGCTGTGACCCAGACATTTACCATTGTCCAGGTCGCAGCGCCAAACAAAAAGTTGCACCAAACACTTACACATCACATACAAAGTAATGAATA
Organism: Leptodactylus fuscus; assembly: GCF_031893055.1. NCBI lineage: Eukaryota > Metazoa > Chordata > Amphibia > Anura > Leptodactylidae > Leptodactylus > Leptodactylus fuscus. Next base: position 65,720,233 of record NC_134269.1, read on the forward strand.
AAGTTTACATTTCACCCAATCCCTGTCCTGTCCATACCTGAGCTTTCTAGAGTAAAATACGCCTCTAGCGATATCTGTTACATTCTAAAATAATAGTAATAACGATTATCACAAGAGATGAACGTATAGATTGCTAAAATTTTTATAGGGGGATGGAAAATAATATTTTTATATAAAGTCCTATTTAATTTGAATGCACAAAATGGAATGGTGCATTTCTGCGATTCTGCGTTTCTTTAACACCCGCCCCTGTAAATATATACATGTGTGGTATGTATGAACTCCTCATATATTGAAGTTTTTTGGAAAGTACATTGTGTTTGCAGAAAGGGATTGCTTGAGTCACACTTCAGTGGCAAATTTGAATTTTTGTGCAATTTTTGCTAGCAATCTCTATTTGCCGCAACATTGCATGAAGGTGGTTGTATATATGAAACATTAAGTTGTGTTGTTATATACGGTATGCTGCACAATCACAAAAAAGTTTGATTTTGGTATCACAGTCACAGTTTGGTAGGTGCAGTATAGCTTTTTAACATATTAGTGAATAACAGCAAAATCCTGCCTGTCTTCTGTATTAGGGTTTTTGGGAGTCCGAGCTCTTGTTGTAGTTGAAGTTTGCAGTACATATAGTATATATACACATTGTATACACCATAAGCTATTATTTTAAATGTTATTTTGAATATGAATCTGAGATTGAACATGAGTTTTAGGTGCAAATATGTGTTTTACTGCATTTTTTCAAAAAATATTTTGTGTTTATCACAAAGTTGCATGAAGGTGGATGTGGCTATTGATGACCCATTGAGACATATGTAATCTTCAGGTTAATTGAGGAAAAAAAAAAGTAGTGTATACACTCAGCCCCCAGGTAAGTAGTACAGGCTTAAAAAACGTAGTCTTTAAGTTCTGAAAAAAAGGATAACTAAATAGTTAACTCACAGTTTGTTCGTGATGTATGGTGTTCAACATGGAAATCCACACGGATGCACAGGAAGAGAAGGACTCCCTCCGGCTGGAGTCGTGGCAATAGCAGAATAAGAAGAGGATATGGCATGACTAAGGTGCTAAGGCACCGAAACGCGTTGGTGTAAGCGGCAACAACCTCCGCAAATGGACTACTAGTGCATACGGCATGTTATAATAATTTTTAAAGACACGAAATAAAGATGTATTTTTAAGAAAAAATTGACTTCAAAATCCTGGGTGCCGGATATCCTCTTCTTAATCTTCAGGTTGTCTACTTTAAAAAATATATAGGGTTTAGGGGTTCACTTGCTTTACATTTTATAGGATGATACTTATTTAGCATTTCCAGCTTCAAAGCAGATTTTTGTTCCTTCCAGTTCTAGCGATTTTCTGAAGACACGTGCATGCGGGTGTAGGCCATAGTGATATGAATGAATTCTGCACATGTTGAATTCTTATTTTTAGGAGGTTTGATGCATATAATTTATTGTTTGGTTTCCACTTTTAACAGCTAATACAGTTAGGGCCAGAAATATTTGGACAGTGACACAAGTTTTGTTATCTTAGCTGTTTACTAAAACATGTTCAGAAATACAATTATATATATACAGTCCTATGAAAAAGTTTGGGCACCCCTATTAATCTTAATCATTTTTAGTTCTAAATATTTTGGTGTTTGCAACAGCCATTTCAGTTTGATATATCTAATAACTGATGGACACAGTAATATTTCAGGATTGAAATGAGGTTTATTGTACTAACAGAAAATGCGCAATATGCATTAAACCAAAATTTGACCGGTGCAAAAATATGGGCACCTCAACAGAAAAGTGACATTAATATTTAGTACATCCTCCTTTTGCAAAGATAACAGCCTCTAGTCGCTTCCTGTAGCTTTTAATCAGTTCCTGGATCCTGGATGAAGGTATTTTGGACCATTTCTTTCTACAAAACAATTCAAGTTCAGTTAAGTTTGATGGTCGCCGAACATGGACAGCCCGCTCTCAAATGATCTGAAAACAAAGATTGTTCAACATAGTTGTTCAGGAGAAGGATACAAAACGTTGTCTCAGAGATTTAACCTGTCAGTTTCCACTGTGAGGAACATAGTAAGGAAATGGAAGACCACAGGGACAGTTCTTGTTAAGCCCAGAAGTGGCAGGCCAAGAAAAATATCAGAAAGGCAGAGAAGAAGAATGGTGAGAACAGTCAAGGACAATCCACAGACCACTTCCAAAGAGCTGCAGCATCATCTTGCTGCAGATGGTGTCACTGTGCATCGGTCAACTATACAGCGCACTTTGCACAAATAGAAGCTGTATGGGAGAGTGATGAGAAAGAAGCCGTTTCTGCACGTACGCCACAAATAGAGTTGCCTGAGGTATGAAAAAGCACATTTGGACAAGGCAGCTTCATTTTGGAAACAAAAATTGAGTTGTTTGAGGGGCCACACGGTAGCTCAGTGGTTAGCACTGCAGCACTGGAGTCCTGGTGTTCAAATCCTGCCAAAGGCAAAAAAAACCATCTGCAAGGAGTTTGTATGTTCTCCCCGTGTTTGCATGGATTTCCATCCCATATTCCAAAGACATACTGATAGGGAAAAAATGTACATTGTGAGCTCTATGTGGGGCTCACAATCTACATTTAAAAAAAAAAAAAAAAAAAAAAAAAAAAATTGAGTTGTTTGGTTATAAAAAAAGGCGTTATGCATGGCGTCCAAAAAGAAACAGCATTCCAAGAAAAACACATGCTACCCACTGTAAAATTTGGTGGAGGTTCCATCATGCTTTGGGGCTGTGTGGCCAATGCCGGCATCGGGAATCTTGTTAAAGTTGAGAGTCGCATGGATTCCACTCAGTATCAGCAGATTCTTGAGAATAATGTTCAAGAATCAGTGAAGAAGTTGAAGTTACGCCGGGGATGGATATTTCAGCAAGACAATGATCCAAAACACCGCTCCAAATCCTCAGGCATTCATGCAGAGGAACAATTACAATGTTCTGGAATGGCCATCCCAGTCCCCAGACTTGAATATCATTGAACATCTGTGGGATGATTTGAAGCGGGCTGTCCATGCTCGGCGACCATCTAACTTAACTGAACTTGAATTGTTTGTCCAAAATACCTTTATCCAGGATCCAGGAACTGATTAAAAGCTACAGGAAGCGACTAGAGGCTGTTATCTTTGCAAAAGGAGGATCTACTAAATATTAATGTCACTTTTCTGTTGAGGTGCCCATACTTTTGCACCGGTCAAATTTTGGTTTAATGCATATTGCACATTTTCTGTTAGTACAATAAACCTCATTTCAATCCTAAAATATTACTGTGTCCATCAGTTATTAGATATATCAAACTGAAATGGCTGTTGCAAATACCAAAATATTTAGAACTAAAAATGATTAAGATTAATAGGGGTGCCCAAACTTTTTCATAGGACTGTATATAATATGGGCTGAAAGTGCACACTCCCAGCTGCAATATGAGAGTTTCCACATCCAAATCGGAGAAAGGGTTTAGGAATCATAGCTCTGTAATGCATAGCCTCCTCTTTTTCAAGGGACCAAAAGTAATTGGACAATGGACTCTAAGGGCTGCAATTAACTCTGAAGGCATCTCCCTCATAAACCTGTAATCAATGAAGTAGTTAAAAGGTCTGGGGTTGATTCCAGGTGTGTGGTTTTGCATTTGGAAGCTGTTGCTGTGACCAGACAACATGCGCTCAAAGGAACTCTCAATTGAGGTGAAGCAGAACATCCTGAGGCTGAAAAAAAAGAAAAAATCCATCAGAGAGATAGCAGACATGCTTGGAGTAGCAAAATCAACAGTCGGGTACATTCTAAGAAAAAAGTAATTGACTGGTGAGCTTGGGAACTCAAAAAGGCCTGGGCGTCCACGGATGACAACAGTGGTGGATGATCGCCGCATACTTTCTTTGGTCAAGAAGAACCCGTTCACAACATCAACTGAAGTCCAGAACACTCTCAGTGAAGTAGGTGTATCTGTCTCTAAGCCAACAGTAAAGAGAAGACTCCATGAAAGTAAATACAAAGGGTTCACATCTAGATGCAAACCATTCATCAATTCCAAAAATAGACAGGCCAGAGTTAAATTTGCTGAAAAACACCTCAAGAAGCCAGCTCAGTTCTTTAAAAGTATTCTATGGACAGATGAGATAAAGATCAACCTGTACCAGAATGATGGGAAGAAAAAAGTTTGGAGAAGAAAGGGAACGGCACATGATCCAAGGCACACCACATCCTCTGTAAAACATGGTGGAGGCAACGTGATGGCATGGGCATGCATGGCTTTCAATGGCACTGGGTCACTTGTGTTTATTGATGACATAACAGCAGACAAGAGTAGCCGGATGAATTCTGAAGTGTACCGGGATATACTTTCAGCCCAGATTCAGCCAAATGCTGCCAAGTTGATCGGATGGCGCTTCATAGTACAGATGGACAATGACCCCAAGCATACAGCCAAAGCTACCCAGGAGTTCATGAGTGCAAAAAAGTGGAACATTCTGCAATGGCCAAGTCAATCACCAGATCTTAACCCAATTGAGCATGCATTTCACTTGCTCAAATCCAGACTTAAGGCGGAAAGACCCACAAACAAGCAAGACCTGAAGGCTGCGGCTGTAAAGGCCTGGCAAAGCATTAAGAAGGAGGAAACCCAGCGTTTGGTGATGTCCATGGGTTCCAGACTTAAGGCAGTGATTGCCTCCAAAGGATTCGCAACAAAATATTGAAAATAAAAATATTTTGTTTGGGTTATGTTTATTTGTCCAATTACTTTTGAGCTCCTAAAATGTGGAGTGTTTGTAAAGAAATGTGTACAATTCCTACATTTTCTATCAGATATTTTTGTTCAACCCTTCAAATTAAACGTTACAATCTGCACTTGAATTCTGTTGTAGAGGTTTCATTTCAAAACCAATGTGGTGGCATGCAGAGCCCAACTCGCGAAAATTGTGTCACTGTCCAAATATTTCTGGCCCTAACTGTATAAATTTATTTGCATTTTTTCATAAAACATTCACTTTAAATCAAAATTGCATGAAGGTGCCTGTTCGTATGCAGTACCAAGTGGCATTGAGACAATGCTGCAGGCATCTACTTTAAGAAAATATATAGGTATGGGGGGTTGGATGCTTTTTTAATGTTGCAATTTAGGTTTGATTTGTTCATCTCAAAACTGTGAAAATGGCTCTGGCTACTGGAGGTGCAAAATTTCCAGAGACCCTTGGCAGCGAAAAGGTTAATTTCGCCAGAAATATCTCTTCACTGTCAGAAGAGCAAGTCTTATAGCTCAGCGTCATTCCTGGGCTGTGAGGAACGCCCTCTTGACTGTATTCTTCCACAGCCTTATATTGTCATATGGGCATTTTCTACCACCCAGTGATGCTGCTAGGCTGGAATGCTCACCTTTCCAACAGTGGAGAGATATTGTGCCGAAACTAACTGCACCAATATTTCCATCATGGTGAATATTGGCAAAGCTGACTGCACTGAATTCAGTCAGCTTTCTAGCAGTATATAATAAGATAAGATAAGATAATCCTTTAATAGTCCCACAGTGGGGAAATTTCAGCATGTTACAGCAGCATAGTAATACAGATACATGATAATACACAGTAAATACCGTATTTTCCGGACTATAAGCCGCACATAAAAACCTACGATTTCCTCAGAAATCGTAAGTGCGGCTTATAGTCCGGTGCGGCTTATATATGGATGGAAGCGGCGGCAAAGACTGCGTGCCGCTTCCATACATACATAAAAGGCACCGTAAGGGTGCATTCACACTACCGAACGCCGGCGTGTATCACAGCCGTACACGCCGGCGTTACAGCAGGGCTGCCGGACACTTCCTATTCATTTCTGTGGGAGCCGGCATGCGATCGCTCCCTATAGAAATGAATGGAAAAAAGCAGTCCATTCATTTCTATGGGGAGCGCTCGCATGCCTGCTCCCATAGAAATGAATAGGAAGTGTCCGGCAGCCCTGCTGTGACACCGCCGTCCTGAAAGAGAACGTGAAACTTACCCAACGGTGCAGGGCGGGCGGGCATTCTGGCCTCCTCTGCCTCCGATGTTCCGTCCTTCTCCTCCGGCGCTCGCTGATAATGGCCGGGGCGCATGCGCATAATGCTTCTACTGCGCATGTGCCCTGGCCATTATCAGCTTGCGAGCGCCGGAGGAGGACGGAACATCGGAGGAAGAGGAGGCCTGAATGCCCGCCCACCCTGCACCGCTCGGTAAGTTTCACGTTCTCTTTCAGGACAGCGGTGTCACAGCAGGGCTGCCGGACACTTCCTATTCATTTCTATGGGAGCAGGCATGCGAGCGCTCCCCATAGAAATGAATGGACTGCTTTTTTCCATTCATTTCTATAGGGAGCGCTCGCATGCCGGCTCCCATAGAAATGAATAGGAAGTGTCCGGCAGCCCTGCTGTAACGGGGGGGGGGGGGGGGGGGGGGGTGTAGTAGTTTAACCTAACGTTTACGGTTGGGCTCTATCAGCATGATTTTGCTGATAGAGCCCCTCCTCGCCTGCCGAGCGCTTCCAATAGAAGCGGCTGGCACGCGGGGGGTTAAGCGGCCGCTGGCAAAGTCTGCCTGCCGCCACTTTCAATAAGATATAATGCGCACCGGACTGCGGCTTATAGTCCGGTGCGCCTTATATATGAACCGAGACGGACTATAAGGCGCTCATGGGCAATGCGGCTTATAGTCCAGTGCGCCTTATAGTCCGTAAAATACGGTATATTACACGTAGACACACATATGCTGAGAAGAGAGGATGTAGTAGGAGTCCATAGCAGCTAAGGAACAGAAGAAGAAAGAAGGAAGACTTCATAATCATAATCATTAGTTTCCTGTGCGGAGTGATCTTTGCTTGGACTGATGTAGATTATACAGCTTGGTCGCGGTTGGAAGGAAGGACTTGCGATAGCTCCTTCTCACACTTGGGGTGAAGCAGACAGTCACTTACAGTGCTGTCAAGTGCCATCAAAGTCCCCTACATGGGGTGGGATTTGTTCTCCCGCATGGAGGTCACCACAGACAGTATCCTTCTGTCACCCACCACCTGTACTGTGTCCAAGGGGCTCCCCAGGACAGAGCTGGCCCTTCTGATCAGCCTGTCAATAACATACATCTTTGAGGACATGAATGGTTCTCTTTAAATACACTTCACCTGCATCAGTTCTCTGGTTGTCCAGGACCATTGTCCAGCCTGCAGAGGTGAAGTGTATGTCATTGTAAGGCATCCGCACTCACAAGTGAGGAGTATACGGCTCCTAGGAAGAACCTGCTTACTGCAGCGTCCTATTACAGTGCAGGTTAATTTCTAGCTGGCATTATGAGAGGGCATCTGCAAATAAAAGGGGTCTGGTTATGTTCTTCATATGGGAAATGGAGGAAACTTTTAGTTGTGAAGTGTTTGGTGCTGTGAGGGGAACATTATACAGTAAAAACAGCTATTTGTGGATTATATTATGAGGGCAGAGGGGAAGTGGCTGACATGAAAGTATTTGGTCCTGGTATAGCGGTCAGCGGGTGATATTACAGTATTTAGTCCTGGTATAGCAGTCAGCAGGTAACATGTCAGTATTTAGTCCTGGTATAGCGGTCAGCGGGTGACGTGACAGTATTTGGTCCTGGTATAATAGTCAGCGGGTGACATGACAGTATTTAGTCCTGGTATAGTGATCATTGTGTGATGTGACATTATTTAGTCTTGGTATGGTGGTCATATTTGATAACTCTGTATGTATATAAATATTTTTAGTGTGGGGAACGGCATGTGCCTTGTTGCTCCTGCCCCTGATCTTTAAAGATAAGGCACAGAAGCAACTAGTTTGCCTAGGCAAAAAAAAAAAAATAAAATAAAATTACAAATTTACAAGCAACCATTTAAAAGACATTAAGAACACCCCTGTAAGTACCAGTGAGAGGCACTGCGGGACATTGAATTAACAGAATATGACTATGAGCGGGTTCACATTTGCGCCCTTTAGCCTATCCAGCTGGGTTTCCATATTCTGCTCTGAGAATCTGGACAGGGGACGCAAACCCAGCAGTCAGTTTTCAAACCCATTCAAGTAAATGGGTTTGAAAAGTGAGCGCCCGTGAGCGTTTAGTACCTGTCCGCGGCGAAAGCATTTTTTTTAACTGGACACAAAGTTGGACATGCACGACTTTGTGTCCGGTTAAAAAAAACAGTTTCACCACGGACAGTTACAAAACACTCACGGATGTTCACTTTTCAAACCCATTCACTTGAATGGGCTTGAAAACTGACTGTCGGGTTTCCTCCCCTGTCCAGTTTCTCAGGGCGGTAGACGGAAACCAAGCTGGATTGCCTAAAGCGCACACGGGTGCAGGTGTGAACCCGCCCTATGTTGTATTGTACAAGTGGGTCCCCACTATTAATTTTGCCCAGGGCCCCATTTTTTTTTTTCTAAAACTGGCCCTGGTTACAGCAAAAGCAGATTTAGTTTAAGGCCCCATGCAGCAGGATGCAGTGAAAAAGCACTGTAGAAAAAACGTGGCGGTAACACATTACGGTTTATCTTGCAGTGCTTTTCAGTAAAATTCTCCTTTGTGGACTTTCTGCTTCCATTATACCTATAGGGAAACCACCAGCTCTTCTGTAGGTATACTTGACATGTTGTGATTTCCAAAATGGCAAGAGTTTTGTAAATCACAGCGTTTCCGCTGCACATATTTTTCTTCAATGTGTGGATGGTATTCACTATTATCCCATCCAATTTGCAGTGACTGCGTCTTGTCTTTTTCTTCTGCTGATCAATGTCAAAGAGCCTCTTTATATCTGGTATGATTCGATATTGTTCTAAAATAAATTGAAGCTTACGTCATGAATCATTTATTGCACTTTATAGTACTTTGCACATTGGAATATTTTATACAGCTTTCTGTCTTGATCTTTATCAGTTTTTATTAGTAGTATCTTTCCACTGACTTTGCTTATCCTTGTTATATCATTTCAGCTGGCTGTGCTATTGTATTCATGTGTTGCACTCAGTTACCATAAAATTAATCAAGTCGTGTTTAGTTTCAAAAGTTTTTATTGAATTACACAACCAAGAAAAACATAGGTAAGCAACAGTGGCGTAACTAGGAATAGCGGGGCCCCGTGACGAATGTTTGACATGGGGCCACCCTCGACTGACCGATGCCAAAGACCCTGACCGATCGACCCCTCCCTGCATTCCTGTGCACTCTATTATGCCCCATAGTTGCCTTTGCACATACTATTACACCCATAGTGGCCCCTGCACATACTATTATGCCCCATAGTGGATAGTGGCCCCTGCAGACACTATTATGCCCCATAGTGACCCCTGCACAAAGTATTATGCCCCATTGTGGCCCCTGCACACAGTATTATTCCCTACTGTGGACACCCATGAACAATTATTATACTCTGGGGTCGTTTCAGACCCCAGATAATAATAATTGGAGACTGAGGAGGGATACCAACATAAAAAAAACACTGTTACTTACCTATCCCTACATCCACTGCACTCCTCGGTGGTGTCAGCCATCTTCAATGATGTCTGGGACGTCACATGACCCAGGATGCAGGCCCTGGTCATGTGACGTCAGGGACATCACAGAAGTAGACCTGAAGCCTGTCTGGAGCCTGGAGAGGTAAGTAACAGTGTTTTTTATGTTCTCTTACCTCTCCCAGGCCTCCGATCATTATACTCTGGGGTCTATATAATAATAGTGTTTTTGTCACTTACCGATGCCGGCCCCTGCCAGGATCAGTAAGAAAGTAGGGCCCATTACTGGCTGGAGTAACTAGCCGGTAATGGCCTATGAAGAAAAAAAACAAAAAACGTAGCGGCTGCCGCTGGGCCCCTAATGTCCCAGGCCCTGTGGCAGCTGCTACTGTTGCTACCCTGATAGTTACGCCACTGGTAAGCAATAAAAATGTCAAAAGGAGAATAAACAGTATAAGAAGTGTAGAACAGAGCAGGCACAGTACAATAGATGAAATATAGTCCTCAAACCAGAATGCCAATCTAGAAATAAAGTTAGGTTTAAAAAACGCATAACAACCAAAAATGAACAATGAGGGGGAGTAGATGGTGCCATAAGTAAGGGTCCGATTTCTAATGGGGAAGGGCATCTGCCAGGGGGGAGTGGGAGGTGTATCATTCTCAAACCTAGTTTGTGTTTATAGTTGACAGTTTGGCAAGCCTGTGGCATTGGATCTGGTAATCCAGAGTGTCCAAAGAGGGGGTGAGTATCAGAAATGGTGGTATTTTTTTTTTTTGTGAAGCATTATCAAGTCAAATATCTAGATAACATCCGTTACCTAGAGAGTGGGTTTCCTCCAGTTGAAGGCTACATGAATATGTGTGGTGATCAGGATAAGTTGGAGTAGTTTGAAGTGGGTATATCTGAAAGTACCCAGTTTGAGACTGAGAAAAAAAGTAGGGGCTGACAGTGGAAAAGATAAACCAAAAAGAAGTTGCTCTAGTCTATGAATAGTCACCCAGAAGCGATGAACTTTAGGGCCGGTCTACCAACCATGATAAGTTGTGCCTAGGGTAGTACAGCTGTAACGGTCCAAGTCTTGTTCAGAGTCTTTTAGTGCAACTACTTGTGGTAAATGGTAGGCTGATAACACAGTCAGAGGAAGCCAATAGTCGATATGCAGGATGAGCATCAGTATTAGAGGAGAAGGCAAATATTGTAGTCAGGAGGAAGCCAGAGGTCGATGCACAAGACAGAGGTCAGTATAAGAGCAGAAGGCAAATATCGTAGTCAAGAGGAAGCCAGTGGTCGATGCACAAGATGGACATCAGTATTAGGGCCTGTTCACACGGAGTTAACTCGCTCGCATTCTGGCAAAATGGACAGAGATGTTACCGAATGTTTTCTCAATAGCTAGCAGAAGGGAATTAGTCCAATGAACAATGCGGCAAAGTTTGCAGACATTGTCAGAGGCCTGTCTGCCAGGAATGATGCTTACCTGGTCAAAGTGTATATAGGAAGGGAGAAGACTAGAGATGACAAATACCGTTCGATCAAGTAGATATTCGATCGAATTTTTAGGTACTCGACATATTTGATTTCGAATGAATACCACACAGTAAACGCAGTAAAAATTTGTATGCCCTCCCACCTTCCTGGAAGCAGGAAAACGTAGGCATCAAAAAAATAGGAAAAAGTCATTGGCTGGCGAAATCAGGCGACCTCGGATTTATAAGAATAGTGTCAGACATATTTGTTTTAGATGCGGTTTGGAGAGCTAGGGAAAGACATCGTGAGGGGGGTGAGAAAGTTCAGCTTGTGCTAGGCAGGAAAAGTGAAAAACAACAGCTCTTTTCAGAGCTACACTGCAGGAACAGTGTACACATACACTGAACCTGCCAAAGATGCGTCAGGGTAGCATCAAAGGACGGGGCGGGCACGTGGACGTGGAAATCCAGCTGGAGATCCAGTCCACAGCCCAGGTACTGGAGAGGGGCTGCCAGCAGTGCCCCTTGTCAAAGGGCCTAAAACACTGCTGGTTAAAGGCTCTACTCACCACAAGGGCCAAAAAATAAAAAAAAACTGCTGTTGCAAGGCTCTACTCACCCCAAGAGCCCAAAAATAAAACACTGCTGGTGCACGGCTCTAGTCACCCCAAGGGTCAAAAAATAAAACACTGCTGGTGCAAGGCTCTACTCACCCCAAGGGCCAAAAGATAAAACACTGCTGGTGCAAGGCTCTAGTCACCCCAAGTGCCAAAAAATAAAACACTGCTAGTGCAAGGCTCTACTCACCCCAAGGGCCAAAAAGTAAAACACTGCTGGTGCAAGGCTCTACTCACCCCAAGGGCCAAAAAGTAAAACACTGCTGGTGCAAGGCTCTAGTCACCCCAAGGGCCATAAAATGAAACTCTGCTGGTGCAAGGCTGAACTAAATTAAAGGGCCAAAAACTATGCTGGTTAGAGGCTCAGTTCACCCAAAGGGCCAAAAACACTGCTGTTTAAAGGCTCAGTTCACTCCAAGGGCCAAAAACACTGCTGATTAAAGGCTCAACTCACCCCAAGGGCAAAAAAAACTCTGCTGGTGCAAGGCTGAACTAACTTAAAGGGCCTAAAACTATGCTGGTAAAAGTCTCAAGTCACCTCAAGGACCTCAATCTCTGCTGGTAGCTCAGCTTAAGGGCCTCTAACTTAATTTACAAGGGCTCACGTGAAGGGCCAGAAAAGTAATTTTTGAAGGCCTCACCATATCACACACACATAAACAATGACAGTTAAGGGCTTTTGGATTTCCCATTGCCTATGCCATCTGTGGTTTTCATGGGCAACGTAATTTAAAGGGGTGCTTGCTAATTTTTCTTTAGCTTTAAAGTGTTTTCCCATTTTGATAGAGGTTGTATTGAGTTTGGAAAGTGTCTAGTTGATAGGCTGTGATATTGGGGTAATACTGGGACTTGGGCGTGTTAGATACCCCCAGGCATGCTTCCCCTGCTGTCCCAGTTGCATTCCAGAGGTGTTGGCATCATTTCCTAGGGTGTCATTGTGGGCTTGGTGACTCTCCTGAGTCTAACTGTGGTTTCCCCTGAAACGAGCATTTTTTCCCCATAGACTATAATGGGATTCGATATTCGATCGAATAGTTGAATATTGAGGGGCTACTCGAAACAAATATCGAATATTTCACTTTTCACTAATCTCTAGAGAAGACTGTTAAAGCACGTGGTGAGGATAGAAGAAAACAATTTAATGACATGGGTCTATTGTTAGAGGGGGTAGTGGAGTCTTTTTCAGGTTTGGGGATATCTGTAATAGATGTGCTAAGCATCTATTGGGGCAATTTACCTCCTTACATAATGTAGTTAAACCTCTGGAGGAGGTGAGGAGAAAGGATGTTTTAACATTTTTTATAATATTTTTTTTATACTATAGGAAAGAGAGGCCATCAGGCCCCAGGGCCTTCCTTTTTTGAGGGCAGGTATAATGGTATCTACTTCTTTATTGGTAATGGGGCCACTTAGGGCAGTTGCCTGGGAATAAGAAATAGAAGGGAGGTGAAGGGAGAGGAGGAAGGAGTCAATTTCCAGGGCATGAAGTCTTATTTAAAGCTGAAAACTATAAACCCCTTCATATTGCTTATTAAAGGGGCTGTATCATTGGGAAAAGTCATTTTTAGCCAAGCATATACTTGCATAGCCTTTAGAAAGGCTATTCCACACCTACCTTTTGTATGTAAATTGCCTCAGTAGATTTTAAATAAGTCTGTTTTTATCGATATGCTAATTAGCCTTCGCCGTGCACCCCGGAAGTGGCTGTGATCACAGTCTGCTCTATGTGTGTTAGAGCAGAGTGGCTGCTGTGCTGATGATGCATCTCTCTGCTCTCATACACATAGAGAATAGCAGACAATGCATGCACAGAGACTCTTTCAGGTGCATGTTGGAGGCTAATTAGCATATGGATAAAACCAGGACTTATTCAAAAACTAATGAGGCAATTTACATACAAAAGGTACATGTGAAATAAAGGCTATGCAAGTATGCACTTAGCTAAAAATGACTTTTTCCAATGATAGAGCCCCTCTAACTATATATATATATATATATATATATATATATATATATATATATATAGTAAGCTGATGGCTGGTCAGGTAATGGAGGGGGTGTACACCTCACCCAGACTACTAAGGTGGGTAAGATGAGAAAACTCCAGAAAGAACGTTTCTCAGCAGATAACTATCGTCTGCTGAGCATTTTGGTAAATGCTCAGTATTGGGCTGGGTTTTTAGGAATGACAGGTAGGTTGGTAGTGGGACCTGTCATTCCACCCCCCTCCAGTCCACACTTTGGGGATGTTCCGGCAGCGACTCAGCTGCAGAGAGTCTCCTCGTGAAGGAGGCTTAAGAAGTTGTTCCAGCAGCAACACTTTGGCAGAGCTTGGCTGGAGAGCCAAAGAAAGAGGTCTATTTTTGGAGCTGTGTCCTGGGTGATTCTACTGGCTTTTGATTTCTGTTATCCTAGGTGAGGTAACCTATTCTATGTTTAGTTAGATCCTAGCCGGGCAGGGATTTATTTTTGTATTGTTTCCTTTTATTGCTGCACTGCCTTTTTGAGTGAAAATAAACTCTACCTTTGTTTTGGACTAAAAGAAACTGGACTTGAGTGTGTCATGGGTATAAAGACCTTGAATTGAAATGCCATAAAATTATGACACAGTGATTTTGCAGGCTCACAGATATATATTTATGCATATATATAAGCTGTAACGTACCTATTAACCATGGCATATAATGAGGCAAAATCATGGGGTGTTGAAAGGTGGCTATAGGAGTCAAAAACCTAACAATGATCTCCTTTGCCATGCATAAAAAAGTATTAGGTCCTGCAGGTGGCAGGGTGAGATAAGTTGCCTGTCAGTAGAATAAAGTGAGTTATAAAGTGTGTTATATAAGGGTGGGCTCACACTATCGTTGTTAGAGTCTGTGGCTGTCATCTATCATAGGATGATAGCAGTGAACATTAACCATAGCTGAGTAACATACACAGACAGAGCTGCCATGTCGTCTGTCATGTAAAAGAAGAAGAAGCCCTGAATGCAAGTTTTTATTTGATCAGAAAAGTGAAAAACAATGACTGAAGGAAACGTCAGTAGTTCTTTATACATTGGGGTGATTGCAGAAGAACACCCGAAAGAGGGGTCTCTGTCTACATCTCTCATTTAATTTGTAACCCCACTGTTGACCTATTTACCAGGGAGGTTGAAAACTGCAGTCTTGGATATAGAAACCAGCAATCCATATGTGAGTGATATCCTGCCATAAACAGTTTATAAAGAAAAAAAACTTTATTTGCAAAATGTTCACTTTGAATAACCTAACAGAGAAAGGAAGTAGGTGGAGCCTGAGAGAGGAAGAAGGAAGAGGGGACTGCAATGGCAGAAGTAGGTGGAGCCTGAGAGAGGGAGAAGGAAGAGGGGACTGCAATGGCAGGAGTAGGTGGAGCCTGAGAGAGAGAAGGAAGAGGGGACTGCAATGGCAGGAGTAGGTGGAGCCTGAGAGAGGAAGAAGGAAGAGGGGACTGCAATGGCAGGAGTAGGTGGAGCCTGAGAGAGAGAAGGAAGAGGGGACTGCAATGGCAGAAGTAGGTGGAGCCTGAGAGAGGAAGAAGGAAGAGGGGACTGCAATGGCAGAAGTAGGTGGAGCCTGAGAGAGAGAAGGAAGAGGGGACTGCAATGGCAGAGCTGTGAGGAGGAGTGGGGGTAAAAGAAGGAAAAATCCTCTATCTGATCTTGGAGCAGATTCTGAGAGACTGTTTTATCACAGCTGTGGGGAAAGAGAAAAGACTCCTCCATTTCATTTGAAGCAGAAAGAGAGAGAAATGAGCCACAGAGAGATCTCCCCTCAGGGGTGAAAAGACTAACCCGCTCTGACCAGAGCTAATATAACAGTGAGCTAAGCATTAAAGGGGCTCTATCATTGAGAAAAGTCATTTTTAACTAATCACACCTTTGCATAGGCTTTAGAAAGGCTATTCCACACCGACCTTTAGTATGTAGATTGCCTCAGTGGTTTCTGAATGTCAGTTTTTATTCATATGCTAATTAGACTGGTGCACGATGCATCGGTCACCCCCTTTGCTATTGTTTCCTATGCACAGGCTGCTGCTGATGATGACTCAGCTTCCTATTTGCACACACACATAGAAGATAATAGAAGAGACGAGGGTTGCTGGAAACTTCCTTCACTGGCTGGAAGCTCATTAGCATATGGACTTATTCAGAAACCACTGAGGCAATTTACATACTAAAGGTAGGTGTGGAATAGCCTTTCTAAAGCCGATGCAAGTATGTGATTAGTTAAAAATGACTTTTCCCAATGATAGAGCCCCTTTAAGAAAAGTTACTTGCTGAACATCTGCATTATCCTATCTGTGTGGAGAACCTCCAGAACAAAGCTTTGCTATCACAGTTTCTATCATTAAAATATTACATTAAGGGTATGTTCACACAGCAGAAACATTTTCCGTCATGTGACTTTCCCGCATGGCTAGCCGCAACGGGATGCTGATGAAGTGCATCAGCATCCTGTCGCAGTATCCTGATTAGTCCCAAATGATAGGGCCTAATCAGTGGCATAACTAGGAATGGCGGGGCCCCGTGGCGAACTTTGACATGGGTTCCCCCTTCCTGACTGACACCCCCCCCACACACACACATTCCTGCGTGCTCTATTATGTCCCTCAGTGGCCCCTGCACACAGTATTATCCCCCATAGTGGCCCCTGCACACAGGATTATGCCCCATAATGAACACCCATGAACAAATATTATACTCTGGGGTATTTTCAGACCCCAGAGTATAATAATGGGAGCCCGAGGGGAGATACAGACATAAAAAAAAAAGTTACTTACCTGTCTCCGGCTCCGCTGCAGTCTTTGGTGGTGTTGGCCATCTTTAATAACGCACGGATGTCACATGACATTTCATGCCCTCCCTCCACCTGCCCCCAGTTTCATGCCCTCCCTCCATCTGCCCCCAGTTTCATGTCCTCCCTCCATCTGCCCCCAGTTTCATGTCCTCCCTCCATCTGCCCCCAGTTTCATGCACCCCTCATCTCTACCCCATTTTCATGTCCTCCCCTCCATCTCTGCCCCTAGGTTACTGTTGCTCCTCAATTGCTCCACACCATACATGCATACATACATACATACACAGACACACACTCTCCATCCAGCATCTCACATCCCCCTCCCCTTCAGTACAATACAATACAATACAAAGAGTGCTCCCTGACTACTATTAGACAGATTAGATTAGGCAAGTCTGAATACAAACAATGTGTAGAGTACTGATCCATCTACTGACACTGACCTCCCCCTCCTCCTAATACACAGATATCAGGACACTGACCTCCCCCTCCTCCTAATACAGATATCAGGACACTGACCTCCCCCTCCTCCTAATACACATATACAGTCCTATGAAAAAGTTTGGGCACCCCTATTAATCTTAATCATTTTTAGTTCTAAATATTTTGGTATTTGCAACAGCCATTTCAGTTTGATATATCTAATAACTGATGGACACAGTAATATTTCAGGATTGAAATGAGGTTTATTGTACTAACAGAAAATGTGCAATATGCATTAAACCAAAATTTGACCGGTGCAAAAGTATGGGCACCTCAACAGAAAAGTGACATTAATATTTAGTACATCCTCCTTTTGCAAAGATAACAGCCTCTAGTCGCTTCCTGTAGCTTTTAATCAGTTCCTGGATCCTGGATAAAGGTATTTTGGACAAACAATTCAAGTTCAGTTAAGTTAGATGGTTGCCGAGCATGGACAGCCCGCTTCAAATCATCCCACAGATGTTCAATGATATTCAGGTCTGGGGACTGGGATGGCCATTCCAGAACATTGTAATTGTTCCTCTGCATGAATGCCTGAGGATTTGGAGCGGTGTTTTGGATCATTGTCTTGCTGAAATATCCATCCCTGGCGTAACTTCAACTTCGTCACTGATTCTTGAACATTATTCTCAAGAATCTGCTGATACTGAGTGGAATCCATGCGACCCTCAACTTTACCAAGATTCCCGGTGCCGGCATTGGCCACACAGCCCCAAAGCATGATGGAACCTCCACCAAATTTTACAGTGGGTAGCATGTGTTTTTCTTGGAATGCTGTTTCTTTTTGGACGCCATGCATAACGCCTTTTTTTATAACCAAACAACTCAATCTTTGTTTCCAAAATGAAGCTGCCTTGTCCAAATGTGCTTTTTCATACCTCAGGCAACTCTATTTGTGGCGTACGTGCAGAAACGGCTTCTTTCTCATCACTCTCCCATACAGCTTCTATTTGTGCAAAGTGCGCTGTATAGTTGACCGATGCACAGTGACACCATCTGCAGCAAGATGATGCTGCAGCTCTTTGGAGGTGGTCTGTGGATTGTCCTTGACTGTTCTCGCCATTCTTCTTCTCTGCCTTTCTGATATTTTTCTTGGCCTGCCACTTCTGGGCTTAACAAGAACTGTCCCTGTGGTCTTCCATTTCCTTACTATGTTCCTCACAGTGGAAACTGACAGGTTAAATCTCTGAGACAACGTTTTGTATCCTTCCCCTGAACAACTATGTTGAACAATCTTTGTTTTCAGATCATTTGAGAGCGGGCTGTCCATGTTCGGCGACCATCAAACTTAACTGAACTTGAATTGTTTTGTAGAAAGAAATGGTCCAAAATACCTTCATCCAGGATCCAGGAACTGATTAAAAGCTACAGGAAGCGACTAGAGGCTGTTATCTTTGCAAAAGGAGGATGTACTAAATATTAATGTCACTTTTCTGTTGAGATGCCCATATTTTTGCACCGGTCAAATTTTGGTTTAATGCATATTGCGCATTTTCTGTTAGTACAATAAACCTCATTTCAATCCTGAAATATTACTGTGTCCATCAGTTATTAGATATATCGAACTGAAATGGCTGTTGCAAACACCAAAATATTTAGAACTAAAAATGATTAAGATTAATAGGGGTGCCCAAACTTTTTCATAGGACTGTATCAGGACACTGTCCTCTCCCCTCCTCCAGACCACACATACATACACACACAGACACACACACATTCTCCATTCTGCATCTCACATTACCCCTCCCCCTCAGTACCTAGCAGCACATCTCTCCTTCTCTTCATCTCTTCCAGGACTGCACGGGCTATAAAGACACGCCCACCTAGTCATGTGACATCTGACGTCACACAAGGTCCTTCAGCCACAGGTCCCACAAGCTTTCCCCCAATCTTATCGCAGTTACAACAGTTTGTCTGTGATAAGAGCGGGGTAGCTGTCACCGGGCCCCTAATGTCCTGGGCCCTATGACTGCTGCCTCTGCTGCTATGGCGGTAGTTACGCCACTGGGCCTAATCAGGAGTGTGTCTCGAGCCGCGGATGCTGTGGCTAACTCAGCCATGGAATCTGCGGGAAGATAGGGTATGTCGCTTCTTTTTCCCACTACCTGAAAAAAATTGCTAGCAGGAAAAAAGCTAGGGTCTCCCACTGAAATGAATTCTGCGTCAAAATCCACCAGCAAAAAACTCTGTGTTAACATGCCTTAGGAAGACATTGCAACTGGTTAAAACTGAAGACGTACTCCTAACGGCGAGATACCAGGAGGCATTCCTTTGCTATGGCAACTCGGAAGCTTCTCAAGTTCAAATCATCCCACCTTCCCTAGAATATATGTTAAAATAAATACACACCTTCTAAAGAGGCTTATAGGATCATGAGGAATTCTACACCTTACCTGGGCATTATTTCTGCTGATGAAGTAACCTATTTATATCATCCTTAACCACATTTTGGAAAGTTATTGAGGAACCTGGCCAAAGTTCCTCCATAACCTCTGCCTTCTTGTGCTTGAGTCATGGAGCTTTTACTGTACAGCATGCCATCAAATTCCATAATTTAGCTTCTGAGTGTTGGAATGACAAAGCTTTGGGGTTTTTTGAGCATATTAAGGGTGATTTGGCATGCTGTGATCTTCCTTGGGGTTCTTGACAATGTACTCCCTTGCTACTCAAATGAATCTTCCTTTCTGGGAGCGGTCTGGCAAAAAGGACGGCGACTGTTGATACCCTCGTCTGTCTCCAACCTTCTATAACCGTCTCACTGTGAAAATGAGTAACCCAGGCTATAGACTCAACTTCAAACCCTGTAAACAGGGAGTGCTGCTGTTGTTAACATTAGTAAAATTCTGTTTTAACGCTTTTCTTTTCAAACTACACAGCTGGAAAGGAGCCATTGGTTAATGTATGGGCGATACCCATATGTGGGCAAAAAGGACATCACCCTCACAGTTTTCACACCCTTTACATATCTTCTCTGGCTTTTGTAGATTCTTGTACTGTGGATAACTTTATCAGTCACTTGCCAGGAAGC